>NC_081342.1:24146113-24239943 GCF_029784015.1 Lycium ferocissimum
CAAACCCGTTACCCTACTTAAATAGAGACCAAATAAAAACAATCTTCGGCTTATGGGATACTCAACAAGTTTACATGCCCAAATCCAAGTACACGTTATTGCCCAAGTAAAGCATCAAATCCAAATGTGTCAAGTCTGAACATATCAAGTCCGAATCCAACACCACAAGTACAACACTAAATCTTCTCAAACAAGCCATAAAGCAATGCAATGCAAGATGTATCAACGCGATGCATTGTACTAATGCAACGTAATGCCATGCAAATGAGATATACACATGTGTACTCGGACGGAGATATCGACGTCTTGGTAGTAGCACAACCCCGGGTGACTCACGAAGTCCAAGTGCCACCGGTCCCGGGATCTTTGCCCGACGGACAAACGGGACTCGGCTAGTGCTCACGGGGGAATCTCACCCGGCACCACTGCGGGGGACCGCGGAGTCCGTGCGGCCCAACAACCCGATTCGAATAACATCAGAATCGGTCATGCAACAATGATTCCGGAATTGATGATCGGACATCGGCCATCTCACAATCACTCCAATAAAAGAATTTTATCAAAATATCAGTTTCACTCATTCAACGATACCGGATCATCACCGGGTATCGGCCATGCATCATGAATGGACGAGAATGTGTGCAATGTGTGTATCAACATCAACAATCAAGCTCAATATTATCACACCCCAATCTTCATCAGGGCGTGATGGGCACCCGACTCTCGCAGTCGAGCGAACCGCAAACGTTCGCGTTACTAAAACACGTCATTTCAAAAAAATTTAAAACATGAAACTTTTCAAAATAGAGATCATGTCTTTATCTGATTGTGAAAACCGATAATCACGTAATTTTTTACCAATCGACAACATCCGAAAATACACGCTCTTTAACATCTATAACCGATCCGCGCTCCCGTCACCCTATCCACCGGACAACGTCCGCAAAGTCTCTAGGATATACGTATACTCCGGCCATAAGTACTCGACACCGGCAACACTCCGAACGAGATGGAGCTCGCCAATCCCACCGGAACAACTCTAGAAAGTCTTTTACTCGTACGGGCGTACACTGCGTGGCATGAAACGCGGCCGAAGAAAGGGGGTCGATGTACGGTTAATGCGAATATGTAAAAAAGCATCGAAGCGTATATCGAAAAGTACAACGAAGCAAGTTTAGGTTACACGATTATGAATCAAATATTTAAATAAAATAGTCCATTTGACGTGCCGCTTCCTAATAATAATAACAATAATAGTAATAACAATAGTAATAACAATGATAATAATACTAGTAATCCCCTTCGGGTGTGCCGGTTCCGACATACGTCTATCCCGGCCCCCGACATGCGGTCCCGAATAAAATGATGGCCCGCCCGCACGTGCGGGTCAACATACGTCTATCCCGGCCCCTTCGGACACGCGCCCCGACATAATAATCCTAGCCCGCCCGGGCATGTCACTTGTGGCATACGCTACCCCGGCCGGGCGCCACTGTGACCTAATACTAATCCTAGCCCCGGGCATAATAATAATAGTAATAATAATAATAATAAAATCTCACACCCCTTTCCGCAGTGGTTTTGGAAAATCTCGAATAATAAGATATCGCACTCCCTTCGTGAGTGGTTTTGAAAAGTTTTATAAAATATCACGCTCCGGCTTCGGAGTGGTTTTGAAAAAGTTTTATAAAATATCGCTTCTAGTTAGGGCAATAGCCAAAAGGTTTCCTTGATTGTGGTACAAAAATAAGTCAAATAAACGATGGCGGAGATTCGGGAACAACCGGATCCGCCCGAGTCAACGGAGGTGGCGTACTCGAATTACATATACTAAGCTTAATGGAGTCATTTATGGAAGTTTCAAGGCAATTCGATTACATTCCCGCAAGTTACGGACGTTTGAGCATTTTTCCAACAAGATATAAGGATTACGATTCAATCGCACCGAATGAATAGTGCTCAATTTCGAATCAATTTCGATGAACAGAATAACCCCCGAGGCTCAAATTCAAGCCTAGTACACCTAGGACATGCCAAAGGAAGGAGAGGGATAGCTTCACATACCTTTCTTGCCTCTTACGATCGCCCAATCTCAAATCCCGTTTCGTCCAAAAACTGCAAATGGTCACATTTACCGCTTACTATTCATGAGACTTACAATTTTCAACCTTAACCAATACTTGTTCTACGTAAATTTGGGCAGCATTTCCCTATACATATAGCATCCCGAGATTCACTCGGCTCAAAAACAATCAACAACAACCCAACAACAACATCAACAACATCAACAATCACAATATAACACAATTAGTCTACTTTCCAACATAATGCAATAATTCTCATTTCGGCTTCTCGCACTCAAATCAATACCAACATGCTTTTATTCACTACTAGTCAAGGTCATTACGATATAATTGGAGCATTCCATAGCTTTTCTACAATATATTCTCAAGATATACGAAATATATAAACTTTCCACCAACGCCATAATTCATCCAACACTTCAAATTTTTCAACATAAATATTCGCAACATATTTTTATCTTCCAATTTCATTAACAATAATCATAATTCGCACGCCAACACTTTCATTTTCATCATTGCATACATCCACCATAAAATCACAAAACTTCCTATAACAACTTACCAACCAACCTTTCATGCCAATATGGATTAACATCCTTCCAAATTCACCAACTAACATAATACTTCACATTTAGGACTCCATTTCCATAATTACATAAAAACTACATTAAAATCACATAATTCCCTATAATTATTTCCAATAATTTCCATGCCAACTTGAACCAATTTCTTCCATTTCCATCATAAAAGCCATAACCACACCACTAACATACTAAAGAAATTAATTCTTGTTCCTCCACCCATTTGGAACCACACGGCCACCATACACACAACACACCCACAACAATTCCATACCTTTCATTCATTTTCACATACTACAACATATATAAGCCTTCCATAACATAAGAATGAAAAGAAATTCTTACCTTTCCTTCAATTTCTCCTTTTCTTGAATTTGTGAACTTGCAACCAAGAGTAGCTTTCTTGCTATAATAATTATACCACGTTGAAGAGCATCCTTGAATTAGTAGGAATACATAAAGAAAATAATTTTAGGACAAGATTTCAATGGGTTGGTTTTTCATGGATATGGCCGAATATGGGGTGGTCTTTATTCTCATGAAGTTTCTTGATTTTTCTCTTGGTTGAAGATGAATTATTCATCTTTTAGTTCCATATATTAAAGCCCCATATGGGCCTTGGGCCATGTCTTGGCCGTCCACCCCTCTTGGGCCATGTTATCATTTTCATTTTTTTTTTTTCCAAGCCCAACTACTTTGGCTAGTTCTTGTAATTCATGGAACTATTTTTTTCCCAAAATTCCAATTTTTGCCCTTAGCCTTCCTCGATCCTTCCGCGATAATATATATATATTTTCATAACCCACATATGTGCTCAACAAAATTAAAAATTATAGCTTGGCTCTTAACTTCCCACAATTATCTTGAATTGTCCGAACGTACAAAATGCGGGATATAACAAATATCACAAGTACCAACAATGGGGTACGCCAACAATGTATCAACTAGATTCATATAATCAACAATTCTGGAATTAATCATCGGACATCGGTCATCTCACAATCACTCAAGTAAAGAGTTTTATCAAGATATCAGTTTCACTCAAACAACGATACCATATTATCACCGGGTATCGGCCATGCATCATGAATGGATGAGAATGCGTGCAATGCGTGTATCAATATCAGCAATCAAGCTCAATATCACAAGTACCAACAATGGGGTACGCCAACAATGTATCAATCAGTTTCATACAATCAACGATTCCGAAATTGATCAGCGGACATCGGCCATCTCATAATCACTCAAATAAAGAGTTTTATCAAGACATCAGTTTCACTCAAAAAATGATACCGGATCATCACCGGGTATCATCCATGCATCATGAATGGATGAGAATAAGTGCAATGCGTGTATCAACATCAACAATCAAGCTCAATATCACAAGTACCAACAATAGGGTACGCCAACAATGTATCAATATCACAATACCAACAGTGGGTATACAAGCAATATATCCGAACCACAAATACCATAATGGGTATGCCAATAATACATTCCAAATCAAGATGAATGTCAGGGTCTAATATCTATCAACAACTCATGGCATCAAACCAGTACAATAGAACTGTCAAACACGACTCAACGATCAATCAATCGATATACATTTTACTACTTCCTTAAATCATCCTATTAGCTTAGAACACGAATCTAACCTTACACTCAAAATCTTTCGTCACAACTCATTTAGAACTCAATCACAATCGTTGGTATATTTTATCCTCCCATTTATCCACTAGATTCACTATTAATGGCATAACACAAGTAATCACATATTATAGGAAACTTTCATTATTAGCCACAAAATTAAGCTTCGCCCGCTACTCCCAAGTCACATAAATCCACCAATATTCAAGAAAAACCACATCAAACAACCTAGGAAATCTACAAGCCACAAGCCTGAACAAATAAGTCGCACAACAATACCATCCTGGGATTCCATCCCAAATCTCTGATTTTCTACACATGCATTCTCCGTTCCTTCTAATACAAAATATGGGAAGCTAACCGAAGTCTACTGAAGGGAAGTCATAACTTACCTGCCAGCCGAACAGGTGCCTCGAACCCACATCTTGTTTCGTCTTTCAAAGCGCCTCCAAGCAATCAAACTCTATCACATATGAATTCTATGTAAGGAACCATGAATAATGATACCCATATTGACTATATTATATTCGGGTCAAAACCCACTCTTTAATTTGGAAAAATGGGACTCAAGGGCAAAATGGGAATTTTATGACCAAAATACAAAATTCAATACCAAAGGGTCGAAACCCATTACTTTAATCATAGGAATATTTGATTAATTCTCAGAATCATCATTTATATGAAAACCCCCAAATTTGGGTCTAAGAACCCGAACTTTGATTCAAGAATTTCAACTCTAGAATGTAAGATTATTGATTAACAAGCCTAGATATAGCTTTGTATAGCATGAACAACATCAATTACTCATAGCTTAGGGAGCCAAATAGTTTTTAAAAACCTTTTATGAAGAACCCCATAAACCCTCTTTTAATCTTAAGCTTCTAGGAATTTCTAGCATGGATTCTTGCTTAGGAAATAAAATGGAAGAGATTAGGATTAGGGAACTTACTTCCAAGAGAAATCTGACCATTAACCCCTCAAGTCGCCTTCAAGGTTGTTACACCTCGAAAAATTTCATGTTGTCGTATGGTAGATAGGCTAACGCAGGGTAAGAAGTATGTGATATTTCTATAAGTAAGAAGCAGTGCTTAAGGTTCTAATTAATATTCCAAAGACATTTGAGGCAAGAGAAGAAAGTTTGTTGAAGAATGTAAAGTATAAGTCGTGTTTGAAAAGGGTTGAAAAGTACCGAGCTAATGTTGATTTAATAATGTCTTGAGGAAAAGTTATAATGCGTCTTAGATTGTTAATGAAGTGTTAAACAAGTGCTAAGAAGGTTCCATAAGGATTGGAGATCAAACGAAACGACGAGATTAACTTCAGAAAAATGGAGTTATACGGTCCGTATAACTTTATACGGTCCATATAAGGGGTCTGTATAACCTTACAGAAAAGGGGATCTCCCGTATAGTGAAATACGGTCACTTATACGGACCGTATAATATTATACAGACCATATAAGGGTCCATATAACTCCCGTCGTGCTGAGTATTTTCCAAGTATAAATATATGTTCCCACTTCTAATTTTTCATTTTTCCAACTTCTCCACTTTTCTCAAGGCCTCTAGAAGGTTCCACATATTTCGCTAACATAAATTCAAGGGAAATCAAAGATCAAATGCCAAAACTAGTAGAATCAAGTGCAAGAATGCTAATGAGGGTTGATGGAAGCTAGAAATTTCTTTGGAAGTGGAGCTGTGGTTTCTCCAAGTGAAGCATTTCCATCCAAAACCCATTCCTTCACAATCAAAGGTGAGTTTTATGTTCATTTCATGCTATTAAGAGTATTGAATGGTTGAAAGACTTGGATTATGGAAGAAAGTAGAAAATGGGTTACCAATATGAGAATAGTGGAATTCTTGAATGGTAACTTGACTTGAATCATGATTCTTGAGATGTTATGAGTATAATTTTGTTATAAATGGTATAAAGAATACTAGAGAAGCATTATATGAGGATGAATGTGGTGTTGTATTATGGCCATGGTTATGAATGACATTGAGAGGGAATCATGAGAATTTAATAATGACTGACTTAATGAAGTTCATTGATTATGATATTGTGGGTGCGTTGTTGATGTTTGGGAGTTGTTATATTATATGGAGGAAGTTATAGAAACAAAGGAGATGCTGCCCAATTTTCATTAGCTTTAGCTTAGCTTCAAGTATGTTTCCGATTATCTAATCTTAGTACGAATTCCCTTGAATGTAGAATTACGAACTTGGAAGGAAGCATTTAGTCGGCAAGTTAGAAAGGCGAAAAGGTATGTAAGGCTAGTCCCTTCTTTTTCTAAAGCATGATCCTTACAATATGACTTCCTTATCTTTCCATAACTCTCTTATATTCCATAAACTATAAGTCCATGATTAGCACAAGCTTCTCATGGGATAAAAATAGGAGATATGTCATGAATATGGCAATGATGATGGTGAATCTAAGTCTAGAGACCCTAAAGCTTATGATATGATAGTCTTATGAAGCTAATGATTTCCTTGATGTTATTCATTGTTGCTAGACACACCTTATAATGCTAGTTCCTTCAAGGTGAGGCTTGATGATCATGACTACTCCATAATGAAATCGAGGGTTCTCGACCTTACGTCACATCGATAGAGTTATAGCTTGTCTTTGAGTTCTTATGCATGCTTTATGATAAGTATGTAATAATTAGATTACACCATATCTATATGGCCGGGCAGACACCGCTAAGGCGGGCGACATATACACCATTTCTATATGGTATGGGCAGACACCACTAGTGGGCGGCATGAGATGGTCACCCCAGATGCGGGAGACCTGGACGCGGGCTAATGATGATCACACCGTACCTATATGGTCGGGCAGCTTATGTATGCATACTTGATATAATGTTGTTTATGGTGTAAGTTAGCATGCATTATTCCGTCTTAAGTGACATTCAGTTACAGGTTGTTTCCCTACTTGATGTTTTCTTATCTCTTCGATGTGTTATTATTGTTCAAGCCTTACATACTCAGTACATTGTTCGTACTGACGCCCTTTCTTTTTTGGACGTTGTGTTCATGCCCACAGGCAGACTAGGAGCCGGCCCTGATTCCTAGAAGCTACTCAGCAGATTTACAAGAGCATTCCACTATTCCGGAGGTGCTATTTTTGATACATTATTTTGTGTATATATTTGGGCACGACGGGGTCCTGTCCCGTCCTTATATTTTAGTACTCTAGTAGAGGCTCGTAGGTACGTAAGTGTGGGTAATAATGGTCTCATGAATACATCAGTGTATATTGTTGTATATCATTTTTGCGGTAAATGAGGGAAAATGTATATTTATGTATTACCTTGGAGATTATATGTGTCCAGGATGAGTAAGATGACTAGCGTAATGAGTGGTGCTCGGTAGTCAGCTCCGAGTACCTGTCATGGCCCCTAGACGGGTCTTAACAAAAGTGGTATCAGAGCAATTTCGTTCTAGGGTGTGTCTACGAGCTGTGTCCAAAGAAAGTCTGATTTATGGGTGTGAAGCGCACCACACTTATAAACAAAAGGCTGCGGGGCATTTAGGAAAAATGACCATTCTTCTTCTTTTTAGATCGTGCAATAGAGCTATGTTATCAGATTTCCCTTTCCTCTAATTGTGCGTTATGATTGTCGCGATGTCGATAAAGAGAAAAGCCACAGCCGCCCAGAAGAGCAAGGTTACGACAGAAAGGCGGATGGAAAGGGAGCTGCCAAGGAATGTAGAAGAAGGTGAATCCCAAAATGGGACTCCGTTCAATACGTCTCACACTCCGCCTATCCTAGAAGAGCAAGCAGGGGCTTCAACTCCAGCTCCTATGCCTCCAGTTCCTCCACCGGGTGCATCGGGTCAACAAATGACCGAGGCTATACAGTTATTGACCCAGTTGATTGCCACTCAGGCTCAACGACAAAGTACGGGTCCCCGTGATAGAACCACTAGTGCAAGGGCCCGTGATTTCATGAGTTTAAATCCCCCAAAATTTTTCTGATCAAAGCCGGATGAAGACCCGCAAGGTTTTATTGATGAGGTGCCGAGAACGTTGAGAATCATCCATGCCTCCGATACTGAATCCGTGGAGTTGGCATCTTATAAGCTCCGTGATGTGGTGATTCTTTGGTATAATAACTGGATATCTTAAAGAAAGGAAAATGCACCTCTCCCAGTTTGGCAGGAATTCGTAGATGCTTTCATCCGCCATTATTTGCCACCCGAGGTCCGTCGGGCCAGAGCTGATAAATTCTTGAATCTTAAGCAAGGGATTATGAGTGCCCGGGAATATAGCCTTTACTTTAATTCATTGGCTAGATACGTTCTGACTATAGTGGATGATATGGGAGATAGATTACATAGATTTGTGAGTGGCTTAGGGCCACATTTGTTCAAAGACTACTTGACAGCTTCATTGCAGGAGGGGATGGACATTTCTCGTATTCGGGCCCATGCCCAGAATTTAGAAGAGTAGCAACAGCCACAAAGGGGTGAGCGTGATATTGATAGAGGACAGAGCAAGAGGGCCAGATATGTCGGTGCTAGTAGTGAGTATAGAGGGGGTCAGCGGCAACAGTATTCCAGGTACTCGGGCCAGTCCACGACGAGTACACCTCCTCAGTTTGCGAGCAGAAGATTTGATCGCCCCATTTATTCTAGTCCGGGTCAAAGTTCGAGAGTCTCAGGTCCTCAGTTTGGAGGTGATCCTAGCCAGCGGAGACCACCGGTGCCGCGATGTAGCCAGTGTGGTAAATTACATTCCGGTCAGTATGGCCGAGGTTCGGATGCTAGTTATGCCTGTGGTCAGGTTGGGCATATGATGCGCGATTATCCATCGATGGGTGGTAGAGTTATGGCTCAGCCCACAGGATCCGCAGCTGGTTCTTCTTCGTCCGTGCGCCCGGTAGGTCAGACTCCAGCAGGTCGCGATAGGGGCGCAGGGGAGCATCCGGGCCTCGGTGGCAACCGCCCCCGTATTTATGCTTTAGCCGGACGACAGGATCTTGAGTCCTCCTCGGATGTGGTTACAGGTATACTATCCATATTCTCTCATGACGTTTAAGCATTGATTGATCCGGGTTCTACGTTGTCTTATATTGCTAGCCGTTTTGGGGTGAAACCCGACCCAATTAAACCTTTCGAGGCATCTACTCCGGTTGGTGATCCAGTAATAACGAGACAAGTGTATAAAAATTGTGTGATTGTGGTATGTGATCGTCCGACTAAAGTTGATTTGTTGGAGCCGAAATGTTAGATTTTGATGTGATTATGGGCATGGATTGGTTGGCCTCTTGTTATGCTAATGTTGATTGCAGAATGAAAAAAGTTCGATTCCAATTCGCGGGAGAACCCTTGCTTAAATGGAAAGGCAATACAGTGTCTCCAAAAGGTAGGTTTATTTCCTACCTTAAGGCGAGAAAGATGATTTCAAAAGGCTATATTTATCATCTAGTCCGAGTTCATGACACCGAAGCAAAGCCACCGACTTTTCAATCCGTCCCGGTAGTGAATGAATTTTCGGATGTATTTCCAGATGAACTTCCAGGCCTTCCTCCGAAAAGGGAGATTGATTTTGCGATTGATGTGTTGCCGGACACCAAGCCTATATCTATTCCTCCTTACCGAATAGTTCCTGTAGAGTTTAAAGAGCTAAAGGCGCAATTGAAAGATTTGCTCGAGAAGGGATTCATTAGGCCCAGTTCATCACCGTTAGGAGCACCTGTCCTATTTGTGAGAAAGAAAGATGGTTCCCTACGGATGTGTATTTACTATAGGCAATTGAATAAGGTGACAATAAAGAATAAATATCCGCTTCCAAGAATCGATGATTTGTTTGACTAATTACAGGGTGCTAAATGGTTTTTCAAAATTGATCTGAGATAGGGGTATCACCAAGTGATAGTTAGAGAAGAGGATATTCCGAAATTGGCCTTCAGAACTAGATATGGCCATTATGAATTTCAGGTGATGTCATTTGGGTTGACTAATGCCCCGGCAGTGTTTATGAATCTGATGAATAATGTGTTCAGGCCTCTCTTAGATTTTTTTGTGATCGTGTTTATTGATGATATTCTAGTATACTCTCGGACAGAAGCAGAGCATGCAGACCATTTGCGTATTGTCCTTGGGATTCTTCGGACTCGAGAAATGCATATAAAATTTTCAAAATGTGAGTTCTGGCTGAATTCTGTAACTTTTCTAGGCCATATCATTTCAGCTGACGGCATTCGAGTTGATACTCAAAAAATTGTGGCTGTGAAGACTTGGCCAAGGCCTGCAACGCCTACAAAGGTTCAAAGCTTTCTAGGATTGGCAGGTTATTATAGAAGATTTGTGGAAGGGTTTTCCTCTATTTCAGTACCATTGACGAAGCTAACTCAGAAATCAGCAAAATTTCAATGGACTGATGCTTGTGAATGGAGTTTTCAGGAATTGAAGCATATATTAACTTCAGCTCAGGTCCTGACACTCCCAGAAGGACCAGATGGTTATGTTGTGTATTGTGATGCCTCTAGTATTGGGTTAGGCTGTGTGCTGATGCAACACGGTAAAGTCATTGCCTATGCTACAAGGCAGTTGCGGAAACATGATAAGAACTATTGGACCCATGATCTTGAATTGGTTGCAGTTATCCATGCGCTAAAAATGTGAAGACATTACTTTTATGGGGTACATGTTGATATTTATACAGATCACAAGAGTCTCCAATATATTTTCAAATAAAAGGAGTTGAACCTTCAGCAGAGGCGGTGGTTAGAACTACTGAAAGATTATGATATGAGTATGTTACACCACCCCGGAAAGGCGAATGTAGTAGCTGATGCACTTAGCCGCAATTCAATGGGTAGTCTATGTGAGGTCCCTTCGGAGAAGAAGGAATTAATTCAGGCAATTGATTCAGGCAATGCAGGGGTTGGTATTCATAATTTAGCTATTTCTTCCTTAGAGATGGAGGTGAGAGAGCGCCAATATGAAGACCCCCAGTTGAGTCACTATAAGGATAGATTTCCGCAGAAAGAGAAGTCGCCATTTTAAGTTTCTGTAGATGGATTTCTTAGGTACTGACACAGTCTATGTGTTCCAAATGTTGCAGGACTACGTCGTCGGATTCTAGAAGAAGCTCATTATTCTTGGTATTCCATTCACCCAGGAGCGACAAAGATGTATCACGATCTCAAGTTAATGTACTGGTGGAATGGAATGAAGAAAGACATAGCAGAATTTTTAGCTCAATGTCCAAATTGCTAACAAGTGAAAATTGAGCATCAAAAGCCAGGAGGATTGTTACAAGCCATGGAAATTCCAGCCTGGAAATGGGAACTGATCAACATGGATTTCATTGTAGGCTTGCCTCGCTCTCGGCGAAAGTATGACTCCATACGGGTAATTATGGACAGACTCACAAAATCAGCTCATTTTCTTCCAGTCAGAACCACATATTCAACAGAGGATTATGCAAGGTTATATCTTAAGGAGATAGTGCGACTTCATGGTGTCCGGGTATCTATTATCACAGATAGAAGAGCATAATTTACAGCTAAATTTTGGAAGTCTTTCCAAGAAAGTCTGGGAACTCAAGTGAGGCTTAGCACAACATTACACGCTCAGACAGATGGACAAGCTTAACGCACTATTCAGACCTTGAAAGATATGTTACGGGTATATGTGCAAGATTTCAGTGGTAGTTGGGATGAGCACTTACCTCTTGTTGAGTTTGCATACAACAACAGCTGTCATTCAATTATTCAGATGGCCCCGTATGAAGCTCTATATGGAAGAAAGTGTAGATCCCCAATTGGGTGGCTTAAAGTAGGAGAGATACAACTAATAGGTCCAGAGTTGATTCAACAAGCAGTGGAAAAGATGAAGGTCATCCGAGATCGATTATTGACTGCCCAAAGTCGTTAGAAACCTTATGCGGACAACCGTTAGAGAGACTTAGAATTCCAAGTTGATGATTGGGTATTCCTGGAGGTATCACTGATGAAAGGCATGATGAGATTTGGCAAGAAGGGAAAATTAAGTCCTCGATACATTGGACCTTATAAGATTGTCCGCAAGATAGGCCAAGTAGCTTATGAACTGGATTTAACTCTAGAACTTGAATCAGTCCATCCAGTTTTCCACGTATCAATGCTCCATAAGTGTGTCGGAGATCCTACTAGAATTGTGCCGGTAGATGATGCTCAAGTTACGGAAAGGTTGGCGTATGAAGAGGTAACCATTGCCATACTGGACAGGCAAGTACGGAAACTTAGAAATAAAGAGGTAGCCTCAGTTAAGGTCTTGTGAAGAAATAACAACCGAAAGGAAATGACTTGGGAAGCGGAAGAAGACATGAAATCCAAGTACCCGCAATTGTTTCCACCCCCGGAAGAGATTCAAGATGAAACACCGTTATCATGAGGTATGTAATGCTTTCTTTTTAATGCTTTTGGTCATGTGTGGCCATAATTTCTTGCTATTGTGTTGTAGCCCTGTAAGGTGATGTTATTGTGGGCTGTTGTGACAGGGGGTAGCGCCATATTACGGGGGAAACTCTGGCGAAATTTCTGTAGGATTCCCGAGAACTTAACATTCAAGGACGAATGTTTTTAACGGGGGGAAGAGTGTTACACCTCGAAAAATTTCATGTCGTCGTATGGTAGATAGGCTAACGCAGGGTAAGAAGTATATGATATTTCTACAAGTAAGAAGTAGTGCTTAACGGTTCTAATTAAGATTCCAAAGACATTTGAGACAAGAGAAGAAAGTTCATTCAAGAATGTAAAGTATAAGTCGTGTTTGAAAACGGTTGCAAAGTACCGAGCTAATGTTGATTTAATAATGTCTTGAGGAAAAGTTATAACACTCCTTAGATTGTTAATGAAGTGGTAAACAAGTGCTAAGAAGGTTCCATAAGGATTAAAGATCAAACGAAACGACGAGATTAACTTCAGAAAAATGGAGTTATACGACCACTTATATGGTCTGTATAACTTTATACGGTCTGTATAAGGGGTCCGTATAACCTTACAGAAAAGGGGATCTCCCTGATGGTGAAATACGGTCACTTATACGGACCGTATAATATTATACGGACCGTATAAGGGTCCGTATAACTCCAGTCGGGCTGAGTATTTTCCAAGTATAAATATATGTTCCCACTTCTAATTTTTCATTTTTCCAACTTCTCCACTTCTCTCAAGGCCTCTAGAAGGTTCCACATATTTCACTAACATAAATTCAAGGGAAATCAAAGATCAAATGCCAAAACTAGTAGAATCAAGTGCAAGAATGCTAATGAGGGTTGATGGAAGCTAGAAATTTCTTTGGAAGTGGAGCTAGGGTTTTCTCCAAGTGAAGCATTTCCATCCAAAACCCATTCCTTCACAATCAAAGGTGAGTTTTATGTTCATTTCATGCTATTAAGATTATTGAATAGTTGAAAGATTTGGATTATTGAAGAAAGTAGAAAATGGGCTACAAATATGAGAATAGTGAAATTCTTGAATGGTAACTTGACTTGAATCATGATTCTTGAGATGTTATGGGTATAATTTTGTTATAAATGGTATTAAGAATATTGGAGATGCATTATATGAGGATGAATGTGGTGTTGTATTATGGCCATGGTTATGAATGACGTTGAGAGGGAATCTTGAGAATTGAATATTAACTAACTTAACGAAGTTCATTGATTATGATATTGTGGGTGTGTTGTTGATGTTTGGGAGTTGTTATATTAGATGGAGGAAGTTATAGAAACAAAGGAGATGCTGCCCAATTTTCATTAGCTTTAGCTTAGCTTCAAGTATGTTTCCGATTATCTAATCTTAGTACGAATTCCCTTGAATGTAGAATTGCGAACTTGGAAGGGAGCGTTTAGTCGGCAAGTTAGAAAGGCGAAATGGTATGTAAGGCTAGTCCCTTCTTTTTCTAAGGCATGATCCTTACAATATGACTTCCTTATCTTTCCATAACTCTCTTATATTCCGTAAACTATAAGTCCATGATTATCACAAGCTTCTCATGGGATAAAAATAAGAGATATGTCATGAATATGGCAATGATGATGGTGAATCTAAGTCTAGAGACCCTAAAGCTTATGATATGATATTCTTATGAAGCTAATGATTTCTTTGATGTTATGCATTGTTACTAGACACACCTTATAATGCTAGTTCCTTCAAGGCGAGGCATGATGATCATGACTACTCCATAATGAAATCGAGGGTTCTCGACCTTACGTCACATAGATAGAGTTATAGCTTGTCTTTGAGTTCTTATGCATGCTTTATGATAAGTATATAATAATGAGATTACACCATGCCTATATGGCCGGGTAGACACCGCTAAGGCGGGGCGGCATATACACCATGTATAGATGGCATGGGCAGACACCACTAGTGGGCGGCATGAGATGGTTACCCCGGACGCGGGAGGCCTGGACGCGGGCTAATGGTGATCACACCGTACCTATATGGTCGGGCAGCTTATAGATGCATACTTTATATGATGTTGTTTATGGTGTAAGCTAGCATGCATTATTCCATCTTAAGTGACATTCAATTGTAGGTTGTTTCCCTACTTGATGTTTTCTTATCTCTTCGATGTGTTATTATTGTTCATGCCTTATCGTACTGATGCCCTTTCTTTTTTGGATGTTGTGTTCATGCCCACAGGTAGACTGGGAGCTAGCCCTGATTCCTAGGAGCTACTCAGCAGATTTACAGGAGCACTCCAGTATTCCGGAGGTGCCATTTTTTATACATTATTTTTTGTATATATTTGGGCACGACGGGGTCCTGTCCCGTCCTTATGTTTCAGTACTCTAGTAGAGGCTCGTAGATACGTATGTGTGGGTAATAGTGGTCTCATGAATACATCAGAGTATATTGTTGTATATCATTTTTGCAGCCGTGAGGGCTTATGTATATTTATGTATTACCTTGGAGATTATATGTGTCCAAGATAAGTAAGATGACTAGCATATTGAGTGGTGCTCGGAAGTGTTACACCTCGAAAAATTTCATACCATTGCATAGTGCATAGACCAAAGTAGCGTGAGGAGTAAATGATGTTTCGATAAGTAGGAAGTAGTATCTAATTGTTCTAATTGAAATTTCAAAGGCATTCGAGGCAAGAGAAAAAAGTTCATCAAGAAATGTAAAGCGTAAGCCGTGTATTCAGAGGAGTTTAGTAAGTACCGAGATTATGGTGGTTTAGTAAATGTCTTGAGAAGAAGTTATGATGCTCCTTAGATTTCCAATAAGGTGTTAAACAAGTGTTAAGAAGGTTTCATAAGGATTGGAGATCAAACGAAATGACGGAAGTAAATTCGGAAAAATGGAGTTATACGATCAACTTATACGGTCCGTATAAGGGGCCGTATAACCCAACAGAAGAAATTTTTTCTCTGATGGCGAACCATGGACACCTATACGGACTGTACAATTTTATACGGACCGTATAAGTGGTTTGTACAATACCCGACGAGCTGATTAAGTGCAAGTATAAATACATGTTCCCACTTTCTTTTTCTCATTCTTTCCACTTCTCCATCTCTCTCACGGCTTCTAGAGTGTTCTACACATTTCATCAATATAAAATCAAGGTAAATCAAAGATCAATTTCATCAAACCAAGAAGATTAAGTGCAAGAAGCTCACTAGGGTTCATCCAAGACAAGAAATCTCTTTGGAAGTGGAACTAGGGTTTTGCTCAAGTAAAGAGTTTCCAGCCAAAGCTCGTTTCCACATAATCAAAGGTAATTTTTACGATCCTTACTTGTTATTTAGGGTATTGAGGGGTTGAAAGATTTGGATTATGAAAGGAACTAGAAGATGGGTTATGAATGTAAGAATAGTGACATTTTTTAGTAGTAGCTTGGAATGGATCATGATTCTTGACATGTTGTGATATCTTGGAATCGAGGATGATTTGTAGCGATTATGAAGGTTGTTGCCAGAATCATGAGTTAGCGGTTGCCGAGGTTGTTGCCGGAATCGTGAGGTACATAAACTTCGCGAGCCCCAATGGGTTGTGTTGTGGAGAGGTGATGTTCCCTCATCAGAGTACATATGTACGGTGCATATGCATTGCATCCACACTTCATACATCATTGCATTGCATTGTACTATGGCTTATATTGTGATATTCTTGTAATGTACTTGTAACAGATTCGGATTGAGTATATTGAGACTTGACACATTTGGGTTAGATGTTATAACATAGGTGATGACATGTACGTGGTTACTAGCTCGTGTTTGACTTATACCATGTTGATTTACCTGTTTATCTTACTTTATTGCCTTGATATATGTTAGCTAATCTTAGTCGGCCTATGATACCTACCTGTACTTCTTGTTTGTACTGACTTGTACTTGCTGCATTCTTTCATGAATGCAGAGTACCAGGTGAGATCGACTTCTACTCCTCGTGACTGATATTTGAGGATGGCTAATTCGAGTCCTTCAGGGTGAGCATGAGGACGTTCGCTGCTCGATGACTCTTTCAAACATTACATCTTTATTTCTATTCTGAGACATGATCTTTAAGACTACTTATGTACTATTATGATTCAGACTTATAGTATTTAGTTAGATGCTTTTGTATGACCGGACCAGATACTGGGGCATATTTCATTTACTTCCGCATTTTCTTATTTATATTATATTTGTGAGACTTTCGCTATTCTATCTTCTTCCGCTTATTTATTTATTCACGTTTTTATGATTATTGGGATAAGGGTTCGCTTATAGAGGTGGGAAAGGTAGGCACCCGCGCGACTTAGTGAAATTGGGTCATGACATCAACTTGAGTCAACTCTTTTCACTTAAAGCCCAAATTTCCCACAAACTCACCCAAATCATGTCCAATGACCTCGAGAAGCGTGTCAACGGTCTCCTTCGGTCAAATGTCAGCTAATCAAGATCGGGAAAGGATCAAGAGCATCGAAAAGCAATAACAACGAAACAGGTCGTTACAATTTCCTTTGTTCTAGAGCTTGGAATTACTTCAAAGGACCATTGATTAATTATTGGTATATGAAAAAGATTAATTTTGGTGCACTCTTCAGCTGGGTTTAGCGAACTCAATCTGGTTGTTTCTGTCAAAAACTTTCATAGTTGTCCGAACAACTCCGAAAGCTATTGACAGAAACAATTAAACATTGTCTGACAAATACAGAAGTTTCCCTAACAACTACTACAATTGCCTGGCAATTGTGTGTAGTTGTTAGACGACTGAATAGTTAATAGGACAACTAATTCAATAGTGGAACAACTTTTACAGTTGTCGCAACAAATAGTTGGACAATTACAGAAGTTATTCCAACAACTATTAATGTTTTCCGACAACTGTGTTTAGTTATGGATTAAATAATTCAGGACAGCTAGTAAAATTGTGGAACAACTTATGAGTTGTTGGAATAAATAGTTGAAAAATTACAAAAGTTATCCCCCAAAACTACTAAAGTTGTCCGACAGCTGTCGATGGTTGTGGGACTACTAAAGAGGTATAGAGATAAGTAATCAAGTTCTTTAGCAATTTTGAAGTTGTTTGATGAATATTTCTCTTGTAAGACCATTGAAATATGTATTTTGTGATATCTTCAAGTATTTTGACTATCAATGGAAGACCAAATAATAATAGGAGTTGATTTACCTAGTGAATGGGTGGAGAATGCTACTCGTTATACTTGGCATTCGAAGGGTCGTGAGACAGTACCGATAATGATAAGCAAGGATGCTACGTATGATGATTTGGTTGAGATCATCGTTTTTAGGCTTGGTTTAAGTTGTGATAAAGATGATCTTTCCATTAGTTACATGCTTGGCTTCACTGAAAATCAAAAGGGATGCCCTGCTCCGATAAGGAATGATCTTGATTTGCGGTTTATTTTTGTGATCCAAACAAGCCCATTCTAAGGGTATTTGTGGTTAAAAAAAAATGGTAGAGGGAACAGATTCAGTGCAAATGGAACCAAATATGACAAATGATGAAGAGCATCTTGTGACTATGGATATTCCGATAAATAAAGGAGCTACACAACATCTTATACAAATGCAGAGCAGCCATGTAGATGATGATGGCACGGGTTTTTATAAGTATGAAACTTTCAAGGACAAACACGAATTAATTAGTTTGATGAAGCTTGTTTTCTTGAAGAAAGATAAATGATTCAAACAAGTGAAGAATAGTGAAAATGTATACTGTGTTAGATGTGTAGATTCGGGTTGTGATTGGTGGTTACGATCTACAAAGCTTAAAAGTTGTGATAGATTTGAAATTGTCGTTTACTGCAACATTCAGTCATGTGGGGCGCAGTATCTTACAAGCCATCATCCACATGCTTTAGGACGTCATTGGACAATACATACACCAATAGGTTCTTGAATAGAAAAGGTCCATCCACAAAACAAATAAGAAATACAACTCAAGCTGAACTAGGTTGTAAGATTAGTTATTGGAAGTCCTTGAAGACCAGTGAGATAGCTAAAGCTATGATAAGAGGGATGCCTGCCCACAAGTATGTAGTACTAGAGCGTACAATTATATGCTTAGGACTATAAATGAAGAAAGCAAGACATCGTTGAAAGTTGATTACAAAAGGAGGTTCAAATATTTTTTTGTATCTTATGGATCTTGGATTAGGGGATTTTTGCACATTAGAAAAGTCCTAGCCATTGACGAGACATTCTTAAGGAGCCCTTACGAGGGAGTTTTGCTATTTGCTGTGGCACAAGATAAAAAAAAATCATATTTTTCCAGTTGCATTTTGTGTAGTAAATAAGGAGTGCAATGCTATATGAATACTTTTTTGAGAAATTGCTAGACATAGTCCCCAATACTACGGAGTTGTGCATCATTTCTGTTAGACATCCAAACATAGGAAAAATGGTATCAAAGATTTACTCTGAAGCACATCACGGATGTTGCACGAGGCATCTTGCTGAAAATGCAAGAAAAGAATTTCATTGTGGAGATTTTCTTGGGACATTTTTATCATGCGCTAAAGCATACCGTAGAGATGTGTTCAATGATCATTTTGAAGAAATCAGATATATCAATACAGAAGTCGTCGATTATCTTAAGAATGTTGACTTTCGTAAATGGAGTAGAGCATACTTCCCAAGAAACAGGTAAACTATCTTACTGGTTCAAATTCAAATATTGCAGGTCCTCAATAATTATTGCAGTTGTTGGAACACTACAACAGTTGTTCTAGCAACTGCAGTAGTTGTTGGGGGCCTGCGGTCGTTTGTATTCAGGTTTTTAATAATTTTGGCGTTTATATTTTAGGTATGATTTATTGACCTCAAACATTGCTGAGTCTGTTAACCCAACGATTAATGAAGAAAGAGAATTCCCCATTACTGCCCTATTCAATGCTATAAGTAGGAGGTGGTCAGAAATATTCCATGAGAGGCGGATGTCATACGTCAACTTAACAACTATCTTTGTCCCTTCGACTGAAAAGAAAATAATGACTAAGAGCCCATTTGGCTTAGCTCAAAAAAAGTGGCTTATAAGCTGGTTTGACCAAAAAACAACCTATAAGCCAAAAAAAAATAAGTTGGGTCACCCCAACTTATTTTTTTTGGCTTATTCTAAGCTTTTTTTTAGCTTATAAGCTGGTTTTCCAAACACCTAAAAAACCAAAAAACAGCTTATAAGCTGGTCTAACCACTTATAAGCCAATCCAAATGGGCTCTAAAAAGAATTTGGGAAATAAGTTATAGTTCCATCGAATAGATGAAGATACATTCACCATCACCAGGGAAAGTGGGGTCTCAATGGTTGATCTACGAAGAAAAACATGTTCGTGTCGAGAGTTTGACTTGGACAAAATACCTTGTTCACATGCTATGGCAGCGCTTAAAAGTAAATTCAGAGATGAATATGGAAATATGATTTATGAGTACTCTTCTTCGTATTATAAGGTAGAGTCATACGTGCTTGCATATGCAGACCCAATCTGTCACAACCCAACCCGCCATGACCAAAGACCCACACTAACCCTTAGTGGGCGAACTAATAATCCTAATCATCTACTCATTCAAGTCCATTTTTATATTAACCAATTCAAACACAAGATAAATCAAAATTTAGTCATGCCATAAAATAATAACATAAATGCAGAAGTCCTAACTATTACAACCCCAAAATTCGAAAGTCACCGTACAAGGACTCTAATCCAAAACATGTCTAAGGAATGTATACTGTCTGAAATAAATAACCATCAATGTCTGGAATGGAAATAGACATTAGAAAAAGAAGATCTTCGGGCGGCCTGGCATGGATAAAAGCTCACTCTCAATCTGCCAGCAAGTGGCCTCAACGCTAAATATGAAGTCCGGTAGCAGTCTTTGATCACAATCTACACTCAAAAGAATGCAGCAAGGTAGTATCAGTACAAACACTATGTACCGATAGATATCATAGGCCGACTACGATTACTATCATGCACAAATCGTAAAATCAATAAATTAGGCAGACCAGTCAACAACACATAATAAAATAGCCCAATAACAAGTCAACCAATGATAGTAACAAGCAAGTCACCCAATGATATCAAATCAAGTTAACGGAAGCAACCAACGGAAATAATCCTACCAACAACGACCAAATACACGTTGTACACATATGCTAACTGGTGTCATTGCCCAGTAGTCATGACCTGCAGGGGACCCATGGTGTCCATGTACCACCCGTTTCGGATTCACTCCTCGGACCCGAGTTTACAACTAGGCCATATTCTCACCCCCGGTCAAATGTGCCTATTCATATCTAGGTCTCATCCTCACCCGCGATCAAATGAGCCTTTTCATATATATACATATTTATTGTCACATCGCTTTCAATAATCGATTTATCAGTTTGTACCTCAATTTCACCAAGAAGATCATATTAACTTCTCGCCACAACATCATCAACCTGTAGGTCCCAACATATCGAATAGTGGCACTAAGCCCACATAATCACTCAATTAATAGCATATAGGAATTTCAACCACACACATTATGCTTGAAGACTAGACATGCTTCTCCTATCAATTTCACAACACATACAATCAACTAATCAAAGTCTAACTCAAGTAGACCGTAACCTACCTCAACTGTAGAGCTGGAACAATGCAGATTACTCTGCTATAGCCTTTCCCTTCCGTAAAGCCTCGGAATGCTCAAAGTCTAGCAATTAAGATGCTAAATAAGTCACAATCACTCTAGTCAACAATATCAATTCAATGAACACCCTTCCACCCCCCTTCTAATGGGTGAATGATTACTAGGTGTAAATCAATCTAACATTGGCCTTACAACCACGAACTTTCAATTCACAAGGCTATTTAATCAAATTAGCTCTTACAAACAGTTTCTATGGTTAAGCTGCCATTTTTATGAAACCCTAAGTCTCAATTCACTTAGTTCATGTCTCTAATGGTTCAATTCTTAAGTAGAAAGTGATAACCCAAGATATTAGATGAATAACACACCATAATATTCATAACCCACCAACTATTGAAAGTCTATTAATTTCTAGGGTTACTATTCCCAATTCACCATTGTAGACCCATAAAAGGGATGATAATCATAGAGATGAAAGAGTAATGATGAAAGGAATGGTTGAGACTTACCTCTCAAGAATATTCTTGCCCTAGCTTAAAATTTCGCCCTAGGTGCTTGTGGGGAACTGTTTTGGAGTTTTATGAATAAAGAATTCGGAACTAAGAATTTAAAAATTGAGATTTTGTCCCCGTCGACCGCTGCGGCAGTCCAACCGTCGCTGCAGCGGTCCCGCTATAGCGGGAGAGTGCCCGCCTTAGCGGACCAAACCAAAACCAACCCTTCATTGTGGCGAGCCTAGTCCCGCTACAATGGTCCAGTGCCCGCCATAGCGGACACCCTAATCCCAGATTATCGCGGTGGCGAGAAGCCTGCCACTAAAGCAGTCCCACCGCAGTGGTAATTTTTTCGCCGCAAAGATTACCCTTGAGCCAGTAGGCTCGCTAATTTCACAGTTTTTCAACTCTACCACCCAACACTTCATCCGAGGCCTCACAAACACAAACAAAACATGCACATTGATATAAAAACACCATACGGACTCACTCGTGGTCTCGGAATTCCTAACAGAGGTCTAATTTCCTACGTCACCCCCCAATGGACTCAACACAATCAAAGCATAATCATACACAAGCCAAGTTTTCAGTTCTTAGACTTATACATTCGAGTTTCTATTAGCTCGTTCTACCCTTGGGAAGGTTCTATTTGGTAGGGTGATCCTAAATTTTTCCATAACGACCAGGAGGGTCGTTACACAATCTTTTCAGTGCCAGCTAAAGAATTTTGGAACCCTCCTCCGAAGATTATACAGAGACGAATACCTCTACCTGAAAAAAAGAAAACCAAATGGGCAAGGAAACGAATGAAGCGGGTACCTGGAGTTGCGAAAGGATTTTCAAATAAGAAGTTTAGTAAATGCTCTTTATGCAAAATATTTGGCCACAAAAAAACTACATGCCCTACAAGACGAGGTGGAGATACAGGAACAAGCCGTGATGTAGTTTCAAGATTTTATGTTGTATTATTTATTATCCATGCTTGACGTTTCTATTATTAGTGATTTTGGTTTAACAAACATTGTTGAAGTATATTTTTGAGCTTGTGTTAATCGGGACATTTGATAAAAATATGTTGTGTTAATGAACTCATTCTATTAAAGTAGTCACCACCTACTAATTGTTAGAGTTTTCTCAAAGAACTTCAGTAGTTGTCCACAACTACTGTTATAGTTGTCGAAAAACTTCTATAGTTCTTGCTCAACTACTGAAGTTGTTGGAATAACTCTTTTAGATGTAAGCCAACAACTTCAGTAGTTGTCGTACAACTAAAGCAATTGTTAGGACAACTACTGAAGTTGTCGAACAACTGATTGAGTTGGTGGAACAACTTCTATAGTTTTTGGCACAACTAAAGTAGTTGTTGGGCATAAACTATGAATTATTAAGGATAAACCAAGTGATTCAATGATAATCGAAGATCGATCGAGCTATTTTAGGAATTATTAAGGATAAACCAAGTGATTCAATGATAATCGAAGATCGATCGAGCCATTTTAGGAACTATTAAGGATAGACCAAGTGATTCAATGATAATTGAAGATCGATTGAGCCATTTTAGGAATTATTAAGGATAAACCAAGTGAATCAATGATAATCAAAGATAGTTCAAGTAATACTATTAATATTATTAAGGATAAACTTTGTGATTCAATGATAATCAAAGATCGATGGAGCCATTTTAGGAATTATTAAGGATAAACCAAGTGAATCAACAATAATTGAAGATCGATTGAGCCATTTTAGGAATTATTAAGGATAAACCAAGCAATTCAATGATAATCGAAGATCGATCGAGCCATTTTAGGAATTATTAAGGATAAACCAAATGATTCAATGATAATCGAAGATCGATCGAGCCATTTTAGGAATTATTAAGGATAAACCAAGTGATTCAATGATAATCGAAGATCGATTGAGCCATTCCATCAATTATTGTGGATAAACTTAGTGAATCTATGATAATCGAAGATTGATCGAGCCATTTCTTCAATTAGTAAGGATAAACATAGTGAATCAATGATAATCGAAGATAGTTCAAGTAATACTGTTATTATTATTAAGGATAAACTTGGTGATTCAATGATAATCAAAGATCGATCGAGCCATTTTATGAATTATTAAGGATAAACCAAGTGATTCAATGATAAACAACTAGAATAATTGCTGGAACAACTTAAGCAGTTGAAGGGACAACTAAAAGAGTTGCTGGGACAACTCAAGCAGTTGTTGAGCAACTACATAAATTATAGGAATAATTAAAGTAGTTGTTGGGACACTATGGAAAATATCATAACAACTAAATAAGAAATTATGACAAGAACTAGTTGTCCATTAACCGAAATGGCCATTAAATAAAGTACAAAAAGCAACCCCATACACAACCAATCCCCTAAGGTTTCAATTCCATCTCAAGCACTGCAACAGCGTATCTTAGCCTAAAATTGTCCACTTCGTTGTCACTGAGTTGTGTCATATTAGTCCCAATAAGAAGGTGATCAATAAATGCACAAGAGTACAGCCCACAAGCCTTCCAGGACATGTTTCTTGGGACATCCTTTAGACGCCGATACGACCACGCTTCGTTTACTAAATTTTCAGGCAAATAGTTGAACACTCCATTTTTCTTGAGTAGTTTGGGCCACAATTGGAGAACGGGTTGGATAAATGTAAAGAAAGTCTGCAGTCACGATCCAATTTCACTAAGTCGCACGCGCACCTACCTTTCCCACCTCGGTAAGCAAACCCTTATTCTAACAATTTTAAAAGCATGAATAAATAAGTAAATGAGCGGAAGAGATAGAAATATGTAAGTCTGACATAATAACAGATAATTAATGTGGAGATACATCAAACTGACATAATAAAATATAATTAATGCGGAGATACATCAAAACCACCCCAGTATCTAGTCTGGTCATACAAGAGCATCTAACTAGAATCTACAAGTCTGGAAGTAATAATAATACATCAATAGTCTCAATATGTCTCAGAATATAAAGTAAGACATAAATAAAAGAAGAATCTTCAAGGCGGCGAACGTCCTCGTGCTCACCCTGTAAGACTCTAAATAACTATCCTCGAACTACTATCAGCCACGAGGAGTAGAGGTCGAACCCACCTGGAACTCCATATTCATAAACGAATGCAACAAGTGCAGGTTAGTACAACAACAAGTACTGGTAGGTATCATAGGCCGACTAAGATTAGCTAACATATACCAAGGACATAAAGTAAGATAAACAGGTAAATCAACAAGGTATATGTCAATCACGAGCCAGTAACCACGTACACATCATCACCTATGTTATAGTATCTAAGCCCAAATGTGCCAAGTCTCAATATATTCAATCCGAATCCGTATATCACTAGTACAAAGACAAGAATATCACAATAGAAGCCATAGTACAATGCAATGCAATAATGTATGAAGTGTAAATACAATGCATATGCACCATACACATGTACTCTAATGATGGAACATCACATCTCGACAGCATAACCTATGAGGGACCCGCGAATTCCATGTACCTCACGATTCCGGCAACAACCTTGGCAATCGCTACCTCACAATTCGGGAAACAACCTCAGCAATCGCTACAATGATACCTCGATTCCGAGATAAACATCGGACATCGGTCCTCACGTCACTCTCATCCAACTGAGCCCAGCTCATAACCGTGTTTCCTTGAATACCATCAATATATCAACAGTTTATCATGAAGGATGAGAATGCGTGCAATATATGAGTTTAATGTCAATAATCAAATCAATATCAAAAGTACCACACATGGGCACACCAACAATATCCATAAAAGGCAACACAATAAGCCATGATAGAATCATTATCCTCATCTCAATCGACAATAAGTAAGGTGCTACAATATCATAATCAAGATATATCCAGAGTCACCGATATCTACTATCTCCACGTGGCATCGAGCCAACAATAATAGAATAAGATAAGTCACAACACAACGGGGTGGCTAACCCCTAAATCACAGAACAAGGCCCAACCGAAAACAATATCCAACCCAACTTCATACCCGAAGGTTTACATGCATTCTGACAATATCGTCTAAATATATGCTTCTCTAAACGAAGTCTCACCATAGGGTAAATCGTAACCTACCTGGAAAGCCGAACAGCAAAGTCTCCAATAATCAAGCCTTAGTCTTCCCCTTCCCTTGAGCCTCGAGATAATGCAAGTCTAGACATATCTAAATCACGAAATTAGAATCAAGAAGAAAATACCCAAATAACCATATTCCTAATCAAATCCCAAAACCTAACTCATGGAATGAAGAAAATTAGGGAATTCGAAGGATACCCATAATAGTCTTAGAAGAATTTCGGATCAAAAAGTTAGTTCAAAAACTCATTCCCAACCTCAAGGGGCAAAATGGTCATTTCATAAGAAAATCAGGTTCAACAAGGTCAAATTATTAATCTAGGAAATCATACGAATCCAATAGTACCCATATGGACATACTTTAAATCTGAAACCAAAAAGTCTCCAAAAATAGGAATCCGAGCCACGAAGGGCAAAATAGAAAATTTAGTTCAGTGTACCCATTACTTATGGAGCCTATATACCCAAAAATGAGTGAAATTCATCCAGTAATTCATGTTTAATTGAAGAAAAACTAAGTTCATTTCTGGTGCTATACAACAACAACAACAACAAGCCCAGTATAGTCCCATCATGTAGGGTCTGGGGAGGGTAGAGTGTACGCAGACCTAACCCCCACCTTGAAAGGTAGGGCGGCTGTTTCCGAGAGACCCTCGGCTCAAGAGAGGAGAAGAGAGGAAGACAAGAGGAAAACAAGACAAAAGGTCAGATAGGGCCAAGCATATCGAAAGCAATATGATAACACGAATACCAAAAGCGAGAAAGTCATGGTAGAACCATCCAGAAAGTAAGAAGCATTGAATACTAAAGATAAATAAAATAATCAAAGAAAAGTTACCAGTTTCAAAAAAATAAAAATAAATAAAATAATCAAAGTTCAACGTCCCAACAAATATAAGCAAAAATCAAATGCATAAACCAAAAGGCAATAGACAAGTGAGCAAAACGCAACTACTATGGTGAAAGGGTACGCCACCTAGCCTTCTATCCTAATCCGAGTCCTCCACAACCTCCTATCTAAGGTCATGTCCTAGGTGAGCCGAAACTCGTGCCATATCCCGCCTAATCACCTCTCCCCAATTCTTCTTCGACCTCCCTTTACCTCTCCTGAAACCATTCATAGCCAACCTCTCACACCTCCACACTGGAGCATCTGTGTCTCTCCTCTTCACATGCCCAAACCATCTCAGCCTCACTTCCCGCATCTTGTCCTCCACCGATGCCACTCCCACCTTGTCTCGGATATCTTCATTCCTAATTCTATCCCTCTTAGTGTGTCCACACATCCACCGCAGCATTCGCATTTCCGCGACTTTCATCTTCTGAATGTGACATTTCTTGACTGGCCAACACTCTGCTCCGTACAATAAAGTCGGTCTAACCACCACTTTGTAGAACTTGCCTTTAAGTTTTGGAGGCACTTTCTTATCATTTCTGGTGCTATAACGATCCCAAATCTCACTTTTGATAACTCCAACAGATTCCTTGCAAAATTTCACTCAAGTTAGGCTTTTGAATCACCTCATTTGACCTTAAAATGAGTGAGATAGGGTGGTTTTATTTTTTAGAAGAAGATAGAAATTTAAAGGACAATCTCAATGGCAATTTCGTAATTTTCAGCAAAACACATCAGAAAAATCTGCACAGCAAATTTTTAGTAAAATGCCCATATCTCCCTTATACTATGGCGAAAGGCAATGATTCTTGTTGCCACAGTTCTGAAATTACGTACGGATCTAATGGTTCAATCAAAAGACAAATCAAAGCTCGTTTGCTCATTATGGTACCCCCTTTTTCTCAAAACGGCGTCGAAATAAAAAATGAACACCATACAACCCAAACACATCCGAAACTCATCGGAACCTAACTAAAATTTTTTGGACAAGTCCAAAGTCATCAACCGAACCTGCTCGAACTCTCAAAACATCCAAATGGAACCGTCTTGGCCCGATGTTGACCATGGTCAACTCCAAATCATACCAAAAGCTAGTTCTCAACCAACCGCCCAAAACACACCCGAACTTCTCGGGAACCGAACCAATGACTCTACTAACTCATAAATGACATTCTGGACCTGATGGAACTGTCGAAATTCGATTACGGGCACATTTACCTAAAAGTCAACTTTTGGTCAAACTTCTCAAACTTAAGCCTTCAAAATTCCAAAACTTAGATTTTCTTCTTCGATTCTCATCCGATCACCTCGGGAATGCAGTCACCCATCCCCACAAGTCATAAACATCACAACAAAGCTATCAGAAATAACAAATCTCAGATCCCGGTCTAATTTCTTCCCGTCATCATCTTTTCACCAAAAATAAGCATATTAAACATTAACCGACTTAATTGTCAAAAATCAACCAGACGAACTCTAAAGTTAGCCCCGTCAATTTCCACATATCATAACTAATATATCAAATCTAACGGAATCTTTAGATTGACAATCAGAGCATGTTTTCCCAAAGTAAATAATTTATCAAAATAATTGAATGCCGCAATTTCCAAAATGAAGCCTTCTCTCGAAGTGAACCAAATGATATTCGTTTGACTTCAAATTTGGCTAGCAAGTCAAAATAATTATAACGGAGCTTCTGGAATAGACGACACGCAAACAAGAGCACCAGTCTCAAAACGACCGACCGCGTCGTTAGATCTGCTCATCACACTCATTAGTATTATAATCACAAACTTGAATCAAGCCCTTCTCATAAATTTGTAACGATCCGCTAGATCGTTATGGGCATTTAGACCATTTTTACCCCGGTTAGTTCCTTCTCAAGGCTAGGAGTGAGTCTAGTGATAACTTAAGGAGCTAGAATTCTGAAATAAAGGCCTTTGATTGTAATTGTGCACCTGTTTGAAAACTTGACTTGTTTTCATTGGGGGTGACTTAGTAAATTTGACCTCCGTTGGAAATTCCGAGGCTACGGGTGAGTCCGTAGCATGTTTTTACATTGATGTGTATGTTTGGTTTGTATCTGTAGGGCCTCGGATTGATGTTGGAATTTTGGGTGGAAATCTAGTGCAAAACCAGAGCTCACTGGTCGGATGTGACCGATGCAGCGGGTGTACTACCACTGCAGCGAGTCCACCACCGCAGGTCATCGGTCGCCGCTGTGGGGTTTCGGGTTTAATGAGGTCCACTGTAGCGAAGGGGTTTTCCACTGCAGCGATCGACCGGAGGCAGAAACTGACTTTTATATTGCAAATTTTAAAGGCATTCCCCACATAACACCAAAAACAGTTCCCAAGAAAGTGAGAGGCGAATTTCTAATGCTAGGGTGAAACTCCTCTTTGAAGGTAAGTCTTAACCCTTTTATTATTGATTCCATTGTCATTTTTAAGTTCCATGATTAGTTTAAGGTCCTCTAATGGTGGATGAAAGATTAGAACCCTAGAATTAGTAAACCCTTGAATAATGAATGGGTTGTTGATTTTATCATTGTTTATTCATCTAGGAGTGTAGTGTATCACTTTCTAGGTTGAGAATGTGATTATTAATGGTGGAAATTGCATATTGATACTTAAGGTTCTAATAAAAAAATTGAGAACTTTAGCATAAAAACTGCTTGAAAGGGGTTGAATTGATTAGAAACCTATGAATTGGAATAGTATGATTGTTGGGATTGAATTTATGATAAGCTCATCACTAAATGATGGTTTCACCATTTAAAAAGGGTCGAAGTAATTGGGTTTTCTTTCCCAATTGTTGTTCTTGTTGAGTAGATGATTCAATACTCACTTAGTGTTATATCCCTAGACTTTGAATGTTCCAAAGCTTTGCGAAAGGGAAAAGCTCTTGCGGAGTAGAGTGTCTTGTTCCAGTTCTGCATTTGAGGTAGGTTACGGTTTACTCGAGTTAGACTTTGATTAGTTAAATGTATATGTAATAGAATTGATGGGAGAAAGCATGTATAGGTCTTCAGACATGAAGTCTGGTTGGAAATTCCTAGGTTGGTACTGATTGATTGATTATGTGGGCTTGTCGCCATTACTTTATGTACTGAAACCTGAGGTGTAATTGTTGTGTTATAAGAAGGAAGGAGTCATGTATACTCTTCTTCGTGATTGAGATGATTACATATTCACTATGTTGATGAGTTAATTTACTTTAGTCTTGATATGACTTGTGGCTTGATGCCTTGTATTTCTTGACATGATATTGTTGGCTGATCATATTCCATATTGACTGTTGGACTGAAAATACATTGAGATTCATATGATGATGAGATACAGAAAGAATGCATATAGAAAGGCACATTTGATAGGGGGTGAGGATGTGGTCTAGTTATGGGTTCGTGATCCGAGGTCAGTTCCGGAGCGAGTGGTACATGGATACCATGGGTCCCCTGCAAGTCATGGATAATTGGGCAAACATTACCAGTTGGCATGTGTGTACACAATTGATATACTATCATTGTTGCATTACATTGCATCGGGCTTATATTATTCTGTTGAGGGTTTTGGCTGGACTTATCTTTTTCCAGTGTTGGCTGATTTCTGTTGATAACAATATTTCGTTATGTATTGTTGTGCCTATCTGCCTATCTTGTTAATTTTATGGATGTATGCATGATACTAATCTTAGTCGGCCTATGATATCTACCGGTACATAGTATTTATACTGATACTACCTTGCTGCACTTTTTATTTGAGTGCAAATTGTGTGCCAGAGACATCTTCCAGACCTCATATTTAGCTTGAGGCCGGTTCCTGATCAGATCCGAGGGTGAGCTTCTATCCATACCGTGCCGCCTGGAGATCTTTCTTAATTGATGTCTACTTTTATTCCAGACATTATTAGACATTTGTTCATTCCATATACTGTTATATTTTAGAGTCCTTGTATGATGACTTTCAGATTTTGGGGTTGTAATAGTTAGATTTCCGCACCTTTATTTATTTATGGCATGACTAGACAGATTAATGATTTAATTCTGGTTATTGATTTATAATTGTTTAAATGGTTTAGTAATTGGTTAAGGGGATAGTTTACCCACTAGGAGATTGAGTGTGGGTGCCACTCACGGCTAATTGGGTCGTGACAAAATTCAAGTGCAACAAAGTGTTTACACTTTATGTTTATTATGGTGTAAATTCTTTTTGCTCCTTCCCACTTCCGACCATATGGGTAAGGTCTTATCCCATAACAATATTTGAGTATGTCACTGTCGATCTCAAATAATGAGAATGCCTCATTCATTGGTGGGGCACTGTTCACCAAACTCTTATCATTCAAAACCTTGTAGACATCATGCAATTTGTCATCAAAGTTCATATACAAAATTAGATTTGTTTGGTTGTAATGCCTGGGGAACCAAATTTGTCTCTTGCGCATCAGGGACAAAATCTCATTAACATGCTGCAAAAGATAAAATCAATAAACAGTTCAATGTTAGTAACCAACAATGAATTGTAATTGTCCAAAAACTGGTGCAGTGCAGTCGTCCTACAACTATAGAAGTTGTTCTACAACTGATGTAGTTGTTGAACAATTGAAGCTATCCTTGTCCAACAACTTTAATAGTTAATACTAGGCTATGTAGTGATTTCCAAAAGAAAATACCAGTTAGTACTGCTCATGCTATTTGCAGATACAATTGTATAGCATAAGAATTGTTGGTTTGTCTACCATTCTTGAGTCTTGATGTCACGACCTAATTTGGCTAAGCCGTGCGGGCACTTACCTTTCTCATCTCGATAAGCGAACCCTCAACCCAACTATAATAAAGGCATAAATAAATAAATCAATTAAGCGGAAAAGAGTAAATCACGTAAGTCTTACGATAATAGTATAGAAAAAAGTACGGAAATAAGAAAATACACCCAGGGTCTGGTCTAAACCGTACAAGAGCATCTAGATCCGAAATATGCAAGTCTGAAATTATAATAATACATAAAATCTGTATATGTCTCAGAATGGGAAAGTAAGACATAAATAAGAAGAGTCTTCAAGGCAGCGGACATCTCGTCCTTACCCTGTAGACTCAAGCAATCCTGATAGCAACTGTCAGCCACGGGAGACGGAAGAAGATCCAACCTGGAACTCTGCACTCATAAAATAATGCGAAGGCGTGCGAGCCGACAAAATCACGGTCGTAGGTATCATAGGCCGACTAAGTATAGCTAACATATTTCAGACAATAAAGCAAGATAAGCAGATAAATCAACAAGTATAAGTCAACTACAAACAAAACTAAGTACACGTCATCACCTAAGTTGTAGCATCTAAACCCAAGTGTGCCAAGTCATAATATATCCAATCCGAATCCGATCAACACAAGTAAATCACCAGATCATCACAAAATAACCATAATGCAATGCAATAATGCATGAATGCAAATGTAATGTTGTGTACACATGTACTCCGACGGAAGAATCGACGTCTTGGTAGCACAACCCAAGGTGACTCGCGAAGTCCAAGTGCTACTCGTCCTGAATTTTTGCCCAACAGATAAACGAGACTCCAGATCTTTGCCCATGGAGGATTTTCATCAGCACCACCCCGGGGGACCCACAGAGTCCATGCACTCACTCAATCCACGATTTCGGGACAAATATCGGATATCGAACTCTCACGTCACTCTAATCCAAACCGAGCTCAGCTCATCACAGTGTTTCATCAAGTATCAATACATCAACAGTATATCATGAAGGATGAGAATGCGTGGAATGTATGTGTCAAAATCAATAATCAGATCAATATCACAAGTACCAAACATGGGTACGCCAACAATATCATGAAAAACTACATAAGTCATGTAGAACTCTATCCTCGTATCAACATCAACAAGTAAGGTACTACAATATCACCATCAAGATGTAACCATAGTCCCCAATATCTACTATCATCACATGGCATCAAGCCAACAACAATAGAACAATCAAGTCACAACACAACGGGATGATAACCCCAATCACACAACAAGACCCAACCTAAGACAACATCCAACCCAACTTCATACCCGAAGGTTTACATGCTGTCTCTGACAATATCATCTAAATATATGCTTTGCTAGACGAAGTCTCACCAAGGGTAAGCCATAACCTACCTGGATGGCCGAACAAAGAATACACCAACAATCACTTCATAGCCTAGCCCTTTCGCTGAGCCTCAAGATCAAGAAAGTCTAGGCATATTCGAAATCTAGGTTAGAAATCATGAAGATCGACACCTATATTGCTATCATTCAATTTAGGTCAAAACCCAACCCTAGAATTTGGGTAAACGGGACCCACAAGGTCAAAACGGGAAATTCGAGGGTAAAATATCCAATTAAACACTAGGTGATCAAAACCCATCAACTAATTGCTAAATTAACTTAAGGATTCACCTAATTTTGAAATTCAAGCAAAATCCCCAATTTTGTGTATAAACCCTAACTCTTAGATTCAAGAATCCAACACTAATAATGGAAAATACATGATTAACAACCTTAGATACCTCATAATCTAGCAAAAACCCAATCAATTTCACCATTAAAAAGACTAGATAGAAAAATCCATCAAACCTACTTTTAATCTTTCATTACTAATGAACTAACAAGGAAAAACGGGTTCTAAGATGATTAGGAATAATACTTACCACCAAGAATCTTCTCCAAGAATCCACTAGAATAGTTCTCAAGAGCTCAATTTTTGGAATGGTATTAAATGGTAGACTAAGGGCTTTTAACACTTCATTTAATAAACTAACTGCCCGTCACCCGCTTTCGCGACACTACTACCGCTCCAGCGGTCATGCCCAATTGGCACAGACCGCTTCAGCGGAAGGGTGACCGCTTCAGCAGTACCGCTGCCGCGGTGCTGGTGCAGCCAAAGTGGGCACCAGACACCAGAAACTTTCCCAAGTTTCACACTTCAACTCAAATTTCTGGCTAATTTCCGAGGCCATCTGCTCACAAATCACATACACAGACACACATAAAAACACGCTGCGAACGCGCTCGTGGCTTCGAAATTCTCAACGGAGGCCTTTTTGACCGAGTCAACCCCGATACCTCAATTCCAACTTCCCAACCCAAGTCTCAAAATGCATCCGAATGCATTGGAAATCGAACCAGATATACACAAGTTCTAAACGATCATCCAGACCTCTCGAAATCAACGAATTTTCAAAAAAGATTCGTCTACCCAAAAGTCAACTTTGAGTCAACTTTTTTTCACCTTAAGCCCAAATTTCACAAAAGGTCGCCCGAATCAAATCTAGACACCTCGGGAAGCGTGTCAACAGTCCCTTCAAATCAAAAGTGAGCTAACCAAGCTCGAAAAGGAGCGAAATTACCGGAAAGACTATGACGACCAAATGGGTCGTTACACTTAACTCATGTAAATAGTATAGATAAAAATGTTAAATTTAAAAACTTTAATAATTAGATTAAGAAGAAAAGAATGCTCAATCAAACACTATTGCCTTATTATTATCAATAACTAAAGGAGACTTCCTAAAAGTCCTCCCTTTTACCAAATTTAAAGAGATAAAAGAAAAGAAAAGAAAAAAATATCCAATAAAACTTAGCCAAGAAAGCTCCAAAATGTCTCTACCAACTTCTCCATAACAAGAACCAACTAAGAAAAGAAATTTAATATTAAAATATAATAAAAAAGATTAGTGATATTACCTTGCACTCAAATGATAAATTTGGATCAGTCATGTTCTCCAAGTCTTGGTAATTGAATTCATCACTCAAGTACATTCTTCTTCCTTCTTTCTTCTTTCTTCTTCCTTCTCACTAAGGAAGTCTTTAAAGGCCTCTATCTTCTCCGTGGCAAGAGGTTTGTACAGATTCACCTTCAATTTGTTCTTTGTCCTAGCATTCTTGGCTTTGGTATTTATGACCAACCTTCTCCTTAATTCGGGTGTATAAGGAGATCGCATAACGTAGCTCGGAAATTGATTCCTCTTTGGCTGCTGCTTTTCTAACTTCTGACAATGAATTTATTGCCTCCAAAAGGGCACTATGCTTATTACAAAAATTTTTGCATTCACAACAACAAAGGACCTTGGAGATACTCACACCTATTATTTTTGTCACTCCAGGAGTATCTACTTCCCTACCAAGATGATCTACATACGAGTCTCCTCCTCCTGCCTCACCAAAAGATCTACAAATATTAAAGTCCACGTGTGGAAGAATGGTTTGGGTAGTAACTCTTTGCTCAACAACACAATCTCTCACAACACTCTCCTTGCCACCAGCTCTCTCAAGACTCTCATCACCACCAATTATATCTAATTTTATGGTTGTTACATGCACCCAACTCAGCTTTTAAAACATCAATGTTTGGATCCGGACCATCTTCAAAGGGCGTAATATCTTGAATATAAGCCTTCTCTTTCTCTATGTTTGTTGGAAAAAGAAAAGGGTGCTCAATTTGATTTTTCCTCTGCATTTAAGAAAACGAGTATGAATATTCAGTAAAGACAAAAAACCCCATCAAGAAAGGAAAAAATAAAAAATAAAAAACTCCAATCTGTTTTGATGATTACAATTTTATGGCTTTTAGATGAACTCTATATGTACCTAGGGCTGCTTATTGCATCTGTTTTGATGATTACAATTTATTACAATTTTATTGCTTTTAAAATCACAACACGTAAACAACATGTAGTCCAACTTCCACGGAGTGCACCTGACATAGTAGCAATTTATGATCAACTACAACATAAACAGGCGACATATCACCTATGTTAAATCTTGATTAGCCTTTGAACTCCAAAGTAAACAAAGGCTTACAAAACAAAAGAGGCTTACAGGAAGCACCAAGTTTTTAGTAGTTTTGCACAACGTTTGGATAAAGGAAGTAGATGAAATGTAAGGGTAGGAATATATGTTTACTTCCACATTTCCACTCCTATTGTGGGCATAACTGGAAGGAATGTAAAGAAATTTACTTCCTCTTTTTCACCCAATTTTAATTGATAAAGGATCCCCTCCCTTTCTATTAACTAACCAAACATGAGCAGAATTAATTCTTTCAACCTCTGTTACTTTCCCTCCCATAAAATTCTCTGTTCATTCCCACAAACATAATAGTTAAACTTTTTGTGTGACTGGTGGTGCGCATAAATGATATCATGATGAACTTTTCATCTTTCAAATACTTGTTAAGAAAATACACATAGATATAAAGATCTAGAAACAACACCAACAATTATTTTAGTGTCTGTGGTTGTGGAACAACTTCATTTGTTGTTGCACAATCGAAGCAGTTGTGGGAACAACAAGTTCAGTTGCCCAACAATTGAAGTTAATTTCCCCACTATTGCAAAACAAAATTGAAATTATTTAGATATAGAATCTTACCTCTTTTCTTGTCTGACCAAGAGGATCAACATTTGCCGAGTTAGAGTTAGTCTTTTTCGCTGGTTTTGCGGACAACTGTTTAGTCATTCTTGGTATTGAACTATCAAGTGAAGGATACTTAGCTAGCTCTTGAACTGCCGGAAAAGCTTCAAATTCCCAAGCCTATCTAATAAGTAAAATGTAGTTTAGTGTACATAAAATCAAAGTAATAATTTAATTCAAACCCATAAAATGAACATTTTAATTACTTACCGCGAACGCCCATGGAAAGCCATAAATGTTATATTGGTTTTTGGTTCGATTCAATCCTTTTAAAAGATATTCAATAGTAAGATTGAAGTTTATTCGGCCCCATGGATATGAATCGAATACTTTTTGGTTCGACACCATTTTTAACCAATTGGTGTCTTTTTCTTTTTCTTTTTTGCATCTTTTGCACACAATATGATATGCAAGAACCAAACCACGCTCACAGCCACCTTTTGTTTTTTTGTCAAGTTTTAATCCTTTAGCTTCTCAATGAGACCATCACTATCAACAGACTTCCCCACTATATCTATCAAACTTGTACCCTTTTCTTCAACATTTACTAACTGCTAACGAAGATGGGGGAGAGAATGACATCAAAGTTCAGTCATGATAGCGAATTCATTGATGCTGAAACAAATAAGCAAGCCATTGTAATCACACAAAATTTCCTTTTCTTTTCAAAAAAATTCGGCGAAGAAGAAGGCCGTGCACCAACTTCATTGGGAGATATATTGCTACATCTTTCTTCAAGTTTAAAAAGTGACCAAAACAAGTTTTTCTGAAATCATTCTCAATACGCTGATCGATCAAAACCTTTCTAAACTCAACTAGTTGAGTTCCAAAGAGTTCCAAATCCGACTCTCACATTGATCCTTGAATCATAAGGCCCAAACATATTCAAGTGGGTCTTAAATCCATATTTTCCAATAGAAATGGTCTTCACACATTCTGGAACTGAAAGAGCATCGGGATCACTATTATTACCTAATGATCCAATACCCTTTGAATTACCACCACCAGTATCATTACTTGATCCAGCAACAGCTACTGATTGAGCATCCTCTTGATCATGTTGTTGTTCTTTTCTATTTTCTGCTCTTTCTAATGTAGCTGTCATCTAATCCTCAACCAATTTCTTAGCTGATGTACTATTCTCATTTCTTTCTTCTCTAACCTGATTACCACCCATGTCACCAGCCATAGTTCTATCTTCTTCTTCTTCTTCACTCGAATACTCAATTGCACTCTCACCATTTTTTTTCTCTTCACCTGATTGCTCAGTTGCACTCTCACCACTTTTTTCTCTTCACCTGATTGCTCAGTTGCACTCTCGCCACTTTTTCCTTCTTCCCCTGACTTTTCACCACTATTCTCAAGTGTTTCTTTTTCACCAATCAACTGCTCATCGGTTAAAGGTATCACCATCTCCAAAGGTGCATAAGCAAGAGCCTCACTTACTTGGGCTGCTTCATCAGTCAGCTTTTGTGCTGATGTGGTAGCTCTTTTATTGTGTGCAGCATTTTGTTTTCTAGCAGCAGCTAAGCTCCTAGATTTTTTACTAGCATTAGGACAAGGTGACCTAGTTCTCTTCCTCTTATGTTGGCCCATTTTATCTTATCTACAAAAAAAAAAAAGTTAAAATTAGTAAATGATACAATTTAATAATACCAAAAAAAAAGTTGGACAAAAAAGCGTATTTGTAGCACAACTTCTAAAGTTATATGCCGGCAATAAACAAAGTTGTCCTACGCCTAAGCAGCTGATCGGAAGAGAATTCACAGAATATGCCACGATCCATTTTAGGACCACCCAGGCATCTACCTTTCCCACTTGGTAGGCAAACCCTCTATCGAATAGCACTTCAATTAAATAAAGAAGAATCATTTAAACCAATTGAAATTTAGAAATAACAGCGGAACGTTATAATATATTCAATAACCTCAAGTATTTATACGATTACAACAAATGAATGATTAAAGACTCGATCCAACTTCTCATGACCTGATCTAGACTAGTACAAGAGCGACTAATGATTTCAAATTACCACTACATTCTAAGACTCAACCTCCGTCCCGGAATGAAATGGGAGGAGGCCTTCCAGATAGGCACCGCACCTTTCCATTTCATGTCACAATCAACCACCCAAAACAATCTACACCCCAAAAAAAGGGGTAGCAAGTGCAATATCACTACAATCCACGCGTACTGAGTAAGTATCACAGGACAACAATGGTTAAAAACACATTGTTACACCTCAAAAATTTCATGTCATTGCACAATGAATAGACTAACGCGGGGTAAGAAGTGTATGATGTTTCTACGAGTAAGAAAGGTTACTAAATGGTTCTAATTAAGATTCCAAACACGTTTGAAGCAAGAGAAGAAAGTTCGTTAAGAAAGGCGAAGTACACGTTGTGTTTTGGAAAAGGGTTTACGAAGTACCGAGCTAATGACAATTTAATAATGTTGTGAAGAAAAGTTATAACGATCCTTAGGTTATTAATGAGGTGTTAAACAAGTGCTAAGAAGGTTCTATAAGTATTGGAGGCCAAACGAAACGACGAGAGCAACTTCGAAAAAATTGGAAGTTATACGGCCAACTTATACGGCCCGTATAATTTATACGGTCCGTATAAGGGACCGTATAACCTGTCCAGAAATGGGGTCTCCACTGGAAGCATTATACGGTCACATATACGGACCTTATGTATGTCCGTATAATACCGTCGGGATAGATTTTAAGTTTTATATAAGGAGGCCCAAATTCATTTATTTCATTTCCCATTTTCTCTAGAACTGTCCCCACACCTCTAGAAATCTCTCCACATTATACCAATACATATCTAAGGAAAATCAAAGATCAACTTCATCAAACCAAGGGAATCAAGCGTAAGGGAGTCTCTAGGGTTGCTTGAAGTCAAGAAATCTTTTTGGATTGAAGCTAGGGTTTTTCCTCAAGTGAAGTATTTTCATCCAAAAACCATTCTCACATTATCAAAGGTAAGATTTATGATCATTTCATGCTATTTAGAATATTGAGAGGTTAAAAGACTTGGATTATGGAAGAAAGTGGAAAATGAAGTTTAAATAGGGGAATAATGGTATTCTTGAATAGTAGTTGATATAAATCATAACTCTTGAGATAGTATGAGTATAATATTGTTATAAATAATGTTAAGAGTGTTGAAGGAGCATTGTGTGTTGATGAATACAACGTAGTGTGGTAATTTTGATTATGAATGATTTGTAATGGAATTTGGAGAATTGAATAATATATAGTTTGAGGAAGATTGCTGATTGTGATATTGTGGGTGTTGTTGTTGACGTTTGGGAGTTGTTATATGATATGGAGGAAGTTGTAGAAACAAAGGAGATGCTGCCCAATTTTTGTTAGCTTTAGCTTAAGTTTAAGTACGTTATCGATTATCTAATCTTAGTACGAATTCCTTTGAATGTAGAATTACGAACTTGGAAGGAAGCACATAATCGGCAAGTTAGAAAGGCATAAAGGTAAGTAAGGCTAGTCCCTTATTTTCTAAGGCATGATTCCTATGACATAATCCCCTTTATCTTTCCATGACTTTCTTACGTTCTGAAAACTATGAGTCTATGTTTATAAAGAGCTTCTCATGAGATAAAGATAAGAAAGTTGTTACGAATATGATCATGAAGAAGATGAGTCTAGGTCTAGATATTCTAAAGCTTATGATATGATATTTCTACAAAGCTAATGATCCTTATATGATTCTTGATGTTGCCCATTGTTGTTACACTCACCTTATAATGCTAGTTCCTTCAAGGTGAGGCAGGATGATTATGACTACTCCATAATGGAATTGGGGGTTCTCAACCTTACGTCGCCCCGATAGAGTTATAGCTTATCCTTGAGTTCTTATACATTCATTATGACAAGTACATGATGATGAGATTACACCGTGCCTAGATGGCCGGGCAGACACCGCTAAGGCGGGCGGCATATACACCACATCTAGAGGGCATGGGCAGACACCACTAGTGGGCGGCATGAGATGTTTACCCCGGACGCGGAAGGCCTGGACGCGATCTTATGATGATTCACACCGCACCTATATGGTCGGGCAGCTTATCTATGCATACTTGATATGATGATGTTTATGATGTAAGTTAGCATGCATTATTCAGTCTTAAGTGACATTCAGTTACAGGTTGTTTCCTCATTGATGTTCCCTTGTTTCTTTGATGTTCTATTATTATTCATGCCTTACATACTCAGTACAATATTCGTACTGATGTCCTTTCTTTTTGGACGCTGTGTTTATGCCCACAGGTAGACAGGGAGGCGTCCCAGATTCATAGGAGTTTATCAGCAGATTTATAGGAGCACTCCATTATTCCGGAGGTGCCATTTTGATGCATGATTTTATGTATATACATATGGGCATGACGGGGTCCTGTCCCGTCTTTACGTCACGGTACTCTAATAGAGGCTCGTAGATGCGTATGTGTGGGTAGTAGTATTATCTCATGAATCCATCAGTGTATACTTTGTATATCATTTTGCAGCCGTGGGGGCCTATATATATGCATGTGTTGTCTTAGAGATTGTATGTGTCCAGGATGAGTGTGATGATTGACATGAGTGGTGCTCGGTAGTCAGCTCCGGGCACCCGTCATGGCCCCCTAGTCGGGTCGTGACACACATATCAAGAAAGAATTCACAGATAAACATGATAACAACCCAATTAAGTCATACGTCTATCTACCATGCATCACAACATCTATAACCTTTAAATCATTAAATCCACCCCAATAATCACTAGTCAATCTCACAATAATCTCGCAAATCACATATCATTAAATCGTTCATTTTAGTCTAGTAGTCAACTCATCATTAAGACACCCGTTATCCTACATCACATAGAGACAAATCATATAACTAATCTTACGGACAGTCTATGGGATACTTCAATAAGTTCAATCAATAAATCCGGATCCAAGTACACGTCATTGCCTAAGTAAAGCATATAATCCCAAATGTGCTAAGTCTGAATATCAAGTCCGAATCCAACACCACAAATACAACACTAAACATCTCAAAATCAAATCATAAGGCAATGCAATGCACTAGTGTGTGAATGCAATGCAATAGTGTATGAATACGATGCAATTCCATGAAAATATTGTGTACACATGTACTCTGGACGAAAATATCGACGTCTCGGCAACACAACCCAGTGTGACTCGCAAAGTCTAAGTGCCACCCATCCTGGATCCTTGCCCAATAGACAGATGGGACCCCGAATCTTTGCCCACGGGGGTTTCTCACCGGCACTACATCATGCGGGGGACCCTCGGAGTCCATGTACCTCGTGGTTCCGGCACAAACCTCGGCGATCGTGTCACTTACCAGATTTCAAAACAACCATCAAATATCGGTCCTCACGTCACTCTCATCCAAACTGTACCAACAGTGTATCAACAATATATCATGAATGGATGAGAATGCGTGCAATGCATGTATCAACATCAATAATCATGCTCACTATCATAAGTACCAACAACGGGGTACACCAACAATAAATTAGAATCACAAATACCAACAGTGGGTATGCCAACAATATCTCCGAATCACAAATGCCAACAGTGGATATCCCAGCAATATATCCGAATCACAAATACCAACAGTGGGTATGCAAACAATATATCCAAATCACAAATACCAATAGTGGGTATGCTAACAATATATCTGAATCACAAATGCCAACAGTAAGTATGCCAACAATATCATAATCAAGACGATAACAGAATCAAATATTTATCAACTCATGGCATCAAGCCGGCATAATAGAACAATCAAATCACAACACAGCGGGGTGGCTAATTCCCGTTACATGATAGGTTAATCAAATCGATATACATTATTACCACTTCCCTAGATCAGTCTATTAGCTTAGAACAGGTAATCTCACCCTACACTCACAATCATTTGTCACAACTTAATCTAGAACTACCACAATCGTTGGTGCATTTTATCCTTCCATTTATTAACTAGATTCACTATTGATAGCATAACACAATCAATCACATATTACGGGAATTCTCATCTTTAGACATCACCCTCTACTCCCAAGTTACATAAAATCCACCGATTTTCAAGAAATCCACATCATACATCCTAAATAATCTATAGGCCACAAGCCTAAACACACAATCACACATCAATACCATCCTAGGATTCCATCCCAAATCTCCAATTCCTATTATAACGACCGACCTAGTCGTTATAGTGATTTGACCTAATTACCCTTTTTGACCCTTCCCCAAGTTGCATTAGTATGATATATGACTTAATAAATTTATTGGGTTGGGTTCCGCAAGGTTCGAGTATAAATTGAGTCATTCATGGAGAAACTAGTTAAGTTGACGAGTTAGAGTTGACCACGGTCAATGCCGGGTTAGGATGACCCCGTGTCAATATTTTAGAAGTTCCAACATGTGAATATGATGATTTTTAACTTGTCCACAAGTTTTGGTGAGGTTCTGAAGAGTTTCAGATGGGTTTGGATTTTGTCGCACTCGTATTCGGTGTTTTCGATGGATGTCTATCGATAGAAATTGCTCTAGATTGATCATCTGACCTTTTTTTGAGTTACATTTGAACCATTAGATCCGTATCAAAATTACGAAGCTATAGGAAAAAGAATCGTAGCGTTTCATCTCCGGATGAGGGAGTTATGACCATTTTAGTGTGGACCTGTCCAGCAGGACCGCTATAGCGACCAAGAGGCCGCTATAGCGGTACCGCTGCAGCGGTCTGGTGAAAGTCACAGCGGCCAGCTGGGCCATAATCTCTTATTTTAATATTCCAACTTCGAACCCTTATTCCCAATACCCCAAAGTCAGTTTCAAGAGAGAAAGAGGCAAAATTCATTCCATTCTTTGGTGAAAGCATCTTAGAGGGTAAGTTCCCATATTTATTTGTTCCTTTTCCTTTCTTCTTCAAGTTCCATGATTATTTTAAGAGGTCCATCAATGGTGGGGAAAAATCTATGAAACCTTCAATAGTTGGAGGATTGGGGAGAAACAATGGAAATAAAGCACTTTGGGGTAAAATTCTAACCTAGTATTCATTATTTATTTGTCGATTATCATCATCTCTTAGTCATCCTACACACTAATTGTGAAAAACTTTCTAGGATAAAAATAAAAAAGATGAATTTGGATATCTTGTGATGAATAAAATTTCATGAAATTAAGATTAAAGGTTAACTAGATGATGGGTAACATAATTATGCACTAAATTTCCCGTTTTACCCTCAGGATAAAATTGATTAGACATTGTTAGGGTATTTTTGGCATTTTCTAAAAGATAACATAGGGTATCGTTGGACTCGTTTAACTCACCTATTTAGACTATATTGATGAATTTTTAATAAAACTACGGGTAGAAGTAAGTGGCTCGGGTTTGACTATTTTGGGTCCATTTTGGGTTTTGGGTAAAACTACAATATGGGTATCCTTAGATTGCTTACTTAGAATTCATATTTGATAGACGTTAATCATTTTGAGGTTCTCCAAAGAGGAAGGCAAGGCTAAGGTTTGACGATTCGAGACTGTTGATCGGCATTCCAGGTAGGTTACTACTTACTTTAGTTAGACTTTGATTAACGAAACGTATGTATTGTGTAGAATTGATGGGAGAAAGCATGATTAGGTCTTTGAACATGGTGTTTTGGTTGGATATTAGCTAGGTTGGTATGACTTCTGATTTTGTGGGCTCGTCGCCATTACTTTATGTACTGAAATATGAGGTGTAGTTGTATTTATGCTGTGGCATTTTGGGATGGATTTCTATTGGGTTGATTTTTGTTGATGATGGCTCATTGCCTTGTTATTGTGATTAGACTTATTACATAAATTGTCGTGTTGTACTCAGTTCTCTCTTATTGTGACATATATTATCGGAGAAAGGAAGGATAATGAGTTTAGGCTTGAATTGTGATATAAACTTATGATAATACGTAGATGAAAACTTGATGTATGATTTACTTTTGATGATAATATATAGAAAAGTGGAGCTTCTTGGTGATACAAGACTTAGTTGTGAGGTGTACTTGCTACATGTAGAAGTAAAGAGGGATATAGACTATTATGTTGGTTGAGACGGTTTGCATGATTCATTTCATGGCTGAGTTGATCCAAGTCTTGATATGACTTGTGGCTTTGTGACTTTTACCTTCACTGTTGCTTTATTGGTTTTCATTGATTTACCACGTTTACACTCATTTATGCATTCATACACTCATGCATGATGGAAATGGTTTGGAAGACTTGTGGCATGATACCTTGTGTTTGACATTGATATTGCTAATTGTTCATAGTCCATACATACTAGTGAGCTGGAATACGTTGAGACATACATTGTGATGTGAAATTAGTGAAGAAGTTAATATAATCTTCTTGTTGCACTTGTGATACTATTTGATACATGGTACTTGATGAATTGATCATTAAGAGTGATGTGACAGCGTTACTATACATATGAAAAGGCACATTTGATCGGGGGTGAGGATGTGACCTAGTTGTGAGCTCGTGGTCTGAGGTTAGTTCCGAAAATAAGAGGTACATTGATATGGCCCGCGTCCGAGGTTCATTCCGGAGTGGAGTTTTATGCTCGGGTCCGAGGAGTGAATCTGGAACGAGTGGTACATGGACACCATGGGTCCTCTGTAGATCATAACTATTGGGCAAATGCAATCAGTTAGCATGTGTGTACAGTTCGAGTGATTGGCCAGTGCATGACATTGCAATGCATTGCCCATCAGCATATTTTGCATTGCACATCATCACATTTTATTCGGCATTATTATATGCTCGTTTGTTTCAGATTTTGGTATGGATGTTGAATGTCAATTGTAATATAATGAAGACCATTGACTGAGTTAAATTGTGGATTAGTGACCCTACCTAGGGAAGGAACTTGAACTTATGATTATCAAGTGAGATTATTGAAATTTGACAGACTTGTGTGTTAGAAGTTTCATCTTAGGCTGTGACTCCATCATGGGATATTCTGTGACTTGGATTGAGTGTTAAGTGCCTATTTATTTATCTTGTTGATTTTATACTTACATGCGTGAACTAATCTTAGTCGGCCTATGATGCTTACCAGTACATAGTGTTCGTAGTGATACTACCTTGCTGCACCCTTTTTTGAGTGCATTGTATTCCAAAGATTTCATCCGGATTACATCTCTAGCTTGAAGCTAGTTTGCTCGATCGATGTCGAGGGTGAGCTTCTATCCATGCCATGCCACTGAAGATCTCTCTTTCCGGATGTCTATTTTTATTCCGGCATTCTTTGTTATTATATTTGAGATATGCTTCATTCTTTAGACATTGTTAGTTAGAGTCCTTGTACATGACTTTTGATTTTGGGGTGTAATAGGTTAGACTTATCACTTATTTTATCTATTGATTATAACTTTTTTTATTTATGCATTCATTCACTTATCTATTGACTGTTAATAAATGATTAAAGAAATTGAAATTAGCTAATGATTAATGGGTTAACGGGTAAAGGTTCGCCTGCTAGTGATAATAAGGTAGGTGCCCGCACGATCGATAATTAGGGTCGTGACAGCAGATAAAATCACAGTATTGGTAGGTATCATAGACCGACTAAATATAGCTAACATAATTTAGACAATAAAGAAAGATAGGCAAATATTCCAACAAGTCAAACATAATCAAACCAAGTGCACGTCATAGCCTAAGTATAGCATCCGGTCCCCATTTTTTTTTACGTGCCAAGTCTCATATGTCAAATCAAAACCAACATCACAAGTAACAGGGCATCAATCATCTCAAAGTAAGCCGTGGATGCAATGCAATGCTATCACGACCCGACTAGGGGCCATGACGGGTACCCGGAGCTAACCACCGAGCACCACTCGTTCTATTACTCATCATACTCATCCTGCGTTCATTCATTATTCTCATGCTTATAATCATAGGAAAACCATTTTCACTTTGAAACATATTTACCTTTATATACATAAGCCCTTCGGCTATCAAAATAACATACATACAGTAAGGACATCGTGAGACCATGCTACCCACACATACGTATCTACGAGCCTTTACAAGAGTACTAAACATATGGACGGGACAGGACCCCATCGTGCCCAAAATATATGTACACAAAATAATAAAGCAACGACACCTCCAGAATAATGGAATGCTCTCAAAGTCTGCTGATAGCCCCTACAAATTTTTCACCTCCTTCTACCATTTTTTGAACACGACGTCCGAAGAAAAGGATGTCGGGACGAGCATTGTATTTTTTAAAGGCATGAATAAAATGAGCATAATAAAGAAACCACGAAATATAAAGTGAAGATATAACATTCTTGCTTTTAAGAGTAAATGCACTTTAAACATATCACCTATATCATCATCATTAACCCATTTCCTTTTAACCTTCATACGCCGCCCACTAGTGGTGATCATGTCACTTTCTAGGCATGGTGTACTTCCTTTATTTCTTTTTATTAGCGGTGACATGTCCGGCCATTCAGGCACGGTGGAACTATAAGCAGCCCGCCTTAGCGGTGACATGTCTGGCCATCTAGGCACGGTGGAATCATGTTATCATGAATTCATCATAACTTATCATCATCATACATTCGTCATAGAACATGCATTAGAGTTTAAAGACAATCTATAACTATATCGAGGTGATATAAGGTCAAGAACCCCGATTACATTATGGAGTGATCATATTCATCATATCTATCTCAAGGAACTAACATTGTAAGGTGAGTGTACACAATGAACAACATCAAAGGATCATACTTAGGATCATTAACTTCATGGACATCATATCTTGCCTTAGAATTCTTTAGACTTAAACTCATCATCATCATTATCATACTCGTAACGTATCTCTTTTCTTTATCTTATGAAAAGCTCTTTGTAAGCATGGACTCATAATTTTCGATATGTAGGAAAATCATGGAAAAATAAGAGGATTCATGCCATAGGAATCATGCCTTAGAAAGAAGGGACTAGCCTTACATACCTTTTCGGTTAGCTACACTATCGCTTGAACATTCTCCTCCAATGTTCTCGTTTCTACCTTCAATAGAGTTTGTACTAACATTAGATAATCGATAGCTTAGCATACTTGACTAAAGCTAGAGAAAATTGGACAGCACTTCCTTTGTTTATACAACTTTCTCCATATCATATATCAACTCCCAAACGTCTATAATAACATTCACAACATCATAAGCAATAATCTTTATTCACCTACATTATCCATATTTCCCACTTTCACTTCAAATCATCCATAACCATGGTCGTAGTACACTATCACATTTACTCACATATAATGTTTATCCCATGTCCTTAATGTCATTTATAACATAACTATAATCACAACATATCAAGAATCATGACTCATTCCAAGCTACTACTCAAAAATGCAACTATTCTTACATTCATGACCCATTTTCTATCTCCTTCTACAATCCAAGTCTTTCAACCTCTCAATACTTTAAACAATATGGAATGATCATAAAGCTTACCTTTTATAGTGTGGGAATGAGCTTTGAGTGGAAATACTTCGCTTGAGAAAAATCCTAGTTCCACTTCCAATGGGATTTCTTGTCCTAGATGAACCCTAATGAGTTTCTTGCACTCGATCCTCTTGGTTTGATGAAGTTGATCATGAATTTCTCTTGAGTTCTTGTGGAAGAAGTGTGTGGAACTCTGGAGAAGTGTGGGAAATGAAATTAGTGAAGTGGGATCACATTTAAATACTTGAACTTAACTCAGCCCGTCGGGACTTCCATATACGGTCCGTACAACATTATACGGTCCGTATAAGTGACTGTACTTCACCATCAGAGAAACAACATTTCTATTGGGTGCTATACGGAAACAATATTTCTGTTGGGTGCTATACGGACCCTTATACGGACCGTATAATGTTATACGGACCATATAAGCGGTCGTATAACCCCATTTTCCTGAAATGATTTCCGTCGTTTCATTTGATCTCCAATCCTTATAGAACCTTCTTGACACTTGTTTAACACTTCATTACCAATCTAAGGATCATTATAACTCTTCCTTAAGACATCATTGAATCAATCATTAGCTCGGTACTTTACGGAACTTTTCCAAAACACAACATATGCTTTGCCTTCCTTAAGGAACTTTCTCCTCTTACTTCCAACGTCTTTGGAATCTTAATTAGAATTGTTAAATAACCTTTCTTACTTATAGAAACATCGTATACTCCTTACCCTGCGTTAGCCTATTCGCTAGGCAACGACATGAAATTTTTCGAGGTGTAACAAATGCGATCATGTATGAATGCCATGCAAATGCTCTATACACATGTACTCCGGACGGAATTATCGACATCTCAGTAGCACAACCCAAGGTGACTCATTAAGTCTAAGTGCCACTCGTCCCGGATATTTGCCCAACAGATAGACGAGACCCGTACCTTTTTCCACTGGAGTTCTCACCGGCACCACCCTGGAGGAACCGTGGAGTCCATGCACTCACTCAATCCACGATTCCGGGACTAACATCGGATATCAGACTCTCACATCACTCTCATTTAAAAACTGAGCCAAGCTCATCACAATGTTTCACCAAGTAGCAATAGTGTCTCAACAGTATATCATGAATAACGAGAATGAGTGAAATGCATGTGTCGACATCAAGAATCAGCTCAATAGCACAAGTACCAACATGGGTACGTCAATAGTATATCAATGTCACAAGTACAAAGGGGTACGGCAACAATATATCAATGCCACAAGTACTAACAAGGGGTACGCCAACAATATCATGAGAAACTACACATGTCTTATAGATCTTTATCTTTGTATCAACATCAACCATATGATACTACACTATCATAATCAAGAAGGAACAACAAATTCCAATATCTCCTAACGGTACGTGGCATCAAGCCAACACAATAGAACAATCAAGTCATAACACAATGGGGTGGCTAGCCCTAATCACGCAACAGCGCCCAACCTAAGACAATATCCAACCCAACTTCATACCCGAAGGTTTACATGCTTTCTCCGACAATATAATCATATATGCTCCGCTATACGAAGTCTCATCATGGGTAAGCCATAACCTACCTGGATGGCCGAACAAAGAAACACCAACAAATTACTCTTTTGCCTTGCCCATCCGTTGAGCCTCAGAACCAAAGTAGTCTAGGTATATTTGAAATCTAGATTAAAAATCATGAAGAAGGATACTAATATTGCTATCATTCAATTTAGGTCAAATCTAACCCTAGAAATTGGGAAAACGGGGCCCATAAGGTCAAAACAGGAAATTCGGGAGTAAAATATCAAATTAAGCACTAGGTGATCATAACCCAACAACTAATTGTTGATTTAACTCATGGATTCACCTAATCAGAAATTCAACAATAATAATGGAAGATAATTGATTAACAACCCTAGATATATTATAATCTAGCATAATCCCACTCAATTTCATCATTAATAAGCCTACATAGAACATTCATTATCTCCACTTTTATCTTCCATTACTAAGGAATTACTAAGGAAAGAGGAATCTATGATGATTAGGAACAAAGAATTAGTAAAGGGATTAGCAAGACTTACCACCAAGAGTTTTCTCCAATAATCTTCTAAAGAGATCAATTTTCGAAATGGGAGTAAATGATAGACTAAGGGCTTATTTAATACACACTTAATGAAAATAACAGGCCCGATACTGCCACGGCGGCATCGGGACCGCCATGGCGGCACCGCCCCAGCGCCACCCCAGACCGCCCCGACGGTCTAAGAAAAATACAATAGGCCGCTCCAGCGGTCATTCCACCTCTATAGCGGTGCCGCTGGGACTGCACTGATGCCGCATTAGCGGACACCAGACACCAGATTCCCAATATTTTTCTAAGTCTCAACCGAAATCCCGAACCACTCCCGAGGCCATCTGCTCACAAACTACATACACAGACCCACATAAAAATATGCTACGAACACACCCGTGGCCTCAGAATTTCCAACAGAGGTCTCGTTGACCGAGTCAACACCCGATACCTCATTTCTAATTTCCCAACCCAAGTCTCAAAATGCATCCGAGTGCATCGGGAACCTAACTAGATATGCACACAAGTTCTAAACGACCATCCGGACCTCTCAGAATCGACGGATTCTCGAAAAAGGTCCGTTTACCCAAAAGACAACTTTTTTTCGCTTAAAGTTCATATTTCACAAAAAGTCGCTCGAATCAAGTCTAGACACCTCGGGGAGCGTGTCAACGGCCCCCCGGTCAAAATGAGCTGACCAAGCTTGGAAAAATGGAGGAAATGCCGAAAAAACTATAACGATCAAATAGGTCGTTACATAAACCCGACCCAACTAAATAAAAAGCCCATATGGGTTACCCGCTCCTATATCTAGTGGCTTCAGATGTAGGACTCGGGAACAAATTGATTGCATATGGGTTTTTTATATAGTTAGGCGGGGTTTAAATGGAGGGAATTTAAAAATAAAATCGGGTTATTTTGGGAAATTCCGTTAAGACAGGGATACATTTGAAAACTTTAATGACGGGAGGGGTATTTTTGACCCAAATTTATAGCGGAGGATATTTTTAGCACTTTTTTCAAAATAGTGGGAACTATTACTTCAATGATATTACATAGCTGATTGATTTTGTTTAAGGAGTTGGGAACTTAAGTGATTTTACATGACCAGCGCGCTTGTGATAGCAAAACTGCTATTCAAATTGCAGCTCACCCTATCTTTCATGACGAACAAAATGTACAGACATTTGACTCTCATTTTATAACAGAGAAAATCCAAGAAGGAAGGGCTGAAACTCATAAAATAGGCATGAAGAGCAACTGGCTGACTTACGTACAAAAGCCCGATGCAGACCACCGCATTACTATCTTGTAGACAAGCATTACAAAAACAAGGGTAATTTTCTGAGGTTGAAAGTTGCAATGAGCGGGAGTTTTAGCCTCCGCTAGTTTCCATAGGAGGCTAAAACTGTAATGACCAGGTAGGTCGTTATGTGCGTTTGGACAATTTTACCCCTGCCCGTACATTTTTTAGACTAGGCATGGGTTTAATGAAAACTTAAATAGTTGGAATTATAAAATGAAGGCATTTGATTTTATTTGTGCATTTAGTTGAAAACTTGTTTTAATCTGTTAGAGGGTTAACTTAGTAAATTAGACCTCCGCTGTGAATTCTGATGCCACGGGTGAGTCCGTAGTGTGTTTCTAAATATATGGGCATGTTTGGTTTGTGTCTGTAGGGCCTCGGATTGATGTTGGGATTTTGGGTGAAAAACCAGAGGTCAATGGTCATATACGACCGCTATAAGGGGTGGTGGGCCATAGCTGGGCGCCAGTCACTGTCTCGAGAAGTCGGGTTTAATGTGGTCCGCCATAGCGGTGGGATTTTTCGCTGCAACGAAGCTATGACCGCTGCAGCGGTCAATGGGAGACAGAAACCCACTTTTTATAATGCAAATTTTGAAGTCATTCACCACATAACACCAAAAACAGATCCCAAGAAAGTGAGGCGATTTTCTAAAGCGAGGGTGAAGTTCCTTCTTGAAGGTAAGTCCTAACCTTTATGTAGTCCATTCTCCTTTCTGCTTCAAGTCCCATGACTAGCCTAAGGTCCATTAATGGTGGGTGAAGGCCCTAGAACCCTAGAATTGATAAACCTTTGAATAAATTGTGGAATGTTGATTTTATTATTGTTCTATCACCTAGGAGTGTAGACTATCACTTTCTAGCAGGAGAAATTGTTTAATAATGATGAGAATGGTGTATTGAGACTTAGGGTTCTAACAAAAATGGGAATTTTGGCCTAACATCTATTTTGAAAGTGGTAATTTGATTAGAAACCCATAAATTGGAAGAATATGATTGTTGGGCTTGAGAGTATGATAAATTCACCATTAAATGATAGTTTAACCCATTTGAAAATAGTAGAAGTAATTGGGTCTTCTTCTCCAATTGTTGTTCTTATTTGATTAGAAGGCCTATTGCTTACTTAGCGTTATGTTGCTAGACTTTGAGCGTTCTGAAGCATTACGAAAGGGGAAAGCTCTTGCAGAGTAGCTTGCATTGTTCCAGTTCTACATCTGAGGTTGGTTATGGTTTACTTGAGTTAGACTTTGATTAGTTGATTGTATATGTAGTAGAATTGATGGGAGAAAGCATTTATAGGTCATCGGACATGACATCTGGTTGGATATTTACTTAGGTTGGTATGATTGCTGGTTAATGCGGGCTTGTTGCCATTGCTTTATATACCGAAACCTGAGGAGAAATTGTTATGTTATGAGAAGGAAGGAGTCAATATATACTCTTCTTGTTGATTGAGATGGTTGCATATTCTTGCTGTTGTTGAGTTGAACTATTTGTGTCTTGTTATGACTTGTGGCATGGTGCCTTGTACTTCTTGACATTGACATTGTTGACTGATCATGTTCCATATTGACTGTTGGACTGGAAATACGTTGATATTCATATTGTGATCAGATACGGAGTTATTTTACTACTATATATGAGGATAATGAGTTTTTGTAGTCCTTACATCCTCACAAAACTAATAAGATTCTTACATGTGGCTTCTCTTATTGACTTTTTCTTGCATATTTTCATTTTTCATTTTTTGCTCTCATTGATTTTTTTTTAGACCACTCCACATGGATTTTGATAATACCAACATTTTGTAGTCCTCAAATGAATTTATTTTATCTCTTTACCCCTAATTGAAGTTTTTATGACCTTGTGAATCTTCAAACATTTTGGTAAATTTTGAGAATTTTAGGGACTTTTTTTATGCCACTAAAAATAATGATGTCATGAAAAAAATTATAGTGGACCCCACAAAGCATACTCATATATATTTGAGTCTTTAAAGGAAATATTATTAAACTTATTTTAAAATATATTTTTCCTTAAGAATTTATTATAGACACGTAAAGAATTATCCTGTCATTCAAATTATATCTTAATGTAAGCTTAATAATTGAATTAAAATATTATTCTTATAATACTATGTAGTATTTGTTGATGTTTTTTTTATTAATTATCATCTGTTATTTTCAATTTTTATTCGTCTGGTTAGATGTAAAGTTGTTTTATTTTCTCTTGTAATATTGCGTCGTACATGCTGGCAAAATAAGTAATTAACAAAGATTTCACTTAAGGTAGAATTATGTTTAAAATTAAAGTAATAAATACATATAAAGTTATATTAATGTTAAATACTTTTAAAATGTAAATTATAGTCCTTTCGTTTCAATTGAAAAATGATCTTCGAAGTACAATAATAATTAATCAAATTTTACATGCGCACACTTTTAACATAAAACTTATCTAATACTATAATATCTTTTGATAAAAAATAAATTAGCCAATATGGTTTCAATTCGAAGAATAATTTGAAATTAATATTACACATGAAAAGCTCAATGTGGATCATTGGAGACTTTAATCTCAAAAGATTTAAGTAAAATATAAATTAGAAGAGCTTTCTATTGTTTGATTTTTTTTTGTTTTTAAAGAATCTAATACAACTAAGAAAAATGTTCTCTAACTTTCATATACGTTTTTGTACTTTGAAATTTTAGAAGTCTTTTTAAAGTGTCAAATTAATGTTACAAAAATAAAGAAGCAAGAGCAGAAAAATATTAAAAATATCTACAAATTAAATTTTTAACGTCAGTAAGCCCGGGCCAAATGACACCAATATATATATATATATATATATATATATATATATATATAAAGGCACATTTGACAGGTGGTGAGGACGTGGCCTAGTTATAAGCTCGTGATCCGAGGTCAGTTTCGGAGCGAGTGGTACATGAACACCATGGGTCCCCTGCAGGTCATGACTATTGAGCAAAAATTGCTAGTAGCGTGTGTGTACGGTTGAGATACTATCATTGGTTGGATTGCATTGCATTGGACTTATCTTATTCTTGTGGTGTATTGTGGACTGGTTGATGATTGACTCTTGATAATGTTGTGTTGTTTTGTTGTTGTGCCTATCTGCCTATTTTGTTGGTTTTACAATGTATGCATGATACTAATCTTAGTCGGCCTATGATATCTACCGGTACATAGTGTTTGTACTGATACTAACTTGCTACACTTTTTATTTGAGTGCAGATTGTGTGCCAAAGACTTCGTCCAAACCTCATATCTAGCTTGAGGCTATTTCCCATTCAGATCAGAGGGTGAGCTCCTATCCATGCCATATAGCCTGAAGATCTTTCCTATTCTGATGTCTATTTCATCCCAGACATTTATGCTATTTTAGAACTTGCTTATTTATTCTTAGACAATTTATTGTTTTAGAGTCCTTGTACGATGACTTTCGAATTTTGGGGTTGTAATAGTTAGACTACCGCATCTTTATTTTATTTATGGCATGACTAGACAGTTTATGATTTTACTTCATGATTATTGATTTATAATTGGGTTATTGATTAATTGATGGGTTAAGGGGATGGTATGCCCACCAGGGGGGTTAGTGTAGGTGTCATTACGACGGGTTGGGTCTTGACAAAGATGTATCAGAGCCCTAGGTTCGTCGATCTCGTTGTACAAGGACATATCTAGTAGAGTCTTGCGGATCGGTACGGAGACATCTATACTTATCTTCGAGAGGCTATAGGACACTAGGAAAATTCAAATTCTTTCATTCTTTCAAGCTACTTGATTCCAATTGGTATCTAGATGATTCAGTTGGTATATGACTTTTCATTCTATTTTCTCACAGATGGTGAGGACTCGTACGAGAGCAGCAGAGAACGAGGAACCCGAGCAGGCTGCTGGGGCCACAGCTCGTGATTGAGGCCAGGCCAGGGGCCGTGGCCATAGAAGAGGCAGGGGAGCAGCAGCACCAGCCAGGGGCGGGGCTCCTGTGGCTAGTCAGGCTTGCGCTAGGTCCCCCGCGCCTCAGGTAGTTCCAGATGAGGTAGCAGAGGTTGCAGCAGCACCAGCTCAACCAGATTTAGTGGTTGCTCCAGCGTTGACAGATATTATGGGCCGAGTGTTGGACCTGTTGAACGGTTTGAATGAGGGAGGTGTGCTATCAGCCGTTCCTGCTGGCCAGAGTGTGAGATTGGGTGGTCAGAGTTCGTGCTCCAAGGGTACAGCTAGCTGCAGCTATGGTCCCACGTTTAGATGAGGCTCCAGTACCTGAGGTATTTCCTAGACCAGTTGCAGGGCCGGTGTTGACCGGTGATGAGCATGATTTATTTTGGAGGTTCACTAAGATGAAGCCTCAAGTGGTCTATGGCACTGAGGCTGAGGACGCGTATGAGTTCATCATGGACTGTCATGAGAGGCTCCATCAGATGGGGGCAGTTGAGAAGTATGGTGTTGAGTTTGTGACCTTCCAGCTCTTAGGTGATGCCAAGTAGTGGTGGAGGGCTTTTGTGGAGTGTAGGTCAGCAGGATTGCCTCCGTTGACATGGATTCAGTTTTATCAAGTCTTTTTAGAGAAGTATGTTCCTCGTACTTTAAGGGACAAGAGGCGTGATGAGTTTAGTAATATTGAGCAGAGTAATTCGTCAATCGCTGCTTATGAGGCCCAGTTCCATTTTCTATCTTGTTATGCTTTGTCACGCCCCGAACCGTGGCTTGGGCATAACACGACACTCGATGCCTGGCTGCATGTGACCGAGCGAACCACATGGCTGGCTGACACAACATGAGCATAAACTGATGTGGAATAAACTCTGAACATGTATAATTTAAGTAAAGCATGGGACCATAAATCATAAGTCTGAAAATATCATAATATCATAATGCGGAATAGTCTGAATAAACATAATAATAATGAGCCAAAATGGCTAGACGACTCTAAATATCTGACATAACATAACTGAATAGTCTATAAAACCTCTAACATAAATCTGACTACTAAACTGTTTACCGAGACAAGGCCCCTGGCATACCTTAACTGCATGACTGAAATAAGCATAAGTAAAGCTAAAACCCCAAATAGAATTGGGCTCACTAAAAGCTGATACGTGCTGAGTCCTAACGTGCCGATTGGTCGTCCTGTAGATCTGCATCGTGAAATGCAGGCCCTTAGGAAAATAAAGGGAATGTCAGTACACTTAAATTGTACTGGTATATAAAGCAATTAACTGAAAATAAACATGGCACATGAAATAATAGAACTGAAACTAAAACTGAAACTGTAAGCTGAACATGAATATGAGCATCATCTGACATGAATAAAAGTATAACGTAAGTAAAACGTTTCATGTGTGTTCGTGTATGTGTGTCTATAACATATATATATATATGGGAGAGCTGTAGCATAACTGGCAACATAGAATTACCACGTGGGTACGTGGAGTGTGGTATCTGTCCTAACCAGTAGAGCAGCCCCACACCTTGCCAGGGTATGAGACATAAGCATGACATGAAAATGGATCCAATTCAACTGTCTGAAGGTTTCGTCCTAATCTATGCGGATCGACCCTTCCCTACGTTAGTATATGTAGTTTCAGCCTATCTGAGCCTTCTCGGTAAACCTATGCTACTCCTAAAACATGAACATGGATATAGTTGGCATCTGTGCCAATGGTCTGTATAACATGGCTTGTAATCATGACTTGTAAACTTGATTCATAAACATGGCTTGTAAACATGATTTCAAGAGTATAGTATAGCATAGATATAAGTACATAGTATAACTTGTATAAAACATGGATGCATGTAGAATTTCATGAAATATACGTAAAAGCTCATATCATGCATTTAAGAACCCATGAAATGCAGAGTATGAGTTTTTCATGGATTATGAATAGATTCTCAATAACCAGAATGGAATATAAAGAACACAATAACGAATTAATCATTCAAACATAGTGAATCATGGAACATATCCTTAGGGTTATCATGAACATGTATAAAACCCTAGTTTTGATAAACTTTCGTATAATCATGGAAGAATATGGCGTAGGGAAGAAAAATGATGTTCCCCACGTAGATAGAAACCCTACATACCTTAATAACTCCAAAACTTGTAACAATTATATGAACTTGGAGAAGAAATCCAAAAGCCTTAATCTTGAAGCCCTTAGATGGGTTTTCCTGAAAACCCTAGGTTAGGGATAATGAATTCTTATTTAGAAATCATGGATACATGTTAGAATTCACTTGGAACGATTGGAATAGTCTTATCTTGGTGTATTTTAATGGTGGGAAGAGAGAACATTCGTGCTAGGGCTTAAGAGTATGAAAAAATAGAATAAAAGACTGAAGTCCTGTATTTATACTTAACTGAGTCGGGGGATTATACGATCAACTTATACTGTCCGTATTTTGATATATGGTCCGTATAAACTGACCGTATTTAAGAATGACAATAATTCCAGAAACTGAAATTTTGCGAACAATAATTACCGACCGAGATACGGTCTGTATTTCTTTATATGGTCACCAAGTACGGTCCATATTTTAGCATTTAAATATGCTGGGAAATTCCAGTGACTTAAGATTTTTCATGCTTCAATACGGTCTAGAAGTACGAGCCGTATTTCTAGCTACGGTCCGTATTTAAGGATTGTTTTTCCACCTTGTCCAAAATAAAATGTTAATATACTAAACCTGTTTTGATACAGCCATAAGTACTTCCCGTATCTCAAAATACGACCAGTATCTTTGGCCGTATAAAACCTTTTTTTTTTATGAACTGAAACAGTTTCCAACTCGAACATTCCCCAACTGATTTTTTAAGTCCTGAATAATGAACATGGCTTAGTTTAAAGGTACGAGGTGTCACATGCTCTCCAGCTATTACCTACTGAGGAGGAGAGGGTTAGGAGATTTGTGAAGGGGTTGAACACTGCTCTTCAGTTGTCAGCTCTTTAGCTTGCAGCCTTAGGTTCTTCTATCCAAGAGGTGAGGGATCATATTAGGACTGTCAAAGGTGTTAGGCAGGATGGTTATAATAAGTATGCAGAGAAGAAGGCCCGAAAGGGTTGTAGTTTCAGTGGCTCTTTCATTAAGGGCTAGAGTTCCCAGGTCTATTCGGGACGTCTGATTCAGTCAGCGATGCAGTTTTCTGTTGGAGGCCCATCAGGGGCTAGTTAGTACTATTCTAGTCAGCTCGGGGGTTCACAGGCCAGATTCCCAGAGTATGGTGGTTATTAGGCTTCTTCACTTTCTGTTCAGCGTCTGACGCTAGACTGCGGATGCTTTGAGTGTGGTGAGCAGGGGCATTTCAAGAGAAATTGTCCCAGACTTAGATAGGGTGGCCAGGGCACTCAGTATCAGCCTCCCAGGGCTATAGTTTCATCAGCTAGAGGAGGAGGATCTTATGGTGGAAACCATGCTCAGACTGGGCATGGTGGTCACACAGTTGGTAGAGGTGGCACCCAGCCTAGCAGAGGCGGGTCCTAGTTAGGCAGAGGTGGACATCAGCCCGTAAGAGCGAAACTCAGACAGGATAGGTTGATCATGGAGGTTCGCAAGCTAGTGGCGGACGGGTTCATTGTTATGCCTTTCTTGGTAGATCAGAGTCATCACAAGTAACATCTCAGTCTGTCACCGGATGGCTTTTGTATTGTTTGATCCGGGGTCTACATTCTCTTATGTGTCTACATATTTCTCTATGGGTCTTGACATGGTTTGTGATTTGCTTGATGCCCCTATTCATGTATCTACTCTAGTTGGAGACTCTGTGGTTGTAGATAAAGTATACCGGTCTTGTACTATCACATTTATGGGGTATGGTACATGGGTGGATTTACATGGTAGATTTTGATGTTATCCTGGGTATGAGTTGGCAAGCTCCTTACCATGCGATTCTGGACTGTCATGCCAAGATAGTCACTTTGGCTATGCAGGTATGTCTGGACTTGAGTGGAAGGGTTCCCATAGTCCCTCTCCAAAGAATATCATTTATTTTCTTCGGCCAAAAATCTAGTTAATAGAGGGTGCTTAGCTTATTTGGCACATATTCATGATACTAGTGTTGACGTTCCATCTCTTGAGTCAATTCCTATGGTGGGTGAGTTTGCGGAGGTGTTTCCCGTGGACTTGCCAGGTATGGCACCCGGCCGCGATATTGATTTTTGTAATGATTTACAGCCAGGGACTCGCCCTATTTCTATTCTGCCATAACGGATGGCACCAGCAGAGTTGAGAGAGTTGAAGAAGCAGCTTCAGGATTTTCTGAGTAAGGGGTTTATTAGATCGAGTGTCTCCCCTTGGGGCGCTCCTGCACTATTTGTGAAGAAGAAGGATGGGACTATGCGGATGTGCATTGATTACCGTCAGCTAAATAAAGTCACCATCCGGAGCAAGTACCACATTCCCCGTATTGATGATTTATTTGACCAGCTTCAGGGGGCTTCTGTGTTTTCTAAGATTGACTTGAGAATGGGGTACCATTTGTTGAAGATTCGGGCCGAAGATATTCCTAAGACAGCCTTTCAGACCCGATACGGGCACTATGAGTTTCTTGTTATGTCCTTTGGGCTTACTAATACCCCCAGCCGCTTTTATGGATTTGATGGATGACATTTTTAAGCCACACTTGGATTCTTTTGTGATAGTGTTTATTGATGACATGTTGTGTCACACCCTTAATCCGATAGAGTGTGATGGGCACCCGACCCTTACGTAGGGCCGAGCGAACCCGCTAACTCTCGTAACACCCATAGTCATACTGGGCCCTTAGATCATAACATAAATGCATAATGAAAGGTTTTTCGGAAGAAACATGCTTTTCGTCTTTTCAAATCAAGTAAAAACAGTAATCGCGCAATATACGTAATATAATGCAAACTAATACATCGGCTTATGGAGCGCTTTCAAACGACATACTACATACATGGCTACTATACGCAAAGTCTCTAACATGATCAAGACAACATAATACATATGCTCGACTCGGCGCACTCCGGAAGAAATGGACTTGCCAATCCCGCTTTGAACGCCTTCTTCTACTCATACGGGTGTACTGCCGCGGCATGAAACGCGACCCGAAGAAAGGGGTCGATGCGGAATATGTCGAGCATGTAAAGCATAAAATACAGTAAGCGGGATCATACTGAAATAAAGAGTATAGAAAATCATAAGACTTGCCTTTAAAAACATATATCATGCATGTCAATGTCATATAATCATCATGCATACATATAGCGTGTCCCGGTCTAGAGAGGGACTCGGTAAGTAAATCATGTCATCATGTCATCATATATATATATACATAGCGTGTCCCGGCCCTGAGTGAGGGACTCGGTGGATAGAATCATCATATGCCGTCATCTGGCCGCCACCCCCGTATCATCACATCATATATATATATATAGCGTGTCCCCGCCCTCTAGTGAGGGACTCGGTGAATAATGCGATGGAATGTGCACGAATACGTGTCACGGCCCCGGGACTCGGTGAAAGACATATTGAGCTTGGCACGAAACGGAGTAGTGAGAAACCATATGCACATAAATCATTTTTCGGAGACTCAATGAAGTAAGGTTTGAACGAATCGTCATTTGAAAATCGGGACAAAAGTTATATCAAATGTCTTTCGGACACTACTCGGAAACATAACAAACATCATAAGTATATATAAAAAAAACCTTGGGGATCATAGTCGTATGTCAAATCAATCCGAGCCACTATGAAAGTTACGGGCCTTATACGTTATAGGATTATTTATGAGCACATCAAAGCCATTCGGTTTTGTTTATGAAAGTTACGGACATTTTTAGACATAGGACCTTTTAAGAACAAAAATTCTTTTTGCAACATTTGAAGTTCAATCATACAAAAGACTTAAAGACCACAGTCCGACCATATAAAGAATGTCAACATCAAGAAGCAAATAAGACTCATAAACATGCTCGGAATTTAAGAATGGAGTTACCCCAAGGCACAAATCATGTCATACATTACTTTCGTCTAAGATATGCCAAAAGAAAAGAAGGATGAGCTTTGTACATGCCTTGTTCACTTCATGACGCTAGTCAAACTTAAATCTCGGATTTCTCCACGATCTACAATAACATCATTAGATATCAACCATTAGCCATAAGCACTTAGGAATCCAATTCCAAACCATCACTTGTTGACGAAATTTGGGCAGCACCTCCCTATAAACTCAACAACCCCCAGAATCATCACATAGCCCCGAATCGACAACAACCCACCAACAACCATACTAACAACATCCATAAATGATTCAACGCATTCTAACGTTAATAATTCCTTTCTACACAATTCGACGACAACATTTCATTTATATTCAAATAAACTACATCACAGTCAAGCCAATACCAATGCTCACATATTCAATTACTAATCCGACCATTCAAACAAGATTTAAGAACATTCCAGACAATATGCCATGGAACCGAAACCACCAATTTCCATAAGGACAACAACAATACATTTCTTTCTTCCAAGTTCATCAATGACACCAATAATCCATACATTTACAACATTATTTCCATAAATTCAAGAAACTATATAAAATTCCATAAAAAGCCGCAAACCACTATAACTTCACTTTGAACCCTTAAACTTTCATTAGCACTATAGAATCCACAACACAACAATCCAAACATACTAGCACTATAGAATCCACAACACAACACCCCAATTTCATGATTTCCATCCATTTCCACACTCCACAACATACACAAACCATGCATAACATATAAAAATGGAGATTAAATCTTACCTTCTTCACCCACTTCTCTACTCGGCTAGACTTTGTACATGGCAACAACGAACGATTTAATTACTTTTCAACAACTACTCCATGTTAACGAGGCCTTCAATTAGTAGGAAAACTAGAAGAAAAGAATTTTCATGATCATTATTTCCTTATTCATTTTCGGTTGGGCATGGCCGAATGGCCCCTTCCATTTTCTCCGTATTTCTTGAACTTTCTAAAGTTGTGGAGATGGAAAAATATGACTAATTAGTCATCTTGCATGCTTATATAATTAGCACATGTGGCCCATGGCCCACATGTGCCACACGTTACTATGGCCCTTTAATTTCACGAAAATTAATTTCAACTTCTAGCCCCCAAATTTTCATGAAATATTCAACTTTTCATAATTCACTTTTAACCCAAAGTTTCCTTAATAATCCATACCAATAAAATCATGAGCAACTTGTCTTAAAACAAAATCGAAGGTTAAAAATCTCTACCTCGTATCCCGAAATCGTCTTGTCCTTAACTTATCATGGTTAGCTCGGATTATCCCGACGTACAAAATACGGGATATAACATGTTGGTTTACTCAAGGAGTAGGGAGGATCATGAGAAACACTTAAGGGTTGTTCTTGGGTTGCTGAGAGACAAGGAGCTGTATGCTAAGTTCTCTATATGTGAGTTTTGTCTTGAGACTGTATCTTTCTGGGGCCAAGTGGTGTCAAAGGAGGGGATTATGGTTGATCCTAAGAAGATTGAGGCAGTGAGAGATTGGGCTAGGCCTATATCAGTGACAGAGATTCGCAGCTTTGTGGGGTTAGCTAGTTACTATCGTTGGTTCGTGAAGGGTTTGCTTCTATTGCCTCGCATTTGAACCGTTTAAATCAGAAAGAGCTACCTTTTTAGTGGTCCGACGAGTGTGAGGAAAGATTTCAAAAGCTCAAGACTTTATTGACCATAGCTCCGATTCTAGCATTGCTCGTGGAGAGCAAGGGCTTTTGGGTTTATTGTGATGCTTCACGTTCTGATTCGGGTGTTGTGTTGATACAGAAAAATAGAGTTATTACTTATGCTTCCAGACAGCTAAAGATTCATGAAAAGAACAATCCCACTCATGATTTAGAGTTGGCAGCGGTGGTATTTGCTTTGAAGATTTGGAGGCACTATCTCTATGGTGTACATTGTGAGATTTTCACCGATCATCGCAGTCGTCAGCATGTGTTTACTCCGATGGATTTTAATTCTAAGCAGCAAAGATGAATGGAGTTGCTTAAGGATTATGATATTACTCTTTTGTATCATCCTAGCAAGGCAAACGTTGTAGCGAATGCCTTGAGTAAGAAGTCAGCTAGTATGGGTTGCTTGGCTCGCTTGATGTTTCGGAGCGTCCATTGGCCATGGAGGTGCAGACTATGGCTAACAGTTTCATGAGTCTTGACATGTCTGATTCGGACAGAGTGTTGGCTTGTGTAGTGGCGAGGTCGTCGTTTCTAGAGCATACTAATGCAAGGTAATTCGAGGATACAAGTTTGTGCAAGATTCATGATAAGATTTTGAGTTGTGAGGACAAGGAGGCCATGATTGATAGTGAAGGGGTCTTGAGGATTAAGGGACGTGTTTGCATTCCTCGATTTGATGACTTGATTCGGACGATTCTTGAGGAGTTCTACAGTTCTAGATACTCTATTCATCCTAGTGCTACCAAGATGTATCATGACTTGAGGCAATACTATTGGTAGGCTAGGATGAAGCGTGATATTGTTGAGTTTGTTTCGCAGTGTCTAAATTGTTATCAGGTTAAATACGAGCACCAGAGATCCGGGGGTATGCTTTAGAAGATGTCCATTCCTGAGTGGAAGTGGAAGAGGATAGCTATAGACTTTGTCGTTGGTCTTCCGAAGACCTTGGGCAAGTTTGATTCGATTTGGGTCGTTGTTGATAGATTGACTAAGTCTGCTCATTTCATACCGGTTTAGATTACCTATAATGCCCAAAAGTTGGCCCAGATTTATATCCGTGAGATTGTTCGTTTGCATGGGGTCCCTATTTTTATCATATCTGATAGAGGCACGCAGTTTACATCCCGATTTTGGAGGACTTTGCAAGCCGAGCTAGGCACTTGATTGGATCTCAGTATAACCTTTCACCCTCAAACAGATGGTTAGTCTGAGTGGACGATTCAGGTTCTCGAGGATATGCTCCGAGCTTGTGTGATTGACTTTGGTGGTCATTGGGACCGGTTCTTACCATTGGCAGAGTTTACATATAATAATAGTTACCACTCAAGCATTGATATGGCTCCATTTGAGGCTCTTTATGGGAGGCGATGTAGATCTCCTATTGGGTGATTTGATGCATTTGAGGTAAGGCCATGGGGTACTGACCTTTGAGATAGTTATTAGACAAGGTTAAGGTGACTCAGGATAAGCTCTTAGCAACTCAGAGTAGACAAAAAGAGTATGCGGACCGGAAGGTCCGAGATCTTGAGTTCATGGTTGGGGAGCAGGTTTTGTTCAAGGACTCACCCATGAAGGGTGTGATGAGGTTTGGGAAGAAGCGCAAGCTCAGTCCAAGGTATATCGGTCCGTTTAAGATTAACCGACCATGTAGGGGAGGTAGCCTATGAAGTGGCTTTGCCTCCAGGTTTGCCTGGCGTTCATCCGGTGTTTCATGTCTCTATGTTGAACAGATATCATAGTGATGGTTCTTTCATTAATCGTCGGGATTTATTCTTGTTGGATGAGAACTTGTCTTATGAGGAGGAGTCGATCGCTATATTAGACAGAGAGATTCGTAAGTTAAGGTCTAAGGAGATAGCGTCTGTGAAAGTTCAGTGGAAGAATCGCCCCGTTGAGAAGTATCCCCAGCTTTTCACTGAGTCGGGTACTTTTCCCCTTGTTTCTTTCTTTGTCCGTTTGAGAACGAATAATTTTTTAATTGGTATCTAATGTAACGACCTGCTCGGTCGTTATGTGCATTTTGACCATTTTACCCCTGCCTGTATATTTCTGAGACTAGGCATGAGTCTAATGGAAACTTAAATAGTTGGAATTATAAAATGAAGGCATTTTATTTCATTTGTACATTTGGTTAAAAACTTATTTTAATCCGTTTGGGGGGGTTTGACTTAGTAAATTAGACCTCCGTTGTGAATTCTGATAGTGAGTCCATAGTGCGTTTTTACATATGTGTGCATGTTTGGTTTATGTTTGTAGGGCCTCGGATTGATGTTGGGATTTTGGGTGAAAAACCAGAGGTCACTAGTCATATGCGACCGCTGCAGCGGGTGGTGGGCTGCCATAGCTGGGCGCCGGTTATCGCCGTGGGAAGTCAGGTTTAATGAGGTCTGCCAAAGCAGTGGGATTTTTCGCAACAACAAGACCGCTGCAGCAGTCAATGGGGAACAGAAACCCACTTTTTATATTGTAAATTTTGAAGTCAATCACCATATAACACCAAAAACAGTTCCTAAGAAAGTGAGAGGCGATTTTCTAAGAGGGTGAAGCTCCTCCTTGAAGGTAAGTTCTAACCTTTATGTAGTTCATTGCCCTTTCTTCTTCAAGTCCCATGACTAGCCTAAGGTCCATTAATGGTGGGTGAAGGCCCTAGAATGCTAGAATTGATAAACCCTTGAATAAATTGTGGAATGTTGATTTTATTACTGTTCTATCACCTAGGAGTGTAGACTATCACTTTCTAGAAGGAGAAATTATTTAATAATGATGAGAATGGTGTATTGAGACTTAGGGTTCTAATAGAAATGCGAACTTTGGCCTAAAATTTGTTTTAAAAAAGGTAATTTGATTAGAAACCCATGAATTGGAAGAATATGGTTGTTGGGCTTGAGAGTATGATAAATTCACCGTTAAATGATAGTTTAACCTATTTGTAAAGAGTAGAAGTAATTGGGTCTTCTTCCCCAATTGTCGTTCTTATTTTATTAGAAGGTCTATTGCGTACCTAGCGTTATATTGCTAGACTTTGAGTGTTCCGAAGCATTACGAAAGGGAAAGCTCTTGCGGAGTAGCTTGCATTGTTCTAGTTCTGCATCTGAGGTAGGTTATGGTTTACTTGAGTTAGACTTTGATTAGTTGATTGTATGTGTAGTAGAATTGATGCGAGAAAGCATGTATAGGTCTTCGGACATGACGTCTGGTTGGATATTTACTTAGGTTGGTATGATTGCTGCTTAAGTGGGCTTGTCGCCATTGCTTTATATACCGAAACCTGAGGTGAAATTGTTATGTTATGAGAAGGAAGGAGTCAATATATACTCTTTTTGTTGATTGAGATGCAATGGTGACAAGCCCACTTAAGCAGCAATCATACTAACCTTAGACAATATATACTCTTCTTGTTGATTGAGATGGTTGCATATTCTTGCTATTGTTGAGTTGAACTATTTGTGTCTTGTTATGACTTGTGGCATGGTGCCTTGTATTTCTTGACATTGACACTATTAACTGATCACGTTCCATATTGAGTGTTAGACTGGAAATACATTAAGATTCATATTGTGATCAAATACGATATATATATATATATATATATATATATATATATATATATATATATATATATATATATATATATATATATATATATATATATATATATATATATAATGCACATTTGAAAGGGGGTGAGGATGTGGCCTTTTTATGGGCTCGTGATCCAAGGTCAGTTCCAGAGCGAGTGGTACATGGACACCCTGGGTCCCCTACAGGTCATGACTATTTATCGAAAATTGCCAGTAGCGTGTGTGTACGGTTGAGATACTATCATTGGTTGCATTGCATTGGGCATATCTTATTCTTATGGTGTATTGTGTTGTTGTGTTGTTGTGCCTATCTGCCTATCTTGTTGGTTTTATAATGTATGCAAGATACTAATCTTAGTCGGCCTATGATATCTACCGATAGTATTTGTACTGATACTACCTTGCTGCACTTTTTATTTGAGTGGAGATTGTGTACCAGAGACTTCTTCCAGGCCTCACATCTAGCTTGAGGCTATTTCCCTTTCAGATCAAAGGGTGAGCTCTGCCTAAAGATCTTTCCTATTCTGATGTCTATTTCATCCCAGACATTTATGCTATTTCAGACAGTTATCTATTTTGACCCGATCGCTAGCTCCACCATCATAAAGCTCTAAGTTCCAAAATTGTTGTTGTGTTCTGATTGAACATTCCCATTTTCTTAAATAGCTCTGCAATATCATTTCAGTATCAAAATCTTTGAAATAATACCAGTTAGCATGAGTGGTTTGAAACCAACATTGAGTTTTGAAGAAGGATGACCTATATTGCAAGAGGAAGCTATCAACAAGCTTATCTCCTTTGTTGAAGGAGACACTTGTAACCAATTTACTTCTGAAGATTATATGCGTTTATATACGTATCTTTTTTCACAGTTTACTGTGTATAGTATAATAACTTCTCTGATAACTATTGAATAATTCAAAATTGTCTATGGCCTAGTATCTTAATTATTACTCCCTCCGATTCATAATATATGCGTGTCCACTTAACTTTTTTATTTTAGTTCAAAATAAGTGTTCACTTACATAATCAAGATGGAAATAACTTTACTTATTCAAATTTATTAAGTGCTAAATGACAAGATTCAATGTCGCAAGATAATAGTAATATGCAAATTTTAATTAAGGATAGTTTAATAAAATTGGCTATTATTTTCTAGGAGTTACATTTTCTTAAGAGGTGTGCACTTTTGAATGGGAAAGGGGGGGGGGGTGTCACGACCTATTTTGCCTAAGTCGTGCGGGCACTTACCTTCCCACCTCGGTAAGCTAACCCTCAACCCAACAATGAATAAATACATAAAATAATGAAATTAAGCAACGGAATAGAATAAATACGTAAATCTCACTATGCATATATATATATATATATATATATATAGTGTGGAATGACGATAACACCCCCAGGGTCTAGTCTGAATAACACAAGAGCATCTAAAAGAGAAATAATACAATATGGAATACTAATACATAAAGTGTCTATGTCTCGAATAGAATAGGACATAAAGATAGAAAAGTCTTCAAGGCGGCACGCCATGCTCACCACAAACTCGAAGAGGAAGCTGAAACGACTATCAGCCACGCGTCACAGAAGTGGATCCAACCAGATACTTTGCATTCATAAAAGAATGCAGCAAGTGCAGGTCAGTACAAACAGGAGTACTGATAGGCATCATCGGCCGACTAAGCATAGCTAACACAACTCAGTTAATAAAGCAGAAGCAAATAAACCAACAAGTATAAGACAATGTAATCAAATCCAAGTATCCGCCATCGCCTATGTAAAGCATCTAATCCCCAAATGTGCCAAGTCTGAATATATCCTATCCAATCTAACATCACAATACAATACCAACATCTCAATCAATTCATAATGCAATGCAATCCAATAATGTATGAATACAATGCAATGCCATGCAAATGCGGTGTACACATGTACTCCGGACGGAAATATCGGCGTCTCGGTTGCACAACTCGCGTGACTCGCGAATTCTAAGTGCCACCCGTCCTGGATCTTTGCCCAACAGACAGACGGGACCCCGGATCTTTGCCCACGGGGGGTTCTCACCGGCACCACCCTGTGGGACCCACGGAGTCCATGCACTATCAACGATTCCGGAACTAACATCGGATATCGGCCATGCAATCAATAATTTCGGAATTAATCATCGGGCATCGGTCATCTCACGTCACTCAAGTAAAAGAGCTTGATCAAGTATCGATCAATTTCAATGAATCAATGATTCATCATCGAACATCGTCTCATGTTTCATCAAGTGTTTCATCAACTATCATCAATATCTCAACAGTGTAGCATGAATGAGAGTGCGTGCAATGCATGAATCACATCAATAATCCTGCTCAATATCACAAGTACTAATCATGGGTACGCCAACAATGTATACGAATCACAAATACCAATAGTGGGTATGCCAATAATATAACCGAATCACATGTACTAATAGCGGGTACGCCAACAATTTATCCGAATACAATTACCAACAGTGGGTATGCCAACTATATCATAATCAAGAGGATAAAATAGAATCCCATATCTACCGATGACTCATAGCATCAAGCCAACACAATAGAATAATCATACACAACACAACGGGGTGGTTAGTCCCAACACATAACTGGCCCAACCTACTGCAATATCCAACCCAACTTTATACCTGAAGGTTCACATACTGACTCCGACAATATAATCTAAATATGCGCTTCGCTATATGAAGTCTCACCAAGGGTAATCCATAACCTACCTGGATGGCCGAACCGTAACACCAACAACTCACTCTTTTGTCTTGCCTTTCCGCTGAACCTCAGAACCAAAGTAGTCTAAGCATAATTGAATTCTAGATTAGAAATCATGAAGAATGACACTAATATTGCTAATATTCAAATTAGGTCAATTCCAACCCTAAAAATTAGGGAAACTGACCCATAAGGGCAAAACGGAAAATTCGGAAGAAAAATATCAAATTAAGCACTAGTTGATCATAACCCAACCACTAATTGTTGATTTAACTCAAGGATTAGCCTAATTTCTTATTTTAAGCAAAACGTCCAATTTGGGTATAAACTCTAACTTTTTGATTTCGAAATTCAACACTAGAAATGGAAGATATAGGGTTAACAAGCTTAGATTCATCAAAATCTAACATAAACATCTTCAATTTTTCACTACTAAGCCTAGAGAAAGTGTTCATCAAAACCCTCTTCCAACTTCCATCATTAAGGGATTATTAAAGGGAAAAGGGAAATCTTGGATGATTATGATTAAAGGAAGAGTAGAGGAATAAGCAAGATTTACCTCCAAAATATCTCCAAGAACTGTTCCCCAAAGCTCTAATTTCGAGATGGAAAATAATGAGGGTCTAAAGGCTTATTTAAATCACACTTAATGACATAACAGGCTCGTTACCGTCACGGCGGTAACGGGGCCGCAACAGCGGCGCCGCTACAACACCCATCAGGCCGCTATAGCGGTCTAGTCAACATACACATGGCCGCCCCAGCGGCCAACACACCGCAACAGCGATGCCGCTAGGATGGCACTGGTGCTGCCATATCGGGCTCCAAGTACCAGAATTCCTCCAATTTTTCTAAGTCCCAATCGAAATCCCGAGCCATTCACTAGGCCATTTGCTCACAAACCACATACACATACCCATATAAAAACACGCTACGAACGTGCTCGTGGCCTCAAAATTCCCAACGGAGGTCTCGTTGATCGAGTCAACCCCCGACGCCTTAATTCCAATTTCCCAACCCTAGTCCTAAAATACATCTCTCGGAATCAATGGATTTCCGAAAAAGGTTTGTTTACCCAAAAGTCAACTTCAGGTCAAAGTGCGCTAGTCAATGCTCGAAAAGGCGAAAATGCCGAAAAGACTATAACGACCAAACGGGGGTCGTTATATCAGATACCAATTGAACTGTCGCTCGTCCTCAAGCGAAGAAAAGAAATAAAGCGGGGAAATACCTGAAGCAGTAAACAACTAAGGATATCAGTTATGCATGTCAGACTCGGTCTCCTAAGTAGCTTCCTCAACAGGACGGTGCTTCCATTGCACCTTCACTGAAGCAATCTTTTTCGACCTCAACTTTCAAACCTGCCTATCCAAGATTACGATAGGCTCCTCCTCATAAGTCAAGTTCTCATCAAGCAATATAGAATCCCAACGGACAATGTAGATACCATCGGCATGGTACTTCTTCAGCATCGAAACATGAAAAATTAGATGAACTCCTGCCAAGCCTGGCGGTAATGCCAACTCATAAGCTACATCACCGATATAGTCCACAATCTAAAAGGAACCAATATACCTGGGGCTCAACTTGCCCCTCTTACCAAACCACATAACATCCTTTATGGGTGAAACCTTCAATAGAACCTGGTCGTCAATAGCAAACTTCAAATCCCGGACCTTCCGGTTCGCATACATCTTTAGCCGACTCTGAGCTACCAAAAGCTTAGCCTAAAAAATTCTTACCCTATCAAAGGACTCTCTCAATAGATCCGTGCTCCAAGGTCGAGCTTCGAACCCATCAAACCAACCAATCGGAGATCTACATCTCCTACCATATAAGGCCTCAAAAGGCGTCATACCAATATCGAATGATAACTATTATTGTACGCAAACTCTACCAAGGGAAAGTGTTGATCCCAATGACCACCGAAGTCAATAACACACGCTCTCAACTTGTCCTTGAACACCTGAATAGTCCGCTCAGACTGGCCATCGGTCTGGGGTTGAAAAGCTATACTGAGATCCAATCGGGTACCCAACTCCTCATGAAATGCCCTCCAGAATCGGGAAGTGAAAATAGTACGTCGATCGGATACGATAGAAATAGGAACCCTATGCAATCTCACAATATCTCGAATGTACATCTTGACTAACTTCTCCACGGTGTAGGAAACCTGAACTGGAACAAAGTGAGCGGACTTAGTCAACCGATCAACTATCACCCAAATAGAATCAAACTTGCCAAGGGTTTTCGAAAGACCCGTGACAAAATCCATGTTAATCCTCTCCTACTTCTACTCGGGAATGGCCATCCTCTGAAGCACCCCACCGGGTCGCTGGTACTCATACTTTACATGCTGAAAATTTCCACACTTAGCCATAAAATCAGTTATATCTCTCTTCATCCGACGCCACCAATGGTGCTGTCTCAATTCACGTTACATCTTAGACACCCCCAAATGAATAGAATAGCGAGAGCTATGATCCTCAAACAAGATCAACTGAACCAAATCACTAACACGAGGAGTCCTCTAATCCTTAGAATGCCTTCAGAATAAATTACGGCCTCTTTTGCCTCACCCCTCAAAACTCTATCTCGGATCTTGCTCAACTGAGCATCCTCGAATAGATGAGTTTTGATCCGATCCAATAAAGACGACCACACCTCTATACAAGCCAAAATCCTACCGGGGTCGAAATATCAAGACGAACGAAACTATTGGCCGCAGTACGAACCTCCATGGCCAACGGACGCTCGAAAACAATCAATCGAGATAATTTCCCCATACTCACTGCCTTGCGACTCATGGTATCAGCCACCACATTGGCCTTCCCGGGATGATACAGAATAGAGATGCCATAGTCCTTCAGGAGCTCCATCTATCGGCGCTACTCACGGAATTAAGATCTCTCTGTGTAAACACCTATTGAAGACTACGGTGATAGGTGAAAACCTCACAATGAACACCGTACAAATAATGCCTCCAGATCTTTAAAGCGAAGACCACGGCCAATAACTCCAAATCATGGGTAGGGTAATTCTTCTCATGAACCTTCAACTGACAGGAGACATAAGCTATCACTCTACCCTCCTGCATCAACACAAAGACCTAAACCCAGATGGGAGGCATCACAATAGGCGCGACATCCTTATTCTCCGCGGTAATGCTAAGATCGGGGTTGTAGTCAAAGAAGCTTGAGCTTTTGAAAGCTCTCCTCACAATCACCCATCCACCGGAAGGAACATCCTTATGGGTCGATACGGTCGGGGATGAAGCAATGGCAAAGAAACCCTTCACAAAGCGACGGTAATAACTGGCCAAAACCAACAAAACTACGAATCTCAGTAATAGTAGTGGGCCTAGTCCAACCCCTCACATCCTCAACCTTCTATGGATCAACTATAATGCTATCCTTGGACACCACATGGCCCAAGAATGCTACAGATTCCAGCCATAACTCACACTTAGAAAATTTAGCAAACATGCTATGTTTCTTCAACAATCCAAAAATAGAACGAAGATGGCTATCATGCTCCTCTCTCCTCTTGGAATACACCAAGATGTCATCAATGAACACAATCACAAAAGAATCAAGAAATGATCTAAAGATGCCATTCATCAAGTTCAAAAAAGCAGCTGGGGCATTCGTAAGCCCAAAATACATCACTAGAAACTCATAGTGGCTATATCTTGTCCAAAATGCTGTCTTTAGAATATCCTCCGCCCCGATCTTCAACTGGTGATAGCCAGAACGCAAATCAATCTTCGAAAACACCAAAGCACCCTGAAGCTGGTCAAATATATCATCAATACGAGGCATAAGGCAATTGTTCTGAATAGTAACCTTGTTCAATTGGCAGTAATCAATACACATTCTCATGGACCCATTTTTCTTCTTCACAAATAACATAAGAGCACCCCAAGGGGAGACACTCAGTCTAATGGACCCCTTTCTCAACAGATCCTATAACTGCTCTTTAAGCTCTCTCAACTCAGCAGGTGCCATCCGATACGGTGGAATGGAAATAGGACGAGTGCTCGGATCCACGTCGATACAGAAATCAATGTCGCAATCGGGTGGCACACCCGGCAGATCCGACGAAAATACCTCCTCGAACTCGCTCACAATAGGGATAGACTCAAGGGGTGGAGATTCAACCGTCGTATCACGAATATGAGATAAATAAGCTAGAAACCCCTTGCTTACTAAATTCTTTGCCCGAAGAAATAAAATGATCATCTTTGGAGTGGATCATCTTTGGAGCGGGACTAGGAGTATCCCTCCACTCAAGCCTAGGAATGTCCGGCATAGCTAGGGTGACTGTCTTGGCGTGACAGTTCAAGATCGCATGATAAGGAAAAAGCCAGGACATACCCAGTATAATATCAAAGTCCACCATATCGAAAATCATCAAATCTACCCAAGTGTCATACCCCATAAAAGTAACCAAACAAGATCGGTAAACTCGATCAACAACCATAAAATCTCCGACCGGAGTAGAAACGTGCACAGGTATATCTATGCTATTGCAAAGCAAATCCCAACCAACGGCATGAAATGCAGATACATACGAATAGGTGGATCTAGGATCAAATAACACGAGATCTTTACGCTCTATGACGGACGAAATGGTACCGAAATCACGGCACGTCAGGTCTGCTTGCCTCGGGCTACCGAGAAATGAGTAACAATGGGCTCCATCACGCCCAATCTAAGATCCCTCTCTCGTACTTTGGGAACCACCTCTAGAACCATGTGGAGCACCGCGGCCTGACTGAAGACCGCCTCTCTGAGAAGTCCCACCGCGACCACAGATGACGTAGGAGTCCTCGACGGCTGATAATCCCGCCTGGGTTGGGGACATCTCCTAGCAACATTCCCAAACTCTCCACAAGAATAACAGGTAAGAGGAGTCGAATGCTGAAACACGGAAGCTGAAGTCCCGGACGAAGCAACCCCGTCCTTGGTCCGGAGAACGAACTCCCCGGTGCTCTACAGCTGGGTGGCTGCGTAGAGAAAGGCGGGTTACGGCGGCGAATGCACGACAATCAGAATATGGCTGAGGTGACCTCAAAAACTGACCGGTGCCCCTTAAACTAGAACCCCCAAAATGCCAGTCTGATGTGGACTCTTGTTACCACCACCAAAAGCACGGGCCTTAGCGCCCTCAACCATAGAAACACGCTTTCGATAATGGTGGAAGAAAGCCCCCATAGACTCCATCGAAGAAAAAGGAATACCGCAGAGAGCCCGTTAGTCCTCCAATAAGCGCCCGATCCTATCGGCCTCAAGGGGATCAACGGAGTAAAATAACGGGCCGGATAAAAGAAACGGGTCTGCATAGGACTCCAAAGACATGCCTCTGCCTCTCGAAGGTGTAAAATCGCTCCTTACGCGCCTCTCAAAGATCGGGGCACATGCTTCTCAAGGAAGGCCGGTAGGCGAGTCCCGAGTCCAAAAAAGAGAGGAACCCCTCGGTCTGCACGCCACGAAATACCTCCACTACGTCTTTGCATCATCGCGAAACTAGTAAGACATATAATCAACGCCTTGGGTCTCCACTATCCCCATACAGTGCAGCAACTCATACATATCAAGAATAAACTCATAGGCATCCTCAGATGAGGTACCGGAGAACTTCGGTGGCTCTAACTTCCTGAATCTCCCAACAAGGTCCTGATCAGAAGCAGTCATAACGGCACCCTCCATGGGCCTAATATCCTTACCAGGGGCGGGTATCGCATCAATGCGAGGAGTCATAGCTGCGGCGGAATGTACTGCCCGCGTAGGTCCCTGCTCAGGGGTCTGCACCCCAACCCTAGTCTGTGAACTCCGTCGGGAGTATTAACACCGGCTCCCGCCTGCTGGGCATCAAGATAAAGTAGAATCCTGGCCATAGTGTCATGCACGGCCTGGTCAGAAGTAACCTCAAGTTGTGTCGGCGCTAGGGCCACACTATCCTCTCGGCGACTTTGGTCTGTCCGGGCGATACTCGGCTCGGGGAGATGGAGACCTCTCGCACTGCGCCCCCACCGCGGGAGCTCTTCCACGTCCCCCGGGCCCCGCCAGCGCACCCTCGAGTGCCAGCCGTAGCTGCGGGCTCTGGCACCTGACCTCGGGCTATCGTAGCTCGAGTCCTCACCATCTGTGAGAGAAGAGAATAGAGTCAGATACCAATTTGATCTTTTTAGATACCAAATTGAATAAAGTAGCACGAAGAATGAAAAGAAAGTGAGATTTCCTAAATGTCCTATAGCCTCCCGCAGATAAGTACGGAGATCATCGTACCGATTCACGAGATTCTACTAGACACGCTCTTGTATTAAAGATCGATTAACCTAAGGCTCTGATACCAACTTGTCAAGACCTATTTTTCCTAAGTCGTGCAGGCACATACCTTCCCACCTCGATAAGCGAACCCTCAATCCAACAATGAATAAATACATAAAAGAATGAAATTAAGCAAAAAATCGAATAGAATAAATACGTAAGTCTCACGATATATATATATATATATATATATATATATATATATATATATATATATATATATATATATATATATATATATAAGTAGTAGAAGAGTGTGAAATGACGATAACACCCCCAAGGTCTAGTCTGAATAACATAAGAGCATCTAAAAGGGAAATAATACAATATGGAATACTAATACATAAAGTATCTCTGTCTCTAAATAGAATATGACATAAAGATAGAAAAGTCTTCGAGCGACCGGGCGGCCATGCTCACCCTAGAAACTCGAAGAGGAAACCGAAATGACTATTTAGCCACGCGTCACAGAAGTGGAACCAACCTGATACTCTGCATTCATAAAAGAATGTAGCAAGCATGCGAATCGCAAACGGGATGCGATAGGCATCATCGACCGACTAAGCATAGCTAACACACCTCAGATAATAAAGCAGATAAGCAAATAAACCAACAAGTATAAGACAATGTAATCAAATCCAATTATCCGTCATCGCCTATGTAAAGCATCTAATCCCCAAATGTACCAAATCTAAATATATCCTATCCAATCAAACATCACAATACAACACTAGCATCTCAATCAATTCATAATGCAATGCAATGCAATAATGTATGAATGCAATGCAATGCCATTTAAATGCGGTGTACATATGTACTCCGGACGGAAATATTAACGTCTCGGTACCACAACCCAGCGTGACTCGCGAAGTCTAAGTGCCACCCGTCCCGGATCTTTGTCCACGGGGGGTTCTCACCGGTACCACTCTGGGGGACCCGCGGAGTCCATGCACTATCAATGATTTCGGAACTAACATCAGATATCGGCTATGCAATCAATGATTCCGACATTAATCATCAGACGTCGGTGATCTCACGTAACTCAAGTATAAGAGTTTTATCAAGTATCGATCAATTTCAGTCAATCAACGATTTCGGGATGAACATCGAACATCGAACATCGGCCATCTCACGTCACTCAAGTAAAATTAAACCCATTTCTCGTCAAGTGTTTCATCAAATGTCATCAATACCTCAACAGTGTAGCATGAAATGAGAGTGTGTGCAATGCATGAATCACATTAGTAATCATGCTCAATATCACAAATACCACTCATGGGTACGCCAACAATGTATACGAATCAGAAATACCAACAGTGGGTATGCCAATAATATAACTGAATCACAAGTACCAACAGCAGGTAAGCCAACAATATATCCGAATACAATTACCAACAGTGGGTATGCCAACAATATCATAATCAATAGAATAAAAAGAATCCAATATCTGCCGACGACTCATGGCATCAAGCTAACACAATAGAACAATCATACACAACACAAAAGGGTGGCCACTCCCAACACACAACAGGGCCCAATCTACGGCAATATTCAACCCAACTTCATAACCGAAGGTTCATATGTTGTCTTCGACAATATAATCTAACTATGCTCTTTGCTATACGAAGTCTCACTAAGGGTAAGTCATAACCTACTGGATGGCCGAATCGCAATACCACCTACTCACTCCTTTGCCTTGCCTTTTCGCTGAACCTCGGAACCAAAGTAGTTTAAGCATAATCGAATTCTAGATTAGAAATCGTGAAGAATGATACTTATATTGCTACTATTCAATTTAGGTCAATTCCAACCCTAGAAATTGGGAAAACGTGCCCACAAGGGCAAAACTGAAAATTCGAAAGCAAAATATCAAATCATGCACTATGTGATCATAACCCAACCAGTAATTGTTAATTTAACTCAAGGATTAGCCTAATTTTTTATTTCAAGCAAAACCCCCAATTTGGGTATAAACCCTAACTCTTTGATTCCGAAATTCAACATTAGAAATGGAAGATATAGGGTTAACAAGCTTAGATTCATCAAAATCTAACATAAACATCATCAATTTATCATTACTAAGCCTAGAGAAAGTGTTCATCAAAACCATCTTCCAGCTTCCATCATTAAGGGATTATTAAATGGAAAGAGAAAATCTAGGATGATTATGATTAAAGGAAGAGTAGAGGAATAAGTAAGATTTACCTCCAAGAATATCTCCAAAATATCTCCAAGAACTGTTCCCCAAAGCTCTAATTTCAAGATGGGAAATAATGAGGGCCTAAAGGCTTATTTAAATCACACTTAATGACATAATCGGCCGCTTAGTCACGGCGTCACGGCGGTAATCTGACCTCAGCGACGGTTGCTACGGCACTACAACGCCCATCGGCCGCCATAGCGGTTTGGCAACATACACATGGCGCCCCGCGCCAACACACCGCAATACGGTGCGGCGGGATGTGCGGTACCGCCATATCGGGCACCACGTACCAGAATTCCTCCAATTTTTTTAAGTCCCAATCGAAATCCCGAGCCATTTTCGAGGCCATCTACTCACAAACCACATACACAGACCCACACAAAAACACGCTACGAACGCGCTCGTGACCTTGAAATTTCCAACGGAGGTCTCGTTGATCGAGTCAACCCTCTACGCCTTAATTTCAATTACCCAACCCAAGTCCCAAAATGCATCCGAATGCATTGGGTACCGAACCGAATACACACACAAGTCATAAGCAACTATCCGGACCTCTCGAAATCGATGGATTTCTAAAAAAGGTTCGTTTACCGAAAAGTCAACTTCGGGTCAAAATGCCCTAGTCAATGCTCGAAAAGACGAAAATGTCGAAAAGACTATAACGACCAAATGGGTTATTACTGGAGGAGTAATATATTTAGTAAATAACGTAAAATTTGTATTTTTCTGTTCTGTTTGGACTTGTATTTCCGAATTGTATTATTCAAAACTGTCTACAACATGTGTCACAATGATCCAGTTGGTCCAGAAGCTCACAAACTATAGTCTAAGTATAAGAAAATAATGGAAGATTATGTCTCCTCTAAGGCATGCAAGAGAAACTTTTCAGAGTTTTACATGATTGTTAGTGAGCTACTCTCTTAGTTTTCTTGATATGATCTCTGTTGCAGGTAGTTCAATTTATCCAGGGAAAGAAAGACGATATGTTGTTACACGAACTTGTTAAAAGATGGAATAATCAAAAAATTATGACTAGGTGGCTTTTAAGGTTCTTTCATTACCTTGACAGATACTTAGTGCCTAGAAGGAGTCTCCCTCACTTCAAGAAACTTAGCTATTTTGCTTTCTACGAATTTGTTAGTTTGAGTTTTCAAGCCATTATTCAATTTGTTACATTCTTAATGATTGCTTTTTCATGTATTAATAAATTTTATATTTTAGGCCTATGGTGAACCTAATGATCAAGTGAGCGATGTTGTGATATCTTTGGTAGGTTTATTAAAAGTCTAAACAACCTTAATTGGATTTTTCTGTGTAATTGAACAGCCTGATTCTTAATTTCAATGCATTCTTCAATTTTAGAACTCACATTTGGAACATCAACACTTGTTCACCTGCCAAAACAAATACTGCTGATAATTTACACTCTTTATTTAGGTTCTAACACCAATTGTTGTTCCTTCAAGATAAATAGAAAGATCTTGCTAATCAATTTACTACACTCCATTTTGTTCCCAAATATATTTTGAATTACTGCAGTTGTGCAATATAAAATATGCTAAATTGCCCATTCACATGACTACTTCTGTTACCAATAAGTCAAATTTTAGCAACTTGCAGCAACTTACTTTTGGATAATGTGATTAGCCTATTCTTGTTGATTTATATTCAAGTTATTTAATTTTGAATCATCTAGATTGCCTCTTTCTCAGTCTACTGGTTCTTTATCTTTCCCTCCCCACCTAAAATAGACTATTATAAGCTTCATAGAATTAATGCGCTTAGGTAAAACTTGAGCTTTCAGTTGCTTGTCTCATTCGTACAATTGTACCTGTTTTGCATAACTATAGTCTATAGGTCATGAATCAACATTGTACTCTTATAACAAGATATTCATGTTTTCCAGGTTATGCTATATATCATATGGAAATTTTACCCACAAACTTAGCTTCCTTCAGAAATACATTTCTCCCCGTTCTATAAAGTTTACTCGTTTTCATATTTCTCTGGCATTCTGAGGCCATATTGGACAGCTCTTTGTTTCGCTTTTTAAGCATGAGAAAATTCATAAGCGATTACATGTATTTATTACTTGTGACCATGCTTTAGATTGATAGAGAACGCGAGGGAGAGAAAATAGATCAGGCCTTAGTGAAGAACATTTTTCATATATATGTGGAGATAGGTGGAGACTCCATGAAGTATAACGCGAAGACTTTGAAGAATCGATGCTAAAGGATACTCCTATATTCTACTCTAAAAAAGCCTCAGAATGGATCGCAAGAAAATCTTATGAGGATTACAAGCCGAAGGTTTTGTTTATTAGCTTGCTTTGCATACTACATAGACTACATAGTGCCATACCAAAGGTTGATTTGCACCTTCTTGATGAAATTCAGGTCGAGGAATGCTTGAAGCACGAGGAAGGGAGGGTTCAGAATTATTTATGATATGGAAAACATAAGTTATTGGAGGTCTGTAGTTGGTTGCATCATCGTATTCCTTAAACTCAAATGCCTATTGCAGAATTAGTTGATATCATTTTTCGCCTCTCTAAGAAATTTGTTTTATCTTTGAGAATATATATCTCAGCGAATTCATTCGAATGGTTGAGTCTATCTCGTTGATCATTTATGATCTGTGGCCTATTCTATTTGCTTACTATTAAGAGCCAGTCGCTTTTAGACCTTTGATTTTCTTCATCTTTGCTTCTTTTCTCATTAGATTTTAGTTGAAAACAATCTTATTTATCAACCTAAACAATTGGCCAACTATGATATTTGTTTTGACAATATCATTTCTATTGCTACCATCGTAATTTGAACCTCATGGTGTAGAGCTAAAACCCACCATTTCTATTATTCTCTCCTCATTTCAACTATTAAATTTTGCTACCATCTAAAGGATCGATGCTCGGATTAAAGATCTAAAGACCCAAATTTAGGTGACATATCTCTCTCATTCAAATATTAAGAATTGTGTTGATAAAGATCTAAAGACCCAAATTTGTATGTTAACAATGTTGTTTTAACAATTCCCATTGATCTTTGCCCCTCGAATCATGTATTGGGTGAAATTCGTTCCCGGGTTAGGTTCCACAACCGGAGCTCGGAGAGGCCGAAAGGGCTCCCGTAGGCGCATCCATTCCCACCAACTCGGGTCACATCAATGAATCTCAATCAGAGTGTTGTGGCAGGAAAGAATGTGGGGACGCAGTAGGGTCACATCAGTCGAATGTTAGGGTTGAAAAGTATTGTTTTGATTTCTATATAGATAGCTTATCATGTAAGCTAACGCATCTTCACTATATCTCTTGTAACCTGTCTCTTATTTTCTCTCTAAAGCAATACATATTCGGGCTCATCATTTACCTTTGAACTTATATTTATCTTGCGTGTTTTAGTTATTTCTTAAGCTCAGTTTGTTCAGTCTAACTCTTGCAGTCACAAACATTGACCCTGAAAAGAGAGTTTTCGGGATTGGATACGACCTACTTGTCTTTAAACCCATTAAATACAAATCTCTAACTAATTATCCATTTTCATCGAAAAACAGTTTGGCGCCGTCTGTGGGGATACACAGTTACGGGAGTCATACTGATTTACAGCAGAAACTCTCAAAAAGACACGCGCTCGTTCGAAATTTTTAACAAAAACGTTACGCTCAGTCATGCTTGAGTCGGGAAGTAGTTCATCAAAAAATAGTATACCAGATGAAAAGAGGGATCCGTAGGGCTAGCGGCTGAGGGAACATGACCTAGCGTCGAGCGAGCGGGAAGAAAGAGAGGACGTAACACCACCTTTAGCAAGAGACCACAAAGAAAACCCCTGTTAGGGAGGACCATCTCGACCACTCAGCAGAAAGCAGGGAGACACCCCTTAGAGGGCGTTATTTTGGCAAAAAGAAAAGACGCCCTCATCCTATGGTAGAAGGGATGTAGGGGGAAGGGGAACCCCTCTCTGACGCCACCTTGGCCATGATCGTAGAGGCCAGTGTTGCAAGAATGGAGTGTATGGAAAAAATCTTAAACTCTTTGTCTGGCACTGCCCCGGGAGAGCACTTATCGGATGACCGAGTGAACACCAAAGCACTGGAGACCTCTGCGGAAGGCATGGAGCAGGTAGGGCCAGGATTAGCCTAGCAAAACACTGACCTGGCGAGACTCTCCAGGCTAGAGAAAGAGATTCATTATCTGATGAGTCTGATATCGAGGGCTCCCTCTATCTTGAAAGGAGCAGGGGCGAGAAAGTATGGAAAGATACTTTATAAATGAAACGCGGTGCGTGAACCTATCCTTAGAAAGTTCAAAATACCAAAAATACCCAAATATGATGGAACCACGAACCCTGAAGAGCTCATCACGGCCTTCGAAGCAGCAACAACGGGGCACGATCTCAAACAACGTGAGATCGAATCAATCATGCTGAAAAAACTTAATCAAACGCTCATAAAGGGAGCACTCTCATGGTATACCCTTTTACCCGAAAACTCTATTAATTCTTGTGCTGCTCTTGCAGATGCCTTTGTGAAAGCTCACGCAGAGGCACGAAAAAGGGAAATACACAAAGAGGACGTCTTCATTATTAAGCAAAGAAAAGATGAATCACTCCGTAGTTACGTAGAAAGATTCCAACAAGAAAGGATGACTTTACCTACTATTTCGGAGGACTGGGCGGCAGCAGCATTCGTCGATAGGTTAAACACCGGTGGTTCAGTCGCATCAAAAAAGTTGAAGGAAAGCCTGAGGGAATTCCCAACCAAGTCTTAGAATGAAGTAAACATCCAATACCCGGCTAATATGAGAATTGATGATGATCTCAGAATGGAAGCTCGAATCGAAGTCAAAGGGAGGCCCTAGGAAAAGCCTAAAGTTACCCTCCCATTTAAGCAGCGGGGCTAGAGATATTGGTATGAGCCGTATACAGCTCGTCCCCCTTCAAGGAGGCAGGCTCGAAGTAACAGGTCACGGTATAATGAGGGTTAGCCCAGGAGGGACAGGGATGCACCACGTTATGATCAGCCAAAAAGACTCGGGTCTGCTGAGTGTGGCATCCTACAACTTTAACGTAAAAGTCAAAGAATTGGTCATGGCAATGAAAGATATGGTAGAGGCCAGATTCCCAACGGTCGTAAAGTCCAACCCCAACCGGCGGGACGTAGATTTGTGGTGTGAATATCACGCTATTCTGGCGCATTCAACTGAGGATTGAAAACATCTCCCTTGCGAGGTCACAAACCTACTCCGTAAGGGGTATTTGAAGGAGTTCTTAGATAACTGAAAATGCATGATAGGGAAAAAAGGGTCGGGACATCCCGTAACAGGCCAGCGCCCCAGGAAAAGATCGACGTAATCTTTGAAGGAAAAATAGTGGGGTGGTATCTTAGGAATTACAGCAATGGGACCCATCTCCCACTGAAAAAGGGGAAGAAATCATCCGAAAGATATCATTAACTTCGATAAAGCAGAGGAAGAAGCCACTGATGCACTGGTAATATCCTTACAAATCTTGAATTTTAATATTAAACGTGTGCTTATAGACCCAGGTTGCTTCGTGAATATAGTGCTCTTTCGAGTGCTTAAAGAGATGCAAGTGGCGGAATAGGTACTCCCGATAATAAAAATTCTAACCGAATTCAACCTGTCAAGCGAGACCACCCGAGGGCAGATCAAGCTGGTCACTCGTGTGGGAAGAATCCCCTCGGAAGTTCTGTTCGACGTCCTCGAAAGAGAAATGCCCTATAATTTGGTCATAGGCAAACCCTGGCTACATACCATGAGGGCAGTCCCTTAGACTTACCATCAAGTCTTGAAATTTCCCACCCCATGGGGAATTACGAAGATCCAGGGAGATTCGGAACCTAATCAAGAAGATATGACCCAAACGACTATCGAAGATGGAATAGGAGATAGTGATCGCTAGCAATTATAGAACCCTGACCCCGGAGTTCGATCCCCAGTTAGGCTCAAGGAGCCGCAGATAAAAAGCCCCCCCCCCCCCTAAGGATGCAATAGACAGAATACCAAGAGGGTTCATGGTACCAGAAGAAGCAGATAAAGGGAGATCCACATTAGAGGAGCTATAGCTGATTGCTTGCCGACCAGATACCCCTGAGTAGAAGGTATACCTGGGCTCGGACTTGAACCTCGGGTCCAGCGGGAAGATACTTAATTTCTTAGCAAATAATTCGTGTAGCTTCACTTGGTCGGGGGTGGATACTGCAGGTGTCCCGGCAGAGTTAGCCATTCATAAATTAATCAAGCATCCAGACAGTCAGTTTGTTAAGCAAAAGAGGCATCTGGTATCTACGGAACTTAGCTAATTCGTCAAGGAAGAGATGTCTCGACTCATTAAGCTAAGGACAATCCGTGAGGTAAAATACCCCGACTGGGGTCGGCCAACATGGTGGTACTCCCTAAAATTCCTAATGGCTTTCAAATGTATTTAGATTTAAAAGATCTTAATAAGACATGCCTAAGAAGCTCATACCCCATGCCCCGTCTTGACTTGTTGACTCGGTGGTGGGGTACGAACTGCTCAGCTTCTTGGATGTTTTGTCAGGGTTTGACCAAATTCGGTTGGACCCGGTGGACCAAGAAAAGACTTTCGTTCATAACGGAGCACGGTACCTAGCATTATACCGTCATGCTATTTGTCTTTAAAAATGCAAGCACAACCTTCCATCAATTGGCCAGCCGAATGTTTGAACACTAGCTAGGTTAAAATGTGGAGGTTTACTTAGACGACATAACTGTTAAATCCCTGGGAATAGAGGAACATATAAAGCATTTGTAGGAAGTATTCGATATTCTACACGAGCATAATTTAAAGCTGAACCCGGAGAAATGTGCTTTCGGAGTAAACTCCGATAAATTCACGGGTTCATTGTGACCAGCAGAAGAATAGAAGTTAACCCAGATCATATTCGAGTAATCGAGCAGATCCCGGACACATTCATTAGTACCCGAGAGATGCAGCAACTGGGCGGGAGAGTAACAGTATTAGGGAGGTTCATATCCCGATCATCTGAGCGTTGTCAGATGTTTTTTAGCATGTTAAAAAAGAAGAAACATTTCAAATGGACCCCGAAATGTCAGCAAGTGTTGAAAGACTTGAAAAAGTACCGGCCGCACCTACTATTACTCGTAAGCCCAAAAGAAGGTGAGCCCATGCTGATCTACCTAGCTGTCTCTGATACCTTGGTAAGTTTCGTGCTGGTCCGTGAAATGAAAGGTACGCAATCACCCGTCTATTATATTAGCAAAGCCTTGATCGAGGTTAAAGCCCGTTATCCGCATGTTAAAAAACTAGCCCTAGCTCTCTTAGTCACGACACAAAAACTGAAACCTTACTTTCAATGCCATCTCTTTTGCGTGGTAGTAACGTTTCCTTTAAGAAACATCTTATACAAACCCGAGCTTTTGGGCAGGCTTGCGAGTTGGTCAATCGAGATATGTGGTTACGATATCACATATCGACCCCGGACTGCTATCAAGTCGTAGGCCCTAGCGGACTTCGTGGCAGATTATAGTCTGGGTTTAATGCCTTGTACTCAGAAGGAAGCCACCCGAGAATTCGAGGCCGCTTCCGGAGAGTGGACCCTGTATACGGATGGGGCATCCAATGTAAAAGATACGGGATTGGGAATCATCCCGATGACCCCGTTAAGGGTCGTGATCTGGCAGGCCATAAAATGCTTTCCTTTGACTAACAATGAGGCCGAGTAAGAGGTTGCAATTGCAGGTTTGCAACTGGTCTTGGGACTCGCGTACCGAAGTGGCAGAGCTAAAAAGTGATTCTCAACTAATCATAAACCAAATCCTTGGGATATATGAGGCCAAGGACGATCGAATGCAGGAGTGCTTGGGCAAAGTCAAAACATAGCTGGCACACTTCCGACGGTGGAAAGTCACCCAAATCCCTCGAGAATGAACATCAATGCTGATGCCTTGGCAAACTTCGACTCTTCGACCAGTATAACAAAAGCGAAATTAGACTCCGTGGTGCACCTTTTACACTCCGTCCTGAATCTCACCATGCATGAGGTAAATACCACAAGCCTAACATGGGACTAGCGGAGCTAAATAATGAATTATTCTGTAAAATGGGACTCTCCGGGAAGACACCAAAGCCGCAAGAGCTCTCAGAGTCAAGTCAACACAATATAGCATACACGAAAGGGACTTATACCGCAGGTTGTTTCCCGGTGAAAAAGGATAATCAGTTAGAGATTTGTACTTTATGGGTTTAAAGATAAGTAGGTCATATCCAATATCGGAAACTCTTCTTTCAGGGTCAGTGTTTGTGATTGCAAAAGTTAGATAGAAAGAACGGAGCTTAATAAATAATAAAAACAATCAAGATGAATATAAGTTCAAAGGTAAATAATGAGCCCGGTTATGTGTGCTTCAGAGAGAAAATAGGAGATAGGTTACAAGAGATGAAGTGAAGATGCCTTAGCTTACATGATAAGTTATCTATATGGAAAACTAAAAATAACATTTTTCAACCCTAACGTTCTATTGATAGGACTCAACTATGCTCCCACATGCTTCCCTGCCACAACACTCTGATCGAGATTTGTTGATGTGACATGAGTTAGTGGGAGCGGATGCCAGCTGCGAAAGCCTTCCCAACCTATTCCAGCTCCCGATTGCGAAAACTAACCCGGGCATGAATTTCACCTAACATAGTCCCCCACTTTTCAAGCCCTTCATATTTCATGAACTCGGGAAGTGAATGAGTTTTCTCTTTTCCAAAAACTCCAATGAGAGACTAAAGGTCACCTCTTTTCCTGTAACCAGCCACCTTGTTAGGTCAGTATTTAATGCATCCAGCCTTTTATTCGACGACGCTCCTTTTAAGATGCCGATTGGCATTTCACTAAATAGATGCGCCGCTTCGCTACCCAAGGTGAATGATCACATTGGTTGGCTATATATATAAGTGAGTGACCTCGCTCGTATTTTCCCATCCATACTTTCAGTCCTTACTTTCGTGCAAGTTCTTTTGCCCATATTCCAAACTTCCTTTATTTGTTACAATGTCTTTCTCATCCACTACGATATCCTTATTGTTTGACCTCACTCTGGCAAATATACGAGAACATCTAGGGATTACTTCAGCAGTTTCCGCGCGTCATTGAACATCCTCTGCTGTTTGGGTTCTCTAGCTTCTGACATCATTCCCTCGAATTGTCGTTTTGAGAGGGATTTTCGTGCTAACCTTCAGTTCGAATCCGTGGAAGGTTTCACTTCCCTGATCGATGATGACACTATCACCCAAGTCCATATTGAATGCCGATAAGGGCCAGAAGTTGACTTATCCCCACCCCCGATTGGCGCTAGTATTACTAAACATATCCCGAGGATGCCTTTGGTATATACTTACCCATTTACTATCGTGTTTGACCTCCCTTCCATGAGGTTATTGAGGACTTTTTCGTCGAAACGACGTATGTACGCAACTGGCCCCCCAAACCTGGATGGTGGTCCGATGTTTTCATTATTTAGCAGACCGGGCGAGCCTGTCTTTTACTCTGGACCACTTGGTCCACCTTTATTCCACCCGGATGCTTCATGGGGGAATAATAAACCTTGCTTTCTAAGGCTCCCGATACCCTATTTCGAATGCCAAGGATGATCACGATCGAGGATGGCTCAATCGATTTGTGATGGTGCGCACCGACAGCCTTCATGACCATACCCTTGTCCTCTTCCAGAGCTGTGGAAAAATACCCTTAAGTATTTGGGTTTTTATTTTTCCACGTTCTCTTTTTTTCCTGCCTCTCGAATATCCTTGCCTGACTTGTTGTTGAGTGATGATGATGATGATTTTTTTTTTACGTTCTTCTAGCCGCACCGATCATTCTCGAGCCCATGCTTGACATTTTTGACTGGGTGATGAGCATGTTGTATTCCTCTAGGGGCACCGAGTGGACCTGGAGTGGCATTTTCGCCAATAAAGGAAAAGGAAAAAATCATGGTAAGTGTCTTTCCGCTTTGTTCGTGTATTTGCTCGAATTCTTGCCTCTCCTTTGATTCTTTTCATTCTTAATAGGTCTTCCCGCTCGAGGAGTTTCCATCAGGAAAGTGCCTTCTAGGAAATAGGCCCGTGTCATATCACCACGGCAACAGCAGTGGCGAGAGATAACAGAAAATAGGCCCTTCCATATAAGGCAGTGGCATCTTCCACCGGGGGGATCGTTTCTTATGCAGGGGAACCCCGCCAGCTCAGCGAATGCCTGAGGGACGAAATGCAGAGGTCGGTCTATGCTGAAGACGGTGTGAGGGACCCTTCCACCGAGGTCGTCGTTGAGACGGGAGTTAGTAAAGACTTACCCAGGAGCATGAAGGTGGCGTTCCCCATGTCGGTGATGCAGGCATTGGTCCTTCTTCTCTTCCTCCCCTCGCAGCTAGACCAAGCCTTGGTTTTAAGGCTTCCCTAAATCACTAGGCGGATATCTTTCTCCATGTAATATGACCCTTCAGTGCCATGCCTTACTTATTGTGTCTAGAGGGAACGTATGTATTAATTTTGCCTGTTGGATTTTTTCTCAGGATCAGGCCACCTTCTCTTTTGCCCTCGAGCTCTTTGGGAATTCCTCGTGCTCCTCTCCTTGTGATGTGAAAAGGATATCGAACAACAACCAACCGCTCCGGGATGAACTTACCAGTTCTGGACAGAAAATAAAGGTCTCCTGGCTATGAAGACTTCATTGGAGCTCCAGTGGGCCGAAACCAAGCAGGCTCTAAGGGCTCGAGACAATACCTTCCGAACAATCACCATGACTCGCAGGCTGTTGCAGGATAAGTTAGATCAGGCGAGGCTGAACACGACGCTACTGGGGAGCGGGTGCGGACCCTTGAAGCTACCCATGTCCGACTCAGGGGCCGGATTCGGCATTTGGTGCTTTGCCGAGAGGCCGAACGGCAGAGAACCTCTCAACTTTATGATCACGCTGTCTTTTATGCTCAGCATGAGGTTTTCCAAGACATCGAAGAGGGGCGAATTGATGTGTCCTCGGCTTTGATTGACGCCGAGGTGGATTTGGGTGCAACTGAGGCAGACATGGCGAAATGTTGCCTTCTTCTGATGCCCCTACTAATTCTTCAGACGGTGAAGGCGTTCCCCCTCCTAATCCGACTTTCTAAGTCTTGAGCCTCTGGACCAGGAATGCATGAGCTAGGCCTGGGTGTCAGTAGCAAGTCCTTCTGCACTAGAATCACCAGCCTTGACTTTCTTCGCATGCCTTGGGAGGATAACTAACGTCTAGTGCCGCGAGCGCTCATGTTTTTCGCTTTCTAATTTGTACTTCGGGATCGGTGTACCCTTTCTGGATATTCTTGCTTTTCTGACTTGGCCTATGAGCCAATTTCTTTTAACGGATGCTTCAGGGCTTGCGTGCCCTTTTTAGGATATTTTTCCATTCTGCGACTCGGCTTGGGAGCCAATTTCTTTTAACGGATACTTCTTAGTCTGCATGCCTATAAATGTTTTTGTATGAGCCTACGCACTTTCTTTGCCCCTCTTTTAGGACAATTATCAGTTCATTTCTTTCAGTTCTGACTTCTACGCTTTGACATACGCTTTGATTTAGCAACAATCATGACCACAAAATGGTCTGTCGACTTTTTATTTTGCACTTAACCATCAAGGCGTGACTGTTATGCCCGTCTTTTGGAACTAAGCTAATATTCAAGCGTCTGTTGTTTAAGTTAAAGCACGATAATCGGTGTGCGCTCGTGTCTTTCATTTCATGTTTGAGGTCATCGTTCATAACTCAATCCGGGAATTTCACTTCCAGAAACACTTTCATGATTTTGGAGATTTAAAACATCCAATTCGCGATGAATGAGGGCCTTCACTTTTCGATGCAGATGGGGAAGACGTCTCAACCCCATTTAATGGCACAATGGTTCATGGAATCTGCATGTTCGGAGGATTCAATGACCATTTCATGTGTTAAAAGCGGTTTATACTCTCGAGTTTGGATTTGCAAAGAACGTTTTCGTGATCCTTGACAGAGGATGCATTGCTAATAACAGTAAAAATAAGCGAAGATTTTTATTTCACTCCTAAGCTTTATAAGGGAGGACTCGTCCTATCAGTACATTGCCTCTTCCCTGCGCTTTCTCAAAAATCGGTAGCGAAGCAAGGGAGGACACGCGGATGCAAGAACCGTTGATAGTCCCAGTATTATTTGTTTTGACCACTTGAGCACGTCTTTTTCACACCCTTACCATGGTTTGGAATCTTTCGAGAATGCCAGTGTTGGAGTACGAGCTAGCAAGCCCTTGCATTGTTGACCTCATAACCCCCTTGTCGAAAGGAAATGGTACACACCTTCATCACCGTGTTACACCTCGGAAAAAAATTTTTGTTGATGCACGGTGGATAGACTAATGAGGGAGCACGAAGTATACGATGTTTCAATAAGTAAGAAATAACATTAGATGATCCTAATTGAGATTTCAAGGTATTCGAGGTAATAGAAGAAAGTTTGCCAAGAAAGGCAAGGCATACGTTATGTATCGGAAAGGATTTATGAGTAGCGAATTAATGATGACTTAATGATGTTTTACAGAAGAGCTATAACGTCCCTTATATTGTTAATGAGGTGTTAAACAAGTGTTAAGAAGGTTCCATAAGGATTGGGGATCAAATGAGTCGACGAGAACGAGTTTCGGAAAAGCGGATTGTACGGTCCACTATGCGGACCGTCTGAAAAGATCTGGCCGCATGTATGTATGGCCGTATAACATGTCCAGAGAAGAGCCTCCTGGAACCATTATACGGTCACACATATGGACAGATATAGGGTGTACGGACCGTATGTGTGTCCGTATAAATGTGTCGAAGCGACATTTCAGTTTTAAATAAGGGACCGAAGTTCATTATTTTTCATTTCCCATCTTCTCATTTTCCTCTCCTCGCCTCAAGAACTCTTTAGAACACTTTCCACACTTCCCATACAAGAATCGAGAAATTGATGATCGACTTCATTAAACTTGACAAAAAATCAAGTGTATGAAACACGTTATTCGTCAAGCCAAGGAATTCCAAATAGGAAGTGAACTAGGGTTTGGTGCAAGAGAAGTATTTCCACTCAAGGCTTATTCCTACACTATCTAAGGTAAGTTTTGTATCTTTTCATGTTGTTTAAGGTGATGAAGGTTGAAAGACTTAGATTATGGAGGAGAGATAGAAAATGGGTCACAAGGATATACAATGAGATTTTGAGTAGTAGTTTTGGAATGAGTCATGAATATTGATATGTTGTGATTGTAAGTATGCTATAAATTCCATTTAGAACATGGGATAAGTATTATATGTGAGAAAACGCAATAATGAACTATGACCATGATTATGGAGGAATTGAAGTGAAATTGTGAAATGTGGATAATGTAGATGAATGAAGATTGTTGGTTATAATGTTGTAAATGTTATTATAGACGATTGGGAGTTGATATATGATATGAGGAAAGTTGTATAAACAAAGGAAATGCTGCCCAATTTTCTCTAGCTTTAATAAGCACGTTCATATAATCGATTAGCTAATGTTAATACGAACTCTCTTGAAGGTAGAAACGCAAGCATTGAAGGAGAACGATCAAGCGATTGAATAGCTAAATGAAAAGGTATGTGAGGCTAGTCCTTTCTTTCTAAGGCATGACTCTATGGTATGAATCTTTCTATCTTTCTATGACTTCTCTAAATATATGTATATACCGGAAATGACGAGTCTACGTTATAAAGAGCTCATACATGAGATAAAGTTAAGAAGATATGCTTATGAGCATGAATATGATGATGAGCCCAAGTCTAGAGACCCTAAAGCTCATGATATGATATTATTACGAAGCTAATGACCTTCATACGATTCTTTGATATTATTCATTGTTGCTAGACCCACCTTATGATGCTAGTCCTTTCTTTCCAAGGCATGCCTCCTATGGCATGAATCTTCCTATTTTTCCATGATCTTCCTATATAACGGAAATTATGAGTCTATGACTATAAAGAGCTGTACATGTATAAGATAAAGAAAAGAGCTACGGCACGAACACGATAATGATGATGACGATAATAGTGATAACGATAATGATGACGATGATAATAATGATAACGATAATGATGACGACGATAATAGTCATAACGATAATGATGACAACGATAATAGTAATAACGATAATGATGACGACGATAATAGTGATAATGATAATGATGACGACGATATTATTGATAACGATAATGATGACGACGATAATGGTGATGATGATAATGATGACGTTAATAATAGTGATGACGATAAAGATGATGGTGATTCAATAATAGAAATCGGGAGTTTATAGACTTTGTGTCACCCGATAGTGTCAAAATGTTTATCTCAGATACATATGTATGTTACAAAAGTATGAATGCTATGTTGTGACACCGAGCCTATAAGGCCGGGTATGATATCTGTTAACGACGCACACCCTAACGATTGGGTACGTATAACACTGAGCCTTGGAAGGGCCGAGTACGGATACCACCGAGCCTTGGTAGGGCCGAATACGTATAACACCAAGCTTTATTATGGCTGGGTACGTAAGACACCGAACTTAGATGGTCGGGTATGATACTACTATGTATTCAAATGTATGAAAAGGAAGTTTCCTAGTAGAAAGAGGATAAGTAAGCATAACGAGCATTCTTTGAGGTATACCCTAGCTCTCTCTCGTTTCATAACCCGTCATACTATGTTATTTCATATGCTTTCATTATCTTTGATTGATTTGCTTTACATACTCGGTACATTATTCGTATCGACGTCCCGCGCTTATGCAGAAGTATTTGTGTTTCATGCCACGCGGCCCATGTATTTACTTTGGGGAAAGTTGTCCGGAGTTTGACTATAGGATGTTCCAGTGGTTAGGTTGGATTGGTAGACTTCATTCGATTCGGAGTGATACCGCGTCGGAGTATGTTCCCGTGAGGTGAAGTCACGCACGTTATGGGTATGTTAGGGTCATGTCAGTGACTTAGGTTTTGATATCATATCTTATGTTAGAGACTTTTGCGAAGAGTTATGTATATAGATACATTAGCCTTGTAAGCGGTATGCAAGCGACGTGGCGTTATGCATTTCTTTACGGATTCATACTATTGCACTTTTTACTTGAATTAAGAAAGATGAAAAGAACGTTTTGAAAGGCCTTCGTTTTACACACATCATCTCACGATTAAGAGTCCAAGAAGACTATGAGTATAATGAGAACTAGCGGGTCCGATCGGGCTCGAAAATGAGGTTGGGTGCCCATCATGCCCTATCGAATTAGGGTGTGACACCACGTATGCCACACCTTGGAAAATTTCGCGTTATCGAGAGCGGTGGACGGCTTAGTACGAGCTCGGGGAGAAAGGAGTTACACGAAAATTACGGATGAAGAATATGTTATCGAGCATAAGAACATATATATGACATTTGGAGAGTGTATGGAGTAAATCGGTTAACATGATCACTCGATGATAGCCCTCGAAATCATGAGTTAAGGTGGGGCCCACATGTCGGGATTTTTGTAAAGGATATATTATAAGTGATACAAGTAGTACATGAAAAGTTGAGCAAGTCCTAAGAAGGACCCATAAGCCAAATATGGATATAAGCCCTCCAAAAGGACGATTTAAGAAAACGTTTTCGGATGAGTTGACTTTGAGGGGTAAAAACGGCATTATAAGTTTGGAGTTTGGAAAAACACCAAGAATAAAAGTTGTAGATAATTGAAAGAGCTTTGCAACCATAGGTCGTAGGCCCTCACACGATGTCGAAATTAAGATTTATGGCCATTTTAAGAGCAAAACCCCAACCCCCAAAAGGTTCCCCGGGCCCCCATGAAAAGGCCCGGGGGAA
>NC_081342.1:24240043-24336475 GCF_029784015.1 Lycium ferocissimum
TCGGATAATATTTAAGAATGTGAAAAATACGGTGAAAAGTAAATCGTAATTTATACGTCGTCTTAATTAACAATTTTCCCGAGTTAGACGGAACGGGATGTGTATTATTTATTTTTTGGCTTACATTTATGAAAATAAATAACTCGTAATTTCTTGTAATTATCTATTTTCACAGAATAATGATTACGTCAAATTTTGCAATTTTCTCGGGATTTTTTAATTTTTTAATTTTTTAAGGGCATCCTTACCCCGTCTTGGACTCGGGAAATATGAAAATTAAAATATACGTTTTATAAGGTGAAAATTAGGTGTCAACACTCTAACCGTTTTTAAATACTCTTGAATTAACTTGACCTTCTCCATAGCCTGATAGACCAAATCCGGTCCTAATAACTCTGCTTCGCGACTTCGAACCAACCAATCGATGATCTACACATTCTCCCATAAAGAGCTTCAAATGGTGCCATCCCAATGCTAGCATGATAACTGTTATTATAAGCAAACTAAATATGGGGTAGGTGATCATCCCAATTACCTTTGAAATCAAGGACACAAGATCTCAACATGTCCTCAAGGGTTTGAATGGTACACTCTGCCTGACCATCTGTTTGCGGATGAAAAGCTGTGCTGAGATTAACCTTGGTACCTAATCCTTTCTAAAAGGTTCTCCAGAAATTCGCTGTAAATTGGGCACCTCGATCTGGAATGATGGACAACAGGGTCCAATGAAGTCGAACAGTTTTCGAATATACTTAGCATAGTCCTCTGCTGAATCTATCGTCTCAACTGGCAAGAAGTGTGCTGTCTTACTAAGCTGTTCAACGATCACCCAAATAGAATCATGCCTTCTAGCTAAACGAGGTAGACCTAATACAAAGTCCATATTGATCATTTCCCATCTCCAGACAGGAATGTCTATATTCTGTGCCAAACCACTAGGCCTTTGGTGTTCGGCTTTCACTTGCTGACAATTCGGACACTTCGTAACAAAATCTGCTACATTCTTCTTCATATCATTCCATTAATAAATCTCCTTAAGATCATGATGTATCTTCGCGGAACCTGGGTGAATGGAATACCTGGAATGATGAGCTTCTGACATAATCCTCTCTCTGAGCACATCTACATCTGGAACGCATAATCTGCCTCGGTATCTCAGGGTACCGTCATCTCCCTCTTGTTCAAAAGCCGTCATTTTATGCTTGTGAATCCTCTCCTTCAGCTGCAATATGTAGGGATCACGAAACTGCTTCTCCTTCACTTCAACGACTAGGGAGGATTGAGATCTATCTTGAACAACAACACCACCATCCTCGGAGTCCAAAAGTCGAACCCCAAGACTGGCCAAACGGTGAACTTCCTTGGTCATAATTCTCTTATCTGCATCAACATGGGCTAAACTTCCCATAGAACGCCGACTGAGAGCATCGACTACAACATTCGCTTTCCCTGGATGATAGAGAATATCTACATCATAGTCCTTAAGCAATTCGAGCCATCTTCTCTGTCTAAGATTCAACTCTCTTTGCCTGAAGATATACTGCAGACTTTTATGATCGGTGAAGATATCAACATGCACTCCATACAAATAGTGACGCCATATCTTCAGTGCAAAGACTACTGCTGCCAATTCTAGATCATGAGTCGGATAATTCTTTTCATGAACTTTAAGCTGTCTAGATGCGTAAGCTACAACCTTACCATGCTGCATTAAAACACAACCGAGACCAACTCTTGAAGCATCACAATAGACTACGAACCCTTCGGTTCCCTCTGGTAGCGTCAAAACTGGAGCAGAAGTCAACCTTTTCTTCAAATCTTCGAAACTCTGCTCGCATGCATCGGACCACTGAAACTTAACCTTTTTCTGAGTCAACTTAGTCAACGGAGCTGAGATTGAGGAAAACCCCTCTACAAAATGCCTGTAGTAGCCTGCCAGACCCAAGAAACTTCTGATATCTGATGCTGATGTGGGTCTGGGCCAATTCTTAACAGCGTCAATTTTCTGAGAATCGACTTTAACACCCTCTCCTGAAATTACGTGGCCTAAGAATGCCACTGACTTTAGCCAAAACTCACACTTTGAGAATTTTGCATAAAGTTCGCGATCCTTGAGTGTTTGCAATACTATTCTGAGGTGTTCTGCATGGTCAGCCTCACTACGGGAGTATACCAGAATATCATCAATAAATACAATGACAAACAAATCAAGATACGGCTTGAAGACCCTGTTCATAAGATCCATGAAAGCTGCTGGTGCATTCGTCAACCCAAAGGACATGACAAGAAACTCAAAATGACCATAACGGGTTCTGAAAGCGATTTTCGGGATATCAACTCCCTTAACCTTTAACTGATGGTAGCCTGATCTGAGGTCAATCTTGGAATAACACTAAGCACCCTGAAGTTGATCAAATAAATCATCTATTCTGGGAAGAGGATACTTATTCTTAATGGTAACTTTGTTTAAATGGTGATAGTCTATGTAAATACGTAAGGACCTATCTTTCTTTTGACAAACAAGACCGGTGCGCCCCAAGGTGAGACACTTGGCCTTATAAATCCCTTATCAAGAAGATCCTTCAACTGGACTTTTAACTCTTTTAACTCTGCTGGGGCCATTCTATATGGCGGAATAGATATCGGCTTAGTGCCGGGAAGTAGATCAATCCCAAATTCAATCTCCCTATCGGGAGGGACTCCGGGTAGATCATCTGGAAACACTTCTGGGAACTCACTGACAACTAGTACTGACTGAAGAGCTGGAGTCTGGGTATCTGTATCCTAACTCGAACTAAGTGGTAAATACACCATTTGGAAATCATCTTTCTGGCTCTAAGATAGGAAATAAATCTACCCCTGGGTGTTACTGAATCACCACTCCACTCTAAGACTAGCTCATTAGGAAATCTGAACTGAACCGTTTTGGCTCTACAATCTACTATGGCATAACAGGATGCTAACCAATCCATGCCCATGATTATATCAAAGTCTACCATTTCTAGTTCTGCTAGATCTGTTGTGGTAAGACGATGATAAACTCTGACTGGACAACCCCTATAGATGCGTCTGGCTAAAACTGATTCTCCAACTGGGGTAGACACTTCATAAGGTTCATGCAACTTTTCGGGTTCTACCCCAAACATTTTAGCAATGAAAGGAGTTATGAAAGAAAAAGTAGAGCCTGGGTCTATAAGGGCAAAAACACTGAAACTGAAGGCTGATAGAATACCTTGACTACGTTTGCACGAGCCTCTGTGTCTTGATGACCGGCTAAAGCATACATGCGGCCTGTGTTACCAGACTTAGCCGCACCACGCCCTGACTGGGCCTGAGAAGCACGAGGGGCTGCTGAACTAGTGGATTGTGCTACGCTGCCCTGCTTCGCTGATGGGCAGTCTCTCAAGAAGTGCCCTGGCTGCCCACATCCGAAGCAACCATCCATACCTGAACGACAAACTCCCGGATGCCTTTTGTTGCACTTACTGCAGACGGGGTGCTGAAAACCCTTGTTACCCATGCTGGACTGAGATTGGGAGCCTGCTGCTCCAGAATTCCTATTCTTCTGATCATTCCTGAATTTTGGGACTGGGGCACTGGCTGCAGATGGGGCAGGTCCTGCTGATTTACCTTTTTGAAATGGTCTGCCACCACCTCCCTGACTGAAATGGCATGTGGACTTGCGAACTCTCTGCCTTGTTCTTTCTGTCTCGCCTAACTTGCTTTCATATCATCTTCATTCTCTTTCACAAAAGTCAACATCTTAGTGATGGTCATGTCTTTGTTCTGAGCCGCTATCTTTGCAGGACCGTAAAGCTCTGGACTAAGTCCCAACACAAAGCGCCGGACTCGGGCTCTCATGTCTTTGACCATGTGAGGAGCATACCTGGCCAGTGATGAGAACTTGACATAATATTCGGTCACACTTATGCCATCCTGTCTCAAGCGCTCAAATTCCCAGGCTTTAGCCTCTCTAGCTTCCTCTGGCAGAAAATGGTCAATGAAGGCGGTCTCGAACTCCTCCCAAGTAGCATGAGAAGCATCCTCACCGCGGGACATCTCCCATGACTCATACCATAAGTGAGCCACATCCTTGAGTTGGAAGGTACCAAACTCCACTGCTTCCCTGTCTGTAGCTTGCATGACCCTGAAAATCTTCTACAACTCATCGATAAAATTTTGAGGGTCTGCATCTGGGTCTGTTCCTGTGAACTCCTTGGGCTTCATGCGCAAAAATTCTTGGGTCCTAGAGCTGGACCCTGATGACCCCTGACGCTGGACCCTGATGACCCCTGACGCTGGGCTTGAGCAACCACCAACTGAGTGAGCAACTAAATAGCTCCGCCAACATCTATCTCGAAAGAGCGGGGAGTCTGAGCTGGCACTTGGGGAGGTGCAGTTGGGGGCACAACTCTTGGAGGGTTCCCCTGAGCTGGGAGGTCTGAATCCTGAGCCCTAGTGCGCATCCCTCGAGCCTGTGAATCTGTAGTTTGATCGGCTTCGGTGAAAGCCTCCTGACTAGTAGCTGCAGTCTTTTTGGTGTACTTTCTCTTTGCAGGCATTTTTCTGAAATACGTAATTTCGCAAAGTTAGAAGACTTTCCTGAGGTACTGTTCTAACTGCACGATCTAGAGTATGAAAGAAGTGAAACAATCCTGCATGTCTTGGTGGCCAACTATTTACATGTGTGGCGCGCACACACACATAAACGAGACCCCACTAGACACGGCTTCATAGACTCCCTAAGACTCTTGAACCTAGGCTCTGATACCAAGCTTTGTCACGCCCCGAACCATGGCCTGGGCGTAACACGGCACTCGGTGCCTGTCTGCATGTGACCGAGCGAACCAACTGGCTGGCTGGATCAACATGTGGTATACTGATATCTAAGTATGATAAACACATGCTAATCGAGTGAGAATAACTGACTGAAATATATATCTGTGCGGAAGAAATACTAAAAGTCTGCAATACTGAATAAGTAGTAGCCAAAAGGGGCTAACTCAATAATCCAACAAAATACTGAAATATCTGACTGACTGTAATCTATGAAGCCTCTACTGAATAAGGAAATACTGACTGACTATCGGGATAAGGCCCCCTGTATACCTTAATATCAAAATATTGTCTGCTAACTGACTAAATATAAAGATAAAGGTGGGGCCTTGGAGAACTGAGGCTCACCACTGACTAGCTGAATCTGAAAGCCTCCTAGCGAGCTGCGTCTGCACCTTGTATATCGATATCTGCATCATGAGATGCAGGCCCCGAGCAAATGGGACGTCAGTACACTGGAATTATATTGGTATGTAAAGCAACTGAATGAAATAATAAGCTAAACTGAAATGCTGATAACTGGACTGAAACAGAGAAGTAAAGATATGGATACTCCCTGTCCTGAATAATGAATAACCTGTTTATTCTCTATGACCTTAGGTCCAATAATAATAATAATAATATGCATGCAAAATCTGTGGCCTGATGCCTAAGTATACATAATATGTGACCTTAGGTCCATATCTGTGGGCCTGATGCCCTAATACACGTATTCAATAACAAGCACTGAGACTGAGATATAACTGATAACATGATATTGATTACTGATTATGAAGATAAACTGGTAATTGTTCATAATAATTCTAAGTATTCATACTGAGACTCATGAGATGCAATTCACAAGTCTATATTAATTACACAACTGAGTTCATGATATTCAAATTAATCACCATAGAAAAATTCTGAAACAATAAGCCTAGAAGATAACAGTTCTACAACTATTCAAGAAACTAGGGCTAAACTGTATTCTGAGTCAATTTACTGATAAGTATGAAGAATGAGGCATAGGGAGAATCATGAACATTCCCTAACGTAGATAGTTAGCCTCACATACCTTATTTGCTTCACAATCCTCAATCCAAAAGTCTGAATTCTGAGAAGAACCCAAAAGCCTGTGTCTCAAACCTTATCTGTGGGTTTTCATGAAAACCCTAGGTTAAGAACAATGAATTCTATCTTAGATTATCTAAATACATGATAGAATTTGATTGGAATGGGTAGAACTTGCTTACCTTAGAGTTCTTGGGGTTGGAGAGGAGAAATAAGTCGTAGTAGGGTTTTAGGATCTTGTAAAAATAAAATTAGAATTGAAACCAGGTATTTATAGGTTCTAGTGCGGGCTGAGAAATACGGACCAAAATAAGGTCTGTATTCTGAATTACGATTCGTAAGCCAGGACTGTAATTAAGCATGTTCAACGGACAGAAATACTGCTCAAACTCCTTACCAAATATGACCATCAAATACGGGTCGTATTTCAAAATACGCTTCGTATTTAACTATAAAATTTCCTGAGCCAATTTCCAAAATGCATAGTGATTTTAGATGCCATATTCCAATTTGAAACACGGGTCGTATACTGAAATACGGTCCGTATTCTGGGGCGTAAATTCCCATCTGACAACTGAAGAGAAATTTTCAATTCCCACATTCTTTATCTGGTTTACTAAGTCTAGAATCATGGTCAAAGCTTAAGTTAAAGGTCTAAGGTGTTACACGAAAACTGGGCTCACCCTAAATATGAGGTCTCGTAGATGTCTCTAGATCACAATATCCACTCAAAAGAATGCAGCAAGGTAGTATCAGTACAAATACTATGTACTGGTAGATATCATATGCCGACTAAGATTAGTTTCACGCATACAATCACAAAATCAACAAAATAGACAGATAGGCACAACAGCAAATAACCGCACGAAACTATCAACAAGAATCATCTAACACCGAAATATCAGCCAACACAGGAACAAGGTAAATCCACACAATTAGAAATCAATAAGAGTAACTCAACCCATATAATCACCAACACAATCATAAATCCAAATCATCTCAACTCTGTCACGTATCCGTACATACATGCTAAATAGTAGTGTTTGACCCATTATCCATGACCTGCAGAGGACCCATGGTGTCTATGTACCACTCGCTCTGGAACTGACCTCGGATCACGAGCTCGTAATTTGGCCACATAATCACTCCATGTCAAAAGTGCCTTTTTATATTTATAATATCTTTCTCATCACAATGTATTTTCGTTCCACAATCAATAAGGAATGTGAACAATCAACAAATCAATATCAGGGAACACAAGTCACCATGTCACAAGTCATATCAAGACTCAACAATCAATTCATCGATAACATGAATAAGAGATTTCTCCAAGTCAACAAGAAGAGTATTTATGAACTCCTTCTTTATCATTTCATATCAGTTCATCACATAATTAATCAATCAATATCAAATTGTAGGAATTACCAACCACACTTTATGTCCGAAGCCCTAATCATGCTTCTCCTATCAATTTCGTAACACATACAATCAACTAATCAAAGTCTAACTCAAGTAGACCGTAACCTACCTCAAAGCAGAACTGGAATGAAGCAGTCACTCCACAAGCTTTTCCCTTTCGCAAAGCTTCCGCAAGTCTAGAAATATAGCGCTACATCAGTATTCAAATCCTACTCAAACAATACAACAATTGGGGAAAAGAATACAACTATATTCTACCCTTTTCAATTGGGTGAACTATCACTAAGCGTGAATTCATCATAACATCAACCCCAAATCATCATACTATTCCCATTCATTGGTTTACTAATTAATTTAACCCTCTTTTCAATCAATTTTTATGACAAAGCTATCATCTTATGAAATCCTAAGTCTCAATCAATAAGTTTCACCATTAGTAGACAAGTTCTCATCCTAGGAAGATAACATATGCTCCTAGATGATTAAACAGCAATAAAATCCATAACTCATTTATTAATCAAGGGTTCCTTAAGTTCTAGGGTTTTAGCCCTTTTCATTCACCATTATCGGACCTTTAACTAGTCATGGGATCTAACATGATGATGGAATTAACAAAGTCAAGGGTTGAGACTTACCTTTCAAGAGTACTTTAGCCCTAGCCTTAGAATTTCATTACAGCAGTTCTTGGAAACTGTTTTGGATGTTATATGGGGAATAGGTTCGGAATAAAGAATAATAAATGCTGATTCTGCCTCGCGTCGACCGCTACAGTGGTCAAAGCCTAGCTGCAGCGGTCTCGCTATAGCGGGAAAGCTCCCACTACACCAGACCTCGTTAAGTCCCTCCTCCCCATGATGGCAACCCTCTCCTCACTACGACGGACCTGCTACAGTAGCCCATCACCCGCTGCAGCTGTCCATTTTGACCAGTAGCTCAAGTTTTTGCACCAGAAATCCCAACACCAATACAAGGCCCTACAGACGCAAACAAAACATGCACAGATACATAAAAACACGCTACGGACTCACCCGCAGCCTCGAAATTCCTAACGGAGGTCTAGTTTTCTAAGTCACCCTCATAACGACCTAGCGGGTCGTTACACGATCTTAAGTCAATTCATGAATATAACCTTCCACTCATCCCGACAACTATAAAGCCATATCCATTAACGCTCTTCTAGTAATTCATTTGCTTAACTTTTATCATTCCTCACGTTCTAATTCATCTAGCCTACTAATTAGGTAGCCATGCTCAAAATACCGCAGCATTACGACTACTAACAGGGCTAATCCTACTCCAATACCGCAATGTTAACTTATCATTTATCGCATCCGTAATTTGTTTTAAGGAAAAAACTCTTTTCATTCTAATATTCATCACTCACCCAAACCCAGAAAGTCATACACACCCGTATTAAGGTCATTTAGCACCACACTTTCCCAATCCAAGATCACAACCTATGGTTATAGCAACTAAGCCCAATTGTGCCAAGTTCAAGAATATTCATCCAAGACCCAAGTATAACTACAGTATCCCATCCCTATTTAGTCATATACAAGGATCCCAACACAATCCATATCAAACCCAAGCAACAATCTAAATCACGCTCAGCACATAAGAGCGACAACAAAATGCGATAGGGATATATGCCAAGTCTAAGTTTATCAACTCTGAATCCATAAATCGCAACCTTATCACGCATCTAAACCCAATTGTGCCAAGTCTCAGTTTAACCAATCCGAACCAGTATATCACAATAATATCACAACCATGTCCGAAGAAAACCAAGAGGTACAATCCAATGCAATAATGTATGAGTCATGAATGCAATGCATATGCACCGTACACATGTACTCCGACCAATGGAACATCATATCTCGGCAGCACAACTCATGGGGGACCCGCAAAGTCCATGTACCAGTCACTCCGCACAAAGCCCAGAGATAACTCCTTCCAACCAATACACCTCATATCAGTCATTCCTTACACAACCCAGAGATGACTTGATGTACAATGTGTTTCAATAGAATCTGTATTTCCTTCTCACTTTCCATCCTCAGTATCATAACAATGCAATATCAATGTATCATGGAAATAAGTATGAATACGATGCAATGTAATATTAAACAACCAATTCAATCCCAAACAGTACCACACATGGCACACAAGCAATATCAATAATAAGGCTACACAATAAGCCGCAATGGAATCACAATTCTCTTCTCAATGTCAAATCAAAGTCAAGTACCGCAATATCGTAATCATGATATATCACTAATCACCAATATCTAATGTCTCAACATGGCACCGAGCCAATAAGAAATAGAAAAAGATAAGTCAACAATGCAACGGGGTGGCTAGCCCCCAAATCATTCAACAAGGCCCAACCTAAGGCAATATCCATTTCAAACTTCATACCCTAAGGTTTGCATGCATTCTCCGATAATATCATGTAAACATACGCCTCGCTAATCAAAGTCTCACCATAAGGTCATCATAGATCTAAAACTATATTAATAATACACAATAACTACCATTTCTTATACGTTATCGATCTAAATTATCCATCCCAATCTCCTAAATCCTATACATGCATTCTCTGCTTTATCTAACACGCGTATATGAAAGTCTAACGGGAGTCTACCAAGAGAGGGAATTCGTAACTTACCTCAAGGCCGAACAGGTGCGCGAACATCCACTTGGACTCCATCTTCCATCTTTTTAGGGGAATTTGTCGATCCGAGAGCTCTAGGAATGATGGATAATTCCAAGTAAGCAACAATTTAGGACTTTGGGTTCATAGGGGTAAAATCGTCATTTCTCAAAAAACATCTTGATTCTCAATTTCTTGCTATTTAACCTCCTTTTATAGAAATCAAGGTTTACCTAAGTCAAACTTACCTCACTAATTCACATTCCTCATTATCAAAGCCTAACAAGTTAACCCATTTGGAAATAGAAGGATTTAGGCTTAGAAGTTGTTATTAATTTAGGTTTTGCAATAAATAAGCCATCTTTGAGTTACCAATTACTCTATGTCAAGAATACCTCTTTCATCTCAATTAGCCTTTTAGAAAATGAGAAGGAATCTCCATTTAATGACTTGTCATAACCATAAATCATGTAAGAAGGGAGGAAGAATTAATGAGAGATGAGATGTGGAATTAAAGGGTGTTACCTTCCTAAGCATTCAAGTCTCTAGGGCTGAAAATCCTCCATGTGGCGGTTGTAACTTTTGGGGAAATGAGATATTAGGTCAAGTCCATAAATGGGGCTTTAAATAGGTCAACCATTGGTCATCTAACACTTCAACGGTCAGGCTACTGGTATAGCGGCACCGCTTCAGCGGCATCGAGATTGCGGAAACGATCTACTGAAATCCTTCCCGCCTTCACTTTAGCGGGGAATGGGTCGCTGAGGCGTGACTGCTATGGCGGTCATCCTAGCGCTGGGGCGGTCTAATTAGGTCTGAGGGCTAAAATTCGATATTTTAATTCCTACTCACACGATGGGTCCAGTTAGGCTAGATGTTCACCGAGGATACGTAATGAACCGAACAAGTCCAGGATGTCAAAGTTGCTAATCTTTCAGAATTACTTTAACGACTAAACGGGTTGTTACAATTTGAAATCTAATTAGATTTATGTTTGCAGTGATTTGTGATATTTTTCGTGTTTTTTGTAATTGACCAAGTTTTAATTGTTATTGCAAATAACCTTTTGTTAAAGATTGTTCCTTTTTTGCATTAAGTTTTGTGGGTACTTCAAATGAGACGATATCTAATGTTTCCTTTTGTGGATACATGAAACTTAAACAGATATACATTTTATTTTTTACGTTTTATACTATATTCGTCTTACCTTGTGTTACTTTGACTGAATCAGACGAGGAAATCGGTGGGAAAAAGATCGGGAAATAGCTACAGCTCGGGATGGTAGAGGCAAGAAGGGAAACGAGGATGGTTCGACTCCTGAACAATGCCGTGAAAGGTACATATTTTTTTTCTATTTTCTTAATTGTACTTAAATCTTATATTTTTCCTAGATTAGGTTTCATGTATTTAGTGGTCGATTGAGTGCTTCAACATCTATTTTTTTTTTTTTTAATAATTTAGTTATTTTAGTAAAAGAAAGAAGGAGACAATAAGTTAACCATCTTTTCAAGAAGGAATCTAATTATTTTCAGTTCCAAAATCTTCTAACGTGAATAAAAGAGAAGAATGCCTTATTAAAAATAGAATTTTAACTACTTTTATTACGGAAAACTTTTGCAGCAACTTTGCTGTTTATCAAACAAAAAATTCAGGAGTGTTCTAACCTTATTTTATTTACGTTTTGAATTTTAAAAATGTTATCATTTTACTTTAAACACAATTTAATTTAATTATAGCTATAAAGAGATATTACATTATATGCATCAAAGACAGCATTTGGCTCAATGTAATAATATTATTTGTCCTTTAAATGAATGTTTTATCTATTTTGATGTTCATTATGATTTTACATAATTTTCTTTTTGTATAAATTTATATCTATCTTTGAAGTAAGAAATAGAAGAAAATAAAATACTATTCTAAATGAATTTCATTATTTTTTTACACCTATTATAACAGTGTAAACTCTCAATATTCTTTTATATATTACTCATCACTACAAAACAAACAGAGTTAGCAACGAAAAGTTAAACAGTAAATTCGTCACTGATTCTTTTTAGCATCGAATTAGAAACAAATTATATAAAAAAAATTTAAAAAAAAAAACTTGCTTAGCTATGAGCAATATAGCAATGGATTAACGACGAAGTTCATAGCTAAGTCCAATTTTTTCCTTTAATACTTGTCGTCAAATGAGGTTCGTGCTTTGGTCACGCGCAAAGCACATACACTGAAACTAGTTCTAAAGAAATATCTAATAAATAGGAGTAATTTAATACACTCCACAGTGTATTTATAGTTAATGGATGTGATTTTTTCTAGCATAACACTTATTTTGAGACGGAGGAGGTAAAGAGTAAAAAAAAAAAAAAGGCTTTTTATAATAACATAACAAAAGTATAGATAGTAGAGATCTAGTAGCTCGGTTGGTTGGCTATCCGAATTTTTATTTTGTTGGTGACAGTTCGAATCCCCACGTCATAATCCCCGCCCCATTTTCCTTCCCCTACACCCCCTGTAATTAAAAAACAAATTATTAAAAAAAAAAAAAAGTATAAATTGAAGTTGGTATAAAACCATAGTTGGGGAATTGAATTAAAAGTGACAAATGAGTTTGTCAATTGAGTGTGAGTCCTTCAAGTTTTAAAACTTAGGTAGAAGTGACAATTAGCTAATTAATGTTAATCAGGTCAAACTTCAAACTTTTTTTTTAGCAACTCCCAAACTTTTTACTTTTACACTTTTACCTCTCTACATTTATTACATCAAAATAACTAAAATTACCAAAACATGAAAAAAAAAAAAAAATACCCGCCATTTCTTCTTCTTCTTCTTCTTCTTCTTCTTCTTCCTCCTCCTCCCATGTCTCCAGCCATTGATGCTCAACCTATCTTCCTCCTCCTCCTTATTTTTATTCTTCTTCTTTAGGAATCCAACTCCCCCAAAACGTTTTTAAACAGTAGATCCAAGATTGTGTTTCTGTTTTTCTTGAGAAGACTTGTAGAGAAAAATTGTGGAAAAAGAACATCAAAATATTATTGGGCCTATTGGACTTCATTTGTGTCACGATTCAATTTCACTAAGTCGTGTGGGAACCTACCCTTCCCACCTTGGTAGGCGAACCCTTACACCAACATTCACAGTATGATAGAAATAGCAGAAGAAAGTAAAATAACATGAGTCTAACAGATATAATATAAGTAAGTGCAGAAGTAAGTGAAATCCACCCCAGTATCTGGTCTGGTTCATACAAGAGCATCTAAACCAAAATACTACCAGTCTCAATAGTGATAATAATACATAAGTAGTCTCAAATCATGTCTCAAAATGAAAAGCAAGACATAAGTAGTAGGAAGAGTCTTCGGCCAGCGAACGTTTTCATGCTCACCCTGAATAGACTCGAATCAGCAACCTCGAACTATCAGCCACAATGGGTAGAAACGGATCCAACCTGGTACTCTACATTCATAAAAGAATACAGCAAATGTAGGTCAGTACAAACAGCACGTGCTGGTAGGTATCATAGGCCGACTAAGACTAGCTAACGTATGTGAAGACAACAAAGCAAGATAAACACGTAAAACAACAAGGTACAAGTCAACACAAATCAATAACCACGGTACAAGTCATCACCTATGTTATAGCATCTAAACCCAACTGTGTCAAGTCTCAGTATAACCAATCAGAACCAGTATATCACAATCATATCACAACTATATCGCAGAAAACCAAGAGGTACAATCCACTGCAATAATGTGTGAATGATGAATGCATTGCATGTGCACCGTACACATGTACTCCGATGATGAAACATCACATCTCGGAAGCACAACCCATGGGGAACCCGCGAAGCCCATGTACTAGTCACTCCGCACACAGCCCAGAGATGACTCCATATCCAACCAATACGCCTCATATTAGTCATTCCGCACACAGCCCAGAGATGACTCAATATACGATAAGTCTCAGAAAAGTACCGGTCACTCCGAACACAGCCCAGAGATGACTCATATCAAATATGTCTCAAAGCATTTGTATTTCCTTCTCACTTTCAGTCCTCAGTACTGTTGACACCTAATTTTCACCTCATAAAACGCGTATTTTAATTTTCAAATTTTCCGACTCCAAAACGGAGTACGGATGCCCTTAAAAAATTTAAAAATTTAAAAATCCCGAGAAAATTATAAAAATTGACGTTTAATTATTATTTTCATAAAAGTTAACAATTATAAGAAATTACGAGTTATTTACTTTCACAAACGTGATTTGAAAAGAAGATACATATCCCGCTCCGTCTAACTCGAGAAAATTGTTAATTAAAAAGGACATATGAATTACGGCTCATTTTGACCGCCTTTTTTCACATTTTTAAATATTGCTTGGAAGTACATCAATATTAGGCTCGTTTTGAAGCTCGTATTTTAAAATGACGTATTATAATTTTTATTTCATCAAAATATTATTTTACGAGGGGCGTATTAGACTAATTAACCTAAAACTATATAAAAACTATGCTACATTTTTATAAAAAAATAAGAAGGGGATTTTATCCATTTTTACCTTTGTTGGTACTATTTGGATAAGGTCTTTTTTGGGGGAAAAAGTACGGCCAAGTGGCCTATTTTTGTCCATAGAATTCTAAATATTTAGTTGGATGATTTTGAAAATATGAATAAGGATTTTATTTTTGCGGGGGGGGGGGGGGGGGGGGGGGGGGGTTATGGCCAAGTGGCCTATTTTTGTCCATAGGATTCTAAATGCTTAGTTAGATGATTTTGAAAATTTGAATAAGAATTTTGGGGGTAAAAGTACGGCCAAGTGGCCTAGTTTTGTCCATAGAATTCTAATTTCTTAGTTGGATGATTTTTAAAAATTTGAATAAGGATTTAGGGGGAAAAGTAAAGCCAAGTGCCCTATTTTTGTCCATAGAATTCTAATTGCTTAGTTAGATGATTTTTGAAAATTTGAATAAGGATTTTGGGGGGAAAAGCTATGGCCACATGGCCTATTTTTGTCCATGAAATTCTAAATTGGCTTGCCTACAAACAAAAGGGATGGATATTAAGAAAAGGGAACATTTTTTTTGGGGGGACGTTTTGAGAGGAAAAAAAAAGGGAATCTTCTTTTTCTATTTTTGGGAAAAAGAGAGAAAGAAAAAAGAAAAAAAAAGAGAAAAACGAAAAAAAAAAAAAAAAGAGTTCAAATTTGACATCCTAAAAGCTAAAGTTTGATTTATATATTCAAAGATTAGCAACAAAAGATACAAATATAAGATATACATATAGAAAAAGAGAAGAAAAAAAAATTAAAAGAAAAAGGGGTTTAAAGATTTGTGAAGTGTTTGGTGCTTGAAGTAGATTAAACCAATCCTCATTTTGATCTTTAGGTTGCCCCATCAAAATGTAACCTCGCATTCTATCCTTTATTTCATTTCTAATTATGATTATATATTTATTATGATACTTGTGTTAGTTAAAAATAATTCTTTGCTAGCTTAGTCTTGTTTGATGATTAAGTGAATATTATGTGAATTTGATACCATTTGAAAAAATGAAAATAAATTAGAAGTTTGATTTAGACAATGTTAAGTGATTTTAGGTTAGTTAAATTGATATCCTATATTTCATTTCTAGTTATGATTATATACTTATTATGATACTTGTGTTAGTTAAAAATAATTCTTTGCTAGCTTAGTCTTGCTTGATGATTAAGTGGATTTTATGTGAATTTGATACCATTTGAAAAAATAAAAATAAATTAGAAGTTGATTTAGACAATGTTAAGTGATTTTAGGTTAATTAAAATTGATAAAAAAACAAAGGAAAATAGTAGCTTAAGTTAGAATTTTGACATTGTGGTGATAAGTTTAGTGTGATTTATTCATTCTTGTTAGCTTTTGATATATATATATATATATATATATATATAATTAAAAAAAAACTTAGTTCTTGTGAGTTTGTTACTAATTCATAGCAACTATTGGGCCTTTTGCATAAATTGTCCTTTTATTTATAAGTATGATAATTATGGGCTTGGTTTAAAAGTATTGTAATTCATTTTTTTGGCGTTGTAAATTAAATAATTGACCTTGGCCTATTACCAATGTTTTGTACACCTATCTTTTGTGACCTCCCCAATTTGTTGGTGGATCTTTCGAGGCCCACTAACATTTCTAGATCGAGTCAACCCCTATTATGGAAGGACAAATGCATTGGAGCATAATTAGAGCGAAATTTTTTATTTATGCATTTTTCTATTGGGCTTGGTCGGCCCAATTCCCTACTCTCTTTATATTATTTACTTGATTATATAGATGTATGCTTGTATATAAATTGGAGCCCTGAATGAGATTATTACGCCTAAGAGTTACTAAAAATTGATTTTCAAAATTAAAAAAAAAAAAAAACCGTTTAGGCAAATTTAGGATTGCGGATGATTTTGAGGATTTTGGATACCTTTGATATGATTTTGAACTTATAGGCAAACTTTAGGACTACTATGATTGATTTAAAACTTAAGTTGGAAAAGATGTTTTGTAAATTTGGATTATCATTTTGGGTGAATTGTTTTGACTATTAAAAAGACTAATGAGTTAACTTTGAGACTTTTTGTAAAGATTAAAACCAAGAATTGGATAAAAGTTCTAAAAATATGGCTAACCTATGGAGTATATTAGTATGCCTATAAAAACTATTTTCTGTACTTAAAAACATTTTTTCTAAAAAACATTTTTCTAAACTCGGGTGGGCTTACGTAATGTTCTACCTGGGTTAACGCCTTCGAGTTTTAACCTATGTGTTCTAGTCCGAAATCCAAAAAACGCTCAATTTTGGGCAAAACTCTACCATTTTTCGTTTCTTAAAAAGGACTGTTTTTGTCATGAATGACTAATTTCTATTTGCGGAAATATGAAACAAAAAACTGTTTTTATCACAAGCAATTTATATCTACAAAGGCATACTATTAGAACCCAAAGGTCAACCGTATTTTACGGATCTTTAATACGGGTGCCTAACACCTTCCTTGGGATCACTTTAACCCTTACCCGAACTTTGGTTAGATTAGAATTCTTTTAAAATTTAACTGTTTTGAATGATCCCTTTTCGAACTGGTTTTCCTAATTTCCTAAAAATTAGGTGGCGACTCTAAAATAAAGTCCATTTAGAGTACCATTACGTGAAGGTATATTTTTTCTTTTTCCTGGTATGATTGATAACCGTACTACCCCGAGACACTTTCCTTTTTAAATGAGGCAAGTGCAAATACGAATCGAAAAAAAAAATTGAACTACTACAAGTACCATAACAAGGCAATATCAATGTATCATGGAAATGAGTATGAATACGATGCAATGTAATATCAAATAACCAATTGTTATGGTTCGCTTTTACGCGGGTAAGGCATAAAAGTTACTATGAGGTTGTTGGTGCTCTAATTGGATTTTAGTACTTTTTTAGAGTCGCCACCTAATTTATCATGGAAAACTATGAAAACTGGGTTTAAAGATTTTTTCTAAAATAAGTAAAAAAAATTGGACCAAAGTTCGAGGTAAGGGTTTTGGTGATCCCCTAGGGAAGGTTTTACGCACCCTAGTATTAAAGATCGGTAGAATACGGTTGACTTAAGAGCTTCAATGTCTGATTTAATGTATTTATTTGTTTATAGGTATTTAATTTTCTGCAAAAATGTCATTTATTTGTATCATAAACTCAAAGAAAAAATTTAGCAAAAAGTCCCCTAAAAAGGGGGTTTTGGGTTTCAAAAAATCCGTATAAGTGTTCAACTCGGTTCATTTCCGGACCAAGACACACTCGGGATTTCTCCCAAGTAGAGTCACTACTATTTTGATCCTAATAAAATGAGTTTAGTCCTTATAGGTTTTATATAAATACATGTAGGGAGTATATCTCCTATTTTATTCATATAAATATATAATGAGATTTCCAAGTTTATTAAGTCTACTTCTTTTTAGTTTCATTGAAGCTCATATAAGTCAAGTCATATTCATACCTCAAAACCGACTTTCCTTACAGTGGTCCAAGTAAAATTCTTTTTATTTTTTTGTCCTTTCAAATTGGGTTTTGGCCCAAGAAATTTTCCAAGTCTGAAACTGAGTTGGTCCAAATTCATTTGCCAAATCCAAGTTTACACAAAGTTGAAATTTGCATCCGTTATCAATCCAATTTTATCAACAAAAAAAATAATAATAAAGAATCCAATCTTCGCTCAAATTTATAAGTATTGATCCAATTTCACCTGGGCCTACGGTCCAAAACACTTATTTATTCATTTTTTCTTTTTTATAAATTTCCTTCAAGGGCTGAAAGCCCAAAACGCCTGTTCCCTTTTTTACAAAAAAAAATTGTTCAAGGGCTGAAGGCCAAAAATACACAACCTTTGTCATTTTTTTTTTTCAAGTTTTGTTTACTTAACCAAATTTCAAACCAGATTTTCAACTTTAAAACAACCTTTTAAAAATAAAAAAATAAAAATAAAAACTAACCCAATTTTAGGCATATACTTGGGAATTAGCCGAGTGGAAAATGTTTTTTAGGCGACTTACCTAATAATACTATGTTTTTCCCTACATTCTAAGTATGCATAAAGGGTTTCAATATTTACATATGTTTTCACAAATACATTTACATCATGTGAAATAAATAAAAAGAAGGAGAATTTAGGCTGGTGGGCCTACCTAAGCCCACCGCCTTGCCTATTTTTACCCATAGGTGAGCCTTCAAATGCAAATATTAGCTTCCCTTTCTATTTTCTCAACTGACGCGATCAAAAGAAGCTATTGGGCCAAAGGCCCCATGGGTTTATGCAAGAGAAATCGCCCAATGATGCCATTTCATGCACGCAAAAAGGAAGGGAGATATGGATTAGGACATGTTTAGACTGAGCCTTAAATGAAAGAAAAACTGGTATAATAAACACATATGAGGACTATAATTCCAAAATATACATCATTCAATGAAATGAGAACTCGACTTAGACGCATATACCTGTATGGACTGGAAACAACAGAGAGGTAGGCTCAAAAAATTACAAATAATTATAGACTTACAACCTTAAAGCCCATATAAGTTAAAACAGCATAGAAACAGGCCCAACGTCAATAAATAAAGAGGAAGCCCACAAGACCATTTTTGCATGAGAATAGACAATGCAATGCAAATAAATATACACAACCATCATTCAATATATCATGGGCATACACACCCATGGAGATACTAAAATAGCCCAAAAAGGAAAGCTTTTACCCTCTCGTTCCTGATGTCGTACAAGATCCAAGGGGTTTCCAGGAACCCCAGGCATGGCAGACACTAGGGAAGGCTTAAGCTTAATCCTTGAGTGCTATTTGGCATCTCCATTTATGTGTTAAGCTCACAATATATAAGAGAGGGACTGTTCAATATTTGCATGCCAAGCTTACAATGAGAGACTAGCTATACTTATCCACACACATAGTATATAATCACATAATTAGTTAAGTCAATGTGGCATAAAGGTCTGGCCCAAACACAGATGGCCCAAATGAACCAAGCTTTAAAAGAAAGACAGCCCAAACTCCAATCACATACTTAGAGAAATAAAATATGAAGTTAACAGATTTAGATCAAGGCAATTATGGCCCAAAACTGATGCCCGAAGAATTTTATACTAATCAATAAAGTTAGGGTTCAAAACAAGACATGGAGGAGTAGGTCCAAAACCAAACACAACTTAGCAGCTAAGCCAACACTTTGGGGGGGGGCTCACATGGGTGATATACCCACCATATACCAAGTATACAAATCCTCATATGCTACAGAACATATGACAATCATATATGCCTGGTATACTGGGGTATATCCTTCATGTGCAATATATATTCACACAATCCACTTCATAAAAAGAGAAACTCTCAGCTGCTCATTGATGTACCTCATTCAACACACAGATTCACATGTAGCTAACAAATTAATAACATATGCATTAGGACATTTAGGGGGAAACAGTAGGAAAGCTGAAAGAGGAAAACAGGTCTCAACAGATTATATTAACACCTTAAGAGAGTTTACAAAGAAAAACCTTGAGGGACTTAAACAAGATTTCAACCCAAACACAAAAAGCTTTATTCATATAAGCTCTGAACTCAAGAAAATTTGTAGTACAACACCTGATTCACAGAGAAAATTATTTTAAAACACAGGCATGTATCAGACTCAATGAAATAAGATGCTACACCAATTATGTTCACACTGACCTACTTCCCAGTCATAACTAGCTTTCAAAAAAAAAAAAAAGATAAGCCAAGGTAGATGGACTTTGACAATCATCTGGACAAAAACATGATCATAGTAGCTGGGTATCCATCTAGGAAAACTTAGTTTCAGCATTTTACACAGAGAGAGCATACATTCAGTTAACAAGGTCCAGAACCAAGCACATAGAATAAGCACATGGGCTCAGACTCTCTCAAGTTCACCAAGATCAGCATATGAAGCCTCAAATGGACTTAGCTGTAGCATACTTAGACCCTTATAGACCTCGGCTAATGCAGACATGTTATAGATTAATTAAGCATAGAAACATGATCAACAAGGTCTCAACCCATACAACATCCACAACTAATCACATAGCAATGTATAACTTGTGTACAAAATCTATTAATAAATTAGTATTTTTTGCACATGAGAGTATCATTTGAGAGACATGGTCCAGTCAAGGTAAACAAGCATTCACTTCAACTGAGTTCCTCGGCACTTTAGACCTTAACTGCGATTTAAACATGTAGAATGACAGCACATGCTCAGATTCCCAAATTTACAGGGGAAACTAGCACACATAGACTCAGGTAACCATGGATATGAACTTAACCAATATTAGGCATGTCTAGATAGTATGTATATTCCTATTCCATACCTCACATCACTTTTGCTGATAGCATACTCAAGTAACCATAGTAGATGGATTAACCATAAGAACAATCAGTACATACAGACATAGATATTAAGCTAAATAAGTTGAACTAGTATGAGTTTGGAGAACACACTAATCACAGGCCACAATTATTTTAACATGAAGCTAGTAGACAGCTAAACTAGTTCAAACAGGCCTAACCAAATTTGTCCTCATGTACCAAGACTGTTAAAACAAACATGAACATAACTTGAGCTCATCTAACGTGAATGATAAAAACCTAACAATAATCAACTGAGCTAAACTAGGCTAAGCACAACAAGAGGTTTCAACTTCTTAAACAAAATATGGACATCATTCAGGTGATTACAATTAGTATGTGCTAAAACATCCAACTAAGCCAATACCTAATTCCCCTACTAAGATAAAGCAAAAAATATAATTTATATACTTGAACAAACTAGACTAATATACAAACATGTTAACTACACAGATCAAAATAACAGTATGTGTCACGACCCTAATTACCGATCGTGCGGGCACCTACCTTATTATCATTAGTAGGCGAACCCTTACCTGTTAACCCGTTAATCATTAGCCAATTTGAACTTCTTTAATCATTTATTTACAGTCAATAGATAGGTGAATGAATGAATGAATAAAACAAGTCATAATTAATAGATAATATAAGTACGGAAGTCTAACTATTACACCCCCAAAATCTGAAAGTCATCGTACAAGGACTCTAACCAACAATGTCTAAAGAATGAAGTATATCTCAAATAGGTCAAATAATGTCTGAAATGGAAGAAGACATCTGAAAAGAGAGATCTTCAGGTGGCATGGCATGGATAGAAGCTCACTCTCAGATCCGTTCAAGCTAACTAGCTTCAAGCTAGAGATGTAGTTTGGATGAAATCTCTGGAACACAATCTGCACTCAAAAAGGGTGCAGCAAGGTATTATCAGTACAAACACTATGTACCGATAAGCACCATAGGCCGACTAATATTAGTTCACTCATATAAGTATAAAATCAACAAGATAAACAGATAGGCTCTTAATACTCAAATCCAAGTCACAGAATATCCCATAACAGACTCACAGCCTAAGATGAAGCTTCTAAACCACAAGTCCGTTAAGTCTCAATAATCTTACCTAATAAGCTCAAGTCTAAGTTCCGTCCCTAGGTAGAGTCACTAATCCATAATTTAACTTAGTCAATAGTTATCATTATACCACAATAGGCATTAAACATCCATACCAAAATCAGAAACAACGAGCATATAATAATGCAGAATAAAATGTAATGATGTGCAATGCAAAATATGATGATGTGCAATGCAATGCAATGCCATGCACTGGACACTCACTCGAACTGTACATACATGCTAACTGATTGCATTTGCTTAGTAGTCATGACCTGTAGGAGACCCATGGTGTCCATGTACCACTCGTTCTGGAATACTCCTCGGACCCGAGCATAAACCTCTGCTTCGGAACTAACCTCCGACGCGGGCCATATTAATGTACCTCTCATTTTCGAAATGAACTTCAGACCACGAGCTCACAACTAGGCCACATCCTCACCCCCAGGTCAAATGTGCCTTTTCATATTTATAGCAACACTATCACATCACTCTCAATAATCAATTCATCACGTACCATGTATCAAATAGTATCACAAGTTCAACAAGAAGATTATATTAACTTTTTCACTAATTTCACATCACAATGTATGTCTTAACGTATTCCCGTTCATTAGTATGTATGGACTATGAACAATCAGCATTATCAATGTCAAACACAAGGCATCATGCCACAAGTATTCCAAACCATTTCCATCATGCATGAGTGTATGAATGCATAAATGAGTGTAAACATGGTAAATCAATGCAACCCAATAAAGCAACAATGAAGGTACAAGTCATAAAGCCACAAGTCATATCAAGACTTGGATCAACTCAACCATGAAATAAATCATACAGATCGCCTCAACCAACATAATAGTCCACGTCCCTTTTTACTTCCACATGTAGCAAGTACGCCTCACAACTAAGTCTTGTATCACTAAGAAGCTCCACTTTTCTATATATTATCATCAATAGTAAATCATACATCAAGTGTTCATCTACGTACTATCATAAGTTTATATCACAATTCAAGCCTAAACTCATTATCCTTTCTTCCTCCGATAATATATGTCTCAATAAGAGAGAACTGAGTACAACACGACAATTTAAGCAATAAGTTTAATCACAATAACAGGGCACCAAGCCACCATAAACAACAATCAACCTAATAGAAATCCATCTCGAATCGCCACAGTATGAATACAACTACACCTCATATTTCAGTACATAAAGTAATGGCGACGAGCCCACAAAATCAGAAGTCATACTAACCTAGCAAGTATCCAACCAAAACACCATGTCTGAAGACCTAATCATGCTTTCTCCCATCAAATCTACACAATACATACGTTTTGCTAATCAAAGTATAACTAAAGTAAGCCATAACCTACTTGGGATGCCGAGAAACAGTCTCGAATCGCCAAACCTTAGCCTTTTCTTCCTCTTTGGAGAACCTCAAAATGATTAACATCTATCAAATATGAATTCTATGTCAAAATACGAATCTAAGGGTACCCATATTGCCATAGTTTTACCCAAAAATGGACCCAAAATAGCCAAGCCCAAGCCACAAGGGCAAAACTGTAATTTTATTAAAAATTCAGATACAATATAGTCAAAATAGTACTCTACGAGTCTAAACGAGTCCAACGATACCCATATTGCTATACTTTTAGAAAAATACCCAAAATACCCCTACAATGTGAAATCGGGTTCATGAGGGTAAAACGGGAAACTTAGTGCACAATTATATTACCCATCATCTAGTTAACCTTTAATCTTAATTTCATGAGATTCTATTCATCACAAGATATCCAAATTCATCTTTTCTATTTTTAGCCCTAGGGTCCCTAACCCATTAGTTCTTCACAATTAGTGTGTATGATGACTATGAGATGATGATAATCGATAAATAAATAAAGAATACTAGGTTAGAATCTTACCCCAAAGTTCTTGTGAATAATTTTCCATTACTCTCTCCCCAACCCTTCAACTATTGAAGGTTTCATCAATTTTTGGGTACTAATCTTTCATCCACCATTAATGGAGCTTAAGCTTATCATGAGATTTGAGGAAGGAAAGATAATGAATCGCATAAGGATTTGCACTTACCTTCAAGGAGTAATCTCACCCTAGCCCTAGGAAAATAGCCTCTCACATTCTAACGAAGTGTTTTTGGGTTTACCAGGGGAAAAATTGAAAAAAAAAAAAAAACAACTTTAAAACAGATTCTGCCCAGTGTACCCGTATGGTAGCGAGTGCACCCTTCGCTATAGCGGGTGGGCGTATCGCTATAGCGGGTGCCCAATTTTCTGATTTGTTCACAACTTCGTTTTAGCCCCCGAAACTCATCCGGAACCTCCCGAACACAAACCATATATGCGTTTTGATTGTAAACCACGTTACGGACGCAACCGTGACCTTGGAATCCCAAAAAAGATCATTTTAACTCGGTGTTGACCAATTCAACCCTAATGCTATGAAATTAAGCCTTCACTCGAGACTCAAAACATCCCCGAACGCCTTAGGACCTAACCCAATGGCTTCACTAAGTCAGAGGTCATACTAACGAGACTCGGGGAAAGGGTCAACAAGGTTAAATGGGTCAAAACACTATAATGACCAAACGGGTCGTTATAGTATGCAAACTCTACAAAGCAAAAAATAATAAGCTAACTCAAAACAACTATAAAACAGAAAGAATGCAGAAATTTTTTTTTTTAAAAAAAAAAAAAGATAAGGAATTACCTCTTCTTGGAGCAGCCTTAAGTCAAGATTTGGACTTGGAGATCTTCTCCTCCCAAATTAACTCAACCACGAACCCAAAGAGAACAAAAGAGACACCAAATTTTTAAACTAACTAACTCAGAAAAAGTTAAAGGTCTCAAAATATTGAAACCCTAGGTTTTTTCGAGTATTCCTCTATGTAAGTAAAAAAAATTCTAGATCCTCTTTCTTGGAAAGCTGGGGTTCTATTTATAGAACCCTAAATCATAAAACCCTAAGTTCCCAAAGATGTGGGACTTTTGAAATTTCTCAATAGCATGTTATCATAAACAACATAAAAGGCTAAGAAAAAGCAAATGAACAGATAAAGGGTTCAATCTTCTCTGTTCTTTGCGAACCAATGAGATTCGTCGATTCAAACTTGCAACAAAATAAAATCCATTAAAACATCTCAGTGTTTTTGACCGTTGTTACATGAAAAAGTAAAATGATAGAGAAAAAGTGAGAAGATATACCCTGTTTGGACCATATTTGGCAAGAGAAAGACAAAACATTAAATGCGTTGCTCGTTATGATCACACCAGACCTGGCAAAAGCGAGGTACGCCTGTAAACTTCTTCGGAAATGGCAAGAATGACATAAGAGCGAGTCCATCTATCACGACCCAACTAGTGGGCCATGACGGGTACCCAGAACTGGCTACCGAGCACCACTCGCAATGCTATCTAACATACCCAACCTGCACATATATCATTTTCATAAAGATAAGACTTATCATATAAATATATTTATATATATATATATATATAAAATATGCATATATATACATATAAGCCCACAAGGCTACAAAATAATATACAAAACATACACTGAGGTGATCATGAGACATCTACTACCCTACATATGTATCTACGAGCCTCTACTGGAGTACTAAGACATAAGGACGGGACAGGACCCTGCCATGCCCAAATATATACACAAAAGAATATACCGATAGGGGCAACTCTGGGGTAGTGGAGTGCTCCTAGGTATGCTGATATGACTCCTAAGGATCCGCACCGACTCCCTGTCTACCTATGGGCATGAACACAGCATCCATAAAACAAAAAGGATGTCAGTACGAACAATGTACTGAGTATGTAAGGCATTTATGATTACATAATAAGGAAGTACAGAAACATAAGAAGGAAGTATAACTACAACTTCTTGCCTCTTGCAGCAGAATCATGCATACTCATTTTTATCTTGAAAACATATCACATAGACATACATAAGCTGTCTGAATCAATAACATCATTAGCCCGCGTCTGGGGTAATCATCTCACGCCGCCCACTAGTGGTGCTGTCATCATCATCCATAAGCCGCCCGCCTTAGCAATGCTGCCCGTGCCATATAGACACAGTGTAATCATCATCATTTACTTAACATGAAGCATGCATAAGATCTCAAGTAAAAGATTTAACTCTATCGGAGTGACGTAAGGTCGGCAACCTCCGATTATATTATGGAATAATCATAATCGTCATGTCTCACCTTGAAGGAACTAGCATTATAAGGAGAGACTACTAACAATGAATAACATCAAGGAATCATGTAAAAATCATTAACATCATAATAGCATCATACCACGAGCTTTAAAATCTCTGGACATAGATTCATCATTATCATTATCATATTCATAACACATCTCTTAGCTTTATCTCATGGGAAGCTCTTAGTAATCATGGACTCGTAATTTCCGGAATGTAAGAAAATCATGGAAAGATAGAGGGAATTATGTTATAGGAATCATGCCTTAGAAAAGAAGGGACTAGCCTTACATACCTTCACGTCTCCTCAACAACTAACGTTCTCCTTCCAGTTTACGATTCTACATTCAAGAGAATTCGTACGCTGATTAGATAACCGGAAACATACTTAAGCCTCAACTAAAACGACTAAGGGCTAACGAAAATTGGGCAGCGTTTCCTTTGTTTCAACAACCTTCTCCATATAATAAACAACTCCCAAACGTCAATAATAACACCCACGATATCTCAATCGATAAACTTCATCAAGTTAAACATTATTCAATTCCCAACATTCCCTTTCAAAGTCACCTATAATCATAATTGCAACACAAATTCATATTCATTCTCATATAACACTACTTTAACATCATTTGCATCATCCACAACAAGATTACACTTATGGTATGTCAAGAACTATGACCCAAGTCAAGTTACCATTCAAGAATCCAACTATTTCCATATTTGCACTTCATACTCTACTTTCTTCCATAATCCAAGTCTTTCAACTACTCAATATTCTTAGTAAGATGAATTTAGATGTGAAACTCACCTTGGATCACATAGGAAGGGTCTTTGGATGAAAATACTCCACTTGAGAAAAGCCCAACTTCACCACCCAAGAGGTTCTTGGCTTCTATCAACCCTAGTGAACATTCTTTCACTTGATTTCCCTTGATTATTAGTGTTGGATCTGTAATCTCTCTTCAATCTATGTTGGTATGGTGTAGAGAATATTCTAGAGGCTTCAAGAGGTGTGCAGAAAGTGAGAAAAATGAAAAATAAGAACTTGGGACTTATATTTATAATTGCAAAAATCTGACCCGTAATGATTTATACGGCTTATACGGTCCGTATAAGTGACCGTGTAAGTCCATCAGAGACTGGTCCATTCTGTGACTGTTATACGGATCGTATAAACTGTTATACGGACCGTATAAAGTTATACGGACTGTATAAAGTTATACGGACTTTATAGTTGATTGTATAACTCACCCTTTTTCGAAAATGCTCTCGTCGGTTCGTTTGATCTTCGATCCTTATGGAACCTTCTTAACACTTGTTTAACACTTCATTAACATTTCAAGGAACCTTATAACTCATCCTCAAGACCTTACTAAATAACCGCTAGCTCGATAATTATCGAACCTTTCCCAAACACAACTTGTCCTTCACTTTCCTCTGACGAACTTAGTCTCACCAATTCATATAACTCCAAATTCTTATCGCATACACTTTAAAGCTACCAAATATCCTTCTTATGGTCATAAGAGCTCCATGCTCACCTTATGCTTACTCTAGTCTACTCACAGTACGACAACCCAAATTTTCGAGGTGTAACACTCTCCCCCCCTTAGGAACATTCGTCCTTGAATGTTAAGTTTTCGGGGATTCTACCAAAAATTTGTCAAACTTTCCCCTGTAATATGGCACTACCATCCTGTCACAACAACCCAGAATAATATCGCGTCACAGGGCTACAACAACAACAGCACGAAAACATGGCCACGCACGACCAAAAGCATTAAGAGAACGCATTACATACCTAGGAACAACGGCGTTTCATCTTGTACTTCTACTGGGGGTGGAAATCAGTACTAGTATTTGGACTTCATATCTTCTTACGCTTCCCTATGCACCTCTTTACTTCCTCGTCCCTTCATAATACCTTCATCGAGCTTATATTTTTAGTTCTTCCTTCACTACTCCAAAACCATTTGAGAGGGCAGCAAGAAATTCTCATAGAATCTTTTAATAATCTTCCCAAATCTCTTCAAAATGAAATTTTCGCACTCCAATGATTTAATACCCTCTCATTCTTGCAAGCTTTATACAACCACCTATATATATCAATTCCAATTCATCTTGACGGGTCTTTTCATATTTCTTAGAGGTCTAACGTACGTGTTCTTAGCATACCTTGGGAAATTAGAAAACGAGCTCTATCCGCTTATTTATTCCAAAATGGAGGTTTACTAGGATGACCTATCTCTCCTAGATCTCACGAAATGTATCGATCTTCAGTCACTGGTAGAGAACCAAGCATTTTAGTTTGACAAATTTTCATAGATAGCTCATATGATTCTTTACAATTGCAACACCCATTTCAGCTCTAGATTCATCCTCATTCTTGATTAGTACCACGAAATTGTCTTACACAAGTTTACTCCTTATTATTTTCTTCACCACCACCTCTCGCTTTCAGTTTCTCATTTAAATCCATCTTACTGCATTTAATTCACGATGCGGCCTTAATTCCTTCATGTTTGAGTACTCTAAGCTTGAAATTCTTATATCACCCGTACACTCTCTCTCCTAAATGATCTCACCCACTTATTCCTTTTCATTGTAGGTCGCTACCGTCAAGTATTTGCAAGCTTTCCACTAGTTCATTTCCATTTCAATCCTCTTCTATTGTTAACTCCGCTACCTTCCGCTAGCAAAGGCATTACCAAATTCTGAGTCAAGTACTTTTGTCTTCAAGGCTTTCCCTATACAATGCTTCCCCAATCGCCATGCGACATTGGAACTTCGCATCCGTGTGACTTGCTTGTGCGGGGGGGGGGGGGTGGCTATTTCACTTGACTTCCTGTCTTAGTCCATCATTCACTTCTTCCTCTACTCCAAATCTTACTCTCATCGCCTGTATCTCCACACTATGAAATCATTCGCATGAGCCCTTTTTGTATTGAAATACCGCTTCATTCTTATCTATCGTGCGCTCGAACTGAAGCCGCAATACTCACGTGATATATCTTCTTGAGGTTAATACTGCTCTTCCGTCACATGCCCATCCTTTAACTCTACCTCATAACCCACCTTATTGTTGTACAACTGCCATGTTGGATTCTCTGCTCGTCTTCCATTCTACGGCCCATATCTCATATTATCTCATTCTTATTCTACGGCCCATATCTCGTATTATCTCATTCTTACGCGTCCAGCGGCCACGTTGCCTCGGAAAGTCGAAGACTACTTCTTTGATAGTCTCTTTTGGTTACCGTTTAGTTTCCACGACTACCAAACCATAAGGGAATTGTCTTTACCCCAATGTTTATTTTATTACTTCTATTAATACCCATAAACCGTCTCGTATGTTCACCATTTCCATCGATGTAGCTCATAACCGCTCTATACTTCCTATTCCAAATCATACCTAAGTTCGCTCTCTCTTAGCTCACCTTTCCTTAATAACCTCTCCCTGGGACCTTCACTCTGTAACCCACCGGAGATGCAATTCCATTTGTTGCTGTCCTGACATACGTATAAAGTTAGTCCATTGATCATTCACAACCAAACCTTGTTCCTCCTTTCATCTTAACCCTCATCCTTTCCTCAAATGATTTCATTCATAGGACAATAACCCTAAACCTATTTCAGAGTACCATTGGCTTCTCTTTCCTTTCTTTTCTTTTCTCTCTGAACACCATCTTTTGATAAAACCGTAACTTAAGGTTCAACGTCAATCCTTCTACACTCTTCTCCGAGCAATTCACACTGCTATAGGAGTATTGTACTCTGTTATCCCAACATATTAATAACGGGGTACACATGGTCCTTTTAGAATTCTTTGTATAGATGTCGTGTAAACTCGCTCTTCATGCATAAGATACCTTACTCAACAAAGGATCCCATATTCCTCGTCATAGTTTAATTAGCCACACCGTTCTCACAGCCTGACACAAAATTTCAATCACTTCACGACACCTATTAACATTCCCACTTAGTGTTAAAAGATCCACAGGGTTTGATTCTTTTCCACCCTTTGCTTATCGGGTTACTGCTCTAGTAGACCTTGCTTCTATTTGCCCCACTTTTGTCCTTCCTTCTCTGCTTCCAACACATACCGAATATTCGTCACTTATCGTTCCTTTTGTGTCGTTGATCAACCTTATCTTGTTTTCGCTTTCCCTCATATCTGTAGTAACAATCCCTGTCATATAATCGTTCGAGTAAATTCCTGAATATATAACCTGAACTATAATACAGAACACAACAACGGTCATAAGGTTACCCAATTTCCAGGCAAGGAGCTTTTGTGAACACATCTCTTTTAACCTCTTTCCTCGAGGTCTCACCGAGGTCAATAAGGCTGGCTTATAGTGATATGAAAGTTTTCCTCCCACTACAATCATCAGGTGAAACCTAGCTTAACAATCTGATTCGGCGTATCATGCATCGGCTTGTACGGATACATCAAGTTCATCTCATGACTTAACGTTCCCCAAAACGAAGAGGGTTAGCCAAATTTTCTAACTTACAACTTCTCTTAGAGTGCTTATCCCTCTAATTCTCCTTAGTGTATAAAACTTCTTTCTATTCCAAGCACATCACTTTCCCCTTCTCCTGTTCCTTATTCCATCCTAACCTATTCATCATTCCCTCAGCTTAATACGTACTTACTATGTTTATCCCGCATTTAACTACTAACTCCGTCCTTAATCACTCATTGCTAGGCCCTTTTTCTTGCTTCTCGCAACAATCCTGCCTACCGTTCCCACAACTTCCTTTAGATTCCTGGAAGAATTTCGGTAGAGTTTTCTTTATAAACATAACAATCCCAAACCTACACACAACCCAGAAAACACATCCCATGCCTTAAAAGGCCACATATAGAAACACATATAATATACAACTCAACAGCACAAGGCTGACTACTATAAAAGAATATAAGTAATAGGGCTTGTCTCATAAGTTGTACCTGCACACTCCTTCTAGAATTCCATTGTACATATTATGTCAATCAACTCTCACTTCATGGAGGTTTGCTTACTCATAAATCATAATTCTGGCTATCACTGGGTCACCAACAGGTATAGACACCTCAAAATGTTTAATTGGCTCAGGTTTCACCCCAATACGGTCGGCAACATCAGGAGTAATATATGTAACGAAGTAAACCCCGAATCAATCAATGCATATGTGTCATAAGAGGACACCGATAATATACCTGTGATAGCATCAGGGGAGGACTCAAGATCCTGTGGTCCCGTTAGTGCATAAGGACGGTGCTGACGACCACTCGAACCGGATGCTCCTCCTCTACCTTTGCCATAGCCTACCGGTGTCTGCAAGCTTTGCCTCGGAGGGCGTACCGATAATGAAGAACCAACTGCTAATCCCATAGGCCGAACCTTATCTTTACCACGTAGCGATGGACAGTCGCGCTTGAAATGGCCTGGCCGAGCGCAAGCATAACAAACATTCAAACCCAAGCGGCACGGTCCAGAATGTAGTCTACCACACTGAGTACATCGTGGTATGGGTAATCTCGTCTGGCTTGAATCACCCCTGTTCTGGGAACTAGAAACTCTAAAACTCTGAACTGGCCCCAAGCAAGCAGATCTATCAACCCTGGGTCCAGGAAGCTGTGGAGGCGCACTAGCTATTGAACGAGCTGAGTGCCTAGAGAATTGCTGCCTCGGGGCGCCTCTAGACTCATGATCAAACCCTGAAGACCTGACCCTCTTCCTCCAACTCCTGTCACCATGGCCCACACCCTGCCGCTGAACTTGAGCGGCTACTAACTGGGTCAGCAAAAGGATGGCCTGCCTCATCTCCTGGCTTGAGGTATCTGGTGGAGGGACTGGGGTGCTGGAGCTAAGGTTGAGACTCCCCTTTGCTCCTCTAAAGTGGGCGAAGTATGGGAAAATCGAAATAGGGCCTTACTCTGGGGTTCGCCCTCCTCCATATCCATAGGCGGCTCCCGTTCAATCTCTCTTCAACCACTATCTTGCCCTTCTGGGCTGCTATAGCTTTTCCTTTCATCAACTTTGCTGAAAACATAACGCACGGTTAGGGAAAAGGAAATTCTTATAATATAGCTCTATCGCACGATCTATGAAGAAGAAAGACGGTCATCATTCCTAAATGCCCCGCAGCCTCCTGTTTATAAGTGTGGCGCGCTTCACACCTATAAACAAGACTCTACTGGACACGGCTCGTAGACACACCCTAGGACGGAACTGCTCTGATACCACTTTTGTCACGACTCAACTAGTGGGCCATGACGGGTACCCGGAGAGCTGGCTACCGAGCATCACTCACAATGCTATCTACCATAAACACACACAAACATACTATCAAAAAGTAAGGACTTATATATAAATATATATATATATATATATATATATAATATATATATATATATATATATATAAGCCCACAAGGCTACAAAGATAATATACAAAATATACACGGAAAAAGTGATCATGAGACATCTACTACCCCACATATAAGTATCTACGAGCCTCTAACCGAAGTAATGAGACATAAGGACGGGACAGACCCCGCCATGCCCCAAATATATACACAAAAGAATATACCAATAAACGGTAACTCCGGGTAGTGGAGTGCTCCCGGGTATCTCGATATGACTCCTAAGGATCCGCACCGTCTCCCGTCTACCCGTGAGCATGAAACATAGCGTCCGTCCATAAAAGAAAAAGGACGTCAGTACGAATAATGTACTGAGTATGTAAGGCATATATGATAACATAATAAGGAAGTATAGAAATATAAGAAGGAAGTATAACTATAACTACTTGCCTCTTGAGGCGGAATCATTCATGCTCATTTTTATCTTGAAAACATATCACATAGACATACATAAGTTGTCTGAATCAATAACATCATTAGCCCGCGTCCGGGGAATCATCTCACGCCGCCCACTAGTGGTGCTGTCATCATCATCCATAAGCCGCCCGCCTTAGCGGTGCTGCCCGTGCCATATAGACACGGTGTAATCATCATCATTTACTTAACATGAAGCATGCATAAGAGCTCAAGTAAAAGCTGTAACTCTATCGGAGTGACGTAAGGTCGGTAACCTCCGATTATATTATGGAATAATCATAATCGTCATGTCTCACCTTGAAGGAACTAGCATTATAAGGAGAGACTACTAACAATGAATAACATCAAGGAATCATGTAAAAATCATGAACATCATAATAGCATCATATCATGAGCTTTAAAATCTCTGGACATAGATTCATCATTATCATTATCATATTCATAACACATCTCTTAGCTTTATCTCATGAGAAGCTCTTAGTAATCATGGACTCGTAATTTTCGGAATGTAAGAAAATCATGGAAAGAAAGAGGGAATCATGTTATAGGAATCATGCCTTAGAAAAGAAGGGACTAGCCTTACATACCTTCACGTCTCCTCAACAACTAACGTTCTCCTTCCAGCTTATGATTCTACATTCAAGAGAATTCGTACGATTAGATAACCGGAAACATACTTAGGCCTCAACTAAAACAACTAAGGGCTAACAAAAATTGGGCAGCACTTCCTTTGTTTCAACAACCTTCTCCATATAATAAACAACTCCCAAACATCAATAATAGCACCCACGATATTACAATCGATAAACTTCATCAAGTTAAACATTATTCAATTCCCAACATTCCCTTTCAAAGTCACCTATAATCATAATTGCAACACAATTTCATACTCATTCTCATATAACACTACTTTAACATCATTTGCATAATCCACAACAAGATTACACTTATGGTATGTCAAGAACTATGACTCAAGTCAAGTTACCATTCAAGAATCCCACTATTTCCATATTTGAACTTCATACTCTACTTTCTTCCATAATCCAAGTCTTTCAACTACTCAATATTCTTAGTAACATGAATTTAGATGTGAAACTCACCTTTGATCACATAGGAATGGTCTTTGGATGAAAATACTCCACTTGAGAAAAGCCCAACTTCACCACCCAAGAGGTTCTTGGCTTCTATCAACCCTAGTGAACATTCTTTCACTTGATTTCCCTTGATTATTGGTGTTGGATCTTTAATATCTCTTCAATTTGTGTTGGTATGGTGTATAGAATATTCTAGAGGCTTCAAGAGGTGTGGAGAAAGTGAGAAAAATGAAAAATAAGAACTTGGGACTTATATTTATAGTTGCAAAAATCTGACCCGTAATGATTTTATACGGACACTTATACGGTCCGTATAAGTGACCGTATAAGTCCATCAGAGACTGGTCCATTCTGTGACTGTTATACGGACCACTATACGGACCGTATAAAGTTATACGGACCGTATAGTTGGTCGTATAACTCACCCTTTTTCGAAAATGCTCTCGTCGATTCGTTTGATCTCCGATCCTTATGGAACCTTCTTAACACTTGTTTAACACTTCATTAACAATTCAAGGAACCTTATAACTCATCCTCAAGACGTTACTAAATAATCGTTAGCTCGATAATTATAGAACCTTTCCCAAACACAACTTATACTTCACTTTCCTCTGACGAACTTAGTCTCACCAATTCATATAACTCCAAATTCTTATCGCATACACTTTAAAGCTACCAAATATCCTTCTTATGGTCATAAGAGCTCCATGCTCACCTTATGCTTACTCTAGTCTACTCACAGTACGACAACCCAAATTTTCGAGGGGCTCGGCTCAGATTTTTGAAAGAAATAAAACAGCCCACATAACATGTATACACGGTAAACATGTATACAGCATGTATACTTGTATACTCATGTATACATGTGTATACAGTGGAGGCTAAAAATGACTCCCTTTTAAAACATAGCCCAAATTGAAAACATTTAGTAATGAAATATTTCAAACATGACCAAACTATATCAATACTTAATTAATTGATTAATTTTAGAGACATAGTCAATTGTATAATAGACTTTTATTGCAAACGTAGCCTTAATTGGCTTAATTTTTGGATCAGGCTATTTCACTTATGGCCTTATCTGGTCCAATTAGCCACCTTAGGGTGACATTTGCAAAAATGACCTTAATTACTTAGACCAATGATTTTGGCCCTTTCATATAAGGTTACAATTGAATCAAATAACAATTAAAAGGCTAATTTTGCAATAATGGCCTCAATTAAGGAAATTGATTTTCAATTGGGCCATAATTGGACTATTAATTGATTATTTCAATTATAGTCATTTAATAGATAATTTACAAAGTAAACCAAAATAAAGCACTCAATTATAATAAATTGATTAAAACAAGAATTGAGGGATAAAATGATTAATTCATTTAATTAAAGAGATTCCTTGCATTAAACAGAGTAAAATACTTTGCAAATTGCTATTTTAACAATTTAAACAATTAAGTGAATAGTCATGGGAAATTATCCTCTCTTCTTGTCTAATTTAGCAAAAGTGTGATAATGGTAAAAAAATACTTGAATTAATTTATAATACTATAGAAATTATTTTATCAAGCAAAATTGGTAAAATATTATCTATAATTTCTATAAAATTACTTTGACTTCTGAAAATATATATTTCACTCTGTTTAATATTCAAGGACTCAAGGTAATTAAAACGAATTATGGGAGGTCAAAAATTAGGTGTCAACACTAATTCAATCCCAAACAGTACCACATATGGCACACAAGTATTATCAATAATAAGGCTACACAATAAGCCACAACGGAATCACAATTCTCATCTAAATATCAAATCAAAGTAAGGTACCGCAATATCATAATCATTGATATATCACTAATCACCAAATATCCAATGTCTCAATGTGGCAACGAGCCAATAAGTAAATATGACAAGATAAGTCAACAACGCAACGGGGTGGCTAGCTCCCAAATCATTCAACAAGGCCCAACTTAAGGCACTATCCAACCCAACTTCACACCCGAAGGTTTACATGCATTCTCCGACAATATCATCTAAACATATGCTTCGCTAATCGAAGTCTCACCATAAGGTAAACCGTGACCTACCTGGAAAGTCGAACAGCAAATCTCGAATAGTCAAACCTTAGTCTTGACCTTCCTTTGAGCCTCGTGATAATGAAAATCTAATCATATTCAAATTAGGGAATTAGAATCAAGAAGAATCATTAGTCAAACCTTACTCTAATTCAAGGCCCAAATCCCAACCTATGGAATGGGGTTTATGAACTAAAACGAGGAAATTATGAATCTGTAAGTCTCAACATGTAATTAATACTCTAGGTGATCAATTCCCATCAATTAGAAGCTAGATTAACTCATGGAATACTCAAATTCAGATTCTAGGTTAAACCCCCAATTTTGGGTATAAATCCTAACTTCAAATCTCACAAATTGGTCAATAATAATGAAGGAATCATGTTTATATAGCTACTACTCATCAATTCAATACTTAATCAAGCTTAATCCACCAACAAATCAAGGTTTTATAATTAACAACTTATTCAAGAAAGAAACTCAAAGCCCTCTCTTATTCTTTCAAGTTCTATGGACTTACTACCATGAATTCTTACTTAAAGAAGGTAAATGAAAGAGATTAAGAGTAGGGAACTTACCCTTATGAGAATCTGACCAAACCCTCCTCAAATCGCCTCCAAGATACTAAGGAAATGTAATATAAGGAATGGGAGGGATATGCGTTTTCATAAGGCTTTTAAATAAGAATCTGGTCTGTTAGCCGCTTTCGTGGTCAAGCCACCGCTATAGCGGTCACCACACACCAGAAATTTCTGGTGTCTTCCAAACTTCGAATCGACACTCGGAAGCATCCCAGAACCACTCAAACACAAACCAAATATGCAAATACACATAAAAATGCGCTACAAACACACTCGTGGCCTCAGAATTCCCATCGGAGGTCTCGTTGACCAAGTCAAGGCCCGATACCTCAAAACTAACTTTTCAACCCAAGTTCCAAAATGCACCCAAGTGCATTGGGAACCAAACTGGATATACACACAAGTTCTAAACAACCATCCGGACCACTCGAAATTGATGAATATTCGACAAAGGTCCGTTTACCAAATAGTCAACTGTAATGGCCCGTTTTGTCGTTATTGCGTTCCCGACCCTTTTGATCCTTTTTTAGCTTTATTATCTTATATTTGACTAGTAGGGACCATTAGCACTATTCCTAAGGTCATCGGATTTAATTAGGATAAGTTTTGGGGAAATTTGGCTTTTAAGTTAAAACCATTTGACTCATAATTGACATTTGGGTAAACGAACATTTTTCAAGAATCCGTCGATTCTGAGAGGTCTGGAGGGTCTTTTAGAACTTGTATGTATAGTCAGATCAGTTCCTAATTCACTCGGGTGCAATTTGGGACTTAGGTTGGGAAGTTGATTTTGAGGTATTGGGAGTAAACTCGGTCAACAAGACCTCCGTTGGGAATTTTGAGGCCACGAGTGAGTTCGTAGTGTGTTTTTATGTATGTCTATATATTTGGTATATGAGTAGATGGCCTCGGGAGATAGTCAAAAATTCGGGTTGAGAATGTGAAATCTTGGGATTTCTGGTGTCTGGTGTCTGGTGCCTGCTTTGGATGCACCAGCATTGTGGCAGCGGTACTACTATAGCAGTCACCCTACCGCTAAAATGGCTAGTATGGTTTTGGGCATGACTGTTGTAGCAGTCATGGGACCCGAAGGCGGTGCCCGAAGCGTCCGCAGTCGCCGAGGCGAAGTGTTGGGTAATGCTTGAATGGTTTAAGTGATAAAAAACCCCTAAGTCTCTTAACATTTCCCCATTTTCTCTAAAGGCTATTGGAGAGGGTTTTGGAGTTCTTGAAGAGGCTAAACTTTGTGGTGAGTTTCCCAAACCTTATACTTTATTCCTTGATCATTAATCACCATAGAAATTCATAGTCCATGCTTAGTTCATCAATAAGTTGAGTATTAATAGTGGGTTTTAATGGGTTTCTTCCTAAATGATTTCTTGGCTATAAATTTGAAATTAGTGGTTGGGTTAGCTTTATTTAGCATGGATTTGATGAATATAAGCTATAGTAACATGTTTACTTCTTGATTAAGGTCTAACTGTTAAATTGGGAGTTAGGGTTTATACCCAAATTTGGGGGTTTTGCCTAGAGTCTGAATTTCCATAAATTGTTGGTTCTTCTAGCTTGATATTGATGAGAATTGATCACCTAGAGCTTTAATTTCATGTTGAGATATTTAGATTCCTAATTTCACCTTTCTAGCTCATAAACCCTATTCCATAGATTGGGAATTTGGGTCTTGAATAGAAGTAGGGTTTGAATGATGTTCTTTTTTATTCTAATTCCATGATTATGTTTAGACTTTCATTATCTTGAGGCTCAAAGGAAAGGGAAGACTAAGGTTCGTGATTGGAGACTTTGTTGTTCGGACTTCCAGGTAGGTTACAATTTACCTTATAGTGAGACTTCGTTTAGCGAAGCATATATTTAGATGATTTTGTCGGAGAATGCATGTAAACATTCAGGTATGAAGTTGGGTTGGATATTGTTTTAGGTTGGCCCTGTTGTGTGATTGAGGTTAGCCAACCCGTTGTATTGTGACTTATCTTGTTCTATTATTGTTGGCTCGATACCACGTGGAGATAGTAGATATTGGAGACTATTGATATATCTTGATTATGATATTGTAGTATCTTACTTGTTGTCGTTGGAGACGAGAATAGTGATTCTATTATGGTTTATTCTGTAGCCTTTTTATGATATTAATTGTATGCCCATGCGTGGTACTTTTGATATTAATTTGATTATTGACATTGAACTCATACATTGCACGCATTCTCATCCTTCATGGTATACTGTTGATAAATTGATGATACTTAAGGAAACACTGTTATGAGCTGGGCTCAGTTAGATGAGAGTGGCGTGAGGAACGATGTACGATGTTTTATAAATATGTTACAAATAACATTAAGAACATGGGAGAAACATTGTATACGGAGTAATGTAACATTGTATTATGACCATGGTTATGGATGATTTGAGATGGAAATGGGAGACTTGAATAATGTAGGGTGAATGAAGATTGTTGCTTATGATATGATGAATGTTATTATTGATGTTTGGGAGTTGATATATATATGGAGAAAGTTGTATAAACAAACGAAATGTTGCCCAATTTCCTCTAGCTTTAGTCTAGTATGCTTAAGCTATCGATTATCTAATGTTAGTACAAACTCTCTTGAAGGTAGAAACTTGAGCATTGGAGGAGAACGTTTAAGCGATAGAGTAGCTAAACAACAAGGTATGTAAGGCTAGTCCCTTCTTTCTAAGGCATGACTCCTATAGCATGAATCGTCCTGTCTTTCCATGACTTTCTTACATTCCGGAAATTATGGGTCTGTGATTATAAAGAGCTTCACATGAGATAAAGAAAAGAGATATGTTACGAGAATGATAATGATGACGACGAGTTTAAGTTTAAAGAATTCTAAAGCCATGATATGATGTTTCTACAAAGCTAATGACCCTAATTACGATCCCTTGATGTCGTTCATTGTATTTCACTCACCTTACAGTGTTAGTTCCTTCGAGGTGAGGTATGATGTATAGAATCACTCCATAATGTAATCGGGGGTCCCCGACCTTATGTCACCCTGATATGGTTATAGATTATCTTTAAGTTCTAATGCATGTTTTTAGTCAAATGTATGCTGATGATAAGTTTATAATGAGTATATGATGATACGATTATACCGAGCCTATAGGGCCGGGCACGACACCGCTAAGGCGGGCTGCTTACGATTACATCGAGCCTATAGGTCCGGGCATGATACCGCTAAGGCGGGCTGCTTACAATTACACCGAGCCTATAGGGCCGGGCATGACACCGCTATGGTGGGCTGCTTATGATTACACCGAGCCTAGATGGCCAGGCATGACACCACTAGTTGGCGGCGTATAATGGTTACCCAGACGCGGGTTAACGACGATGATATATGTGATATGTATGACATGTGTTTCTTGTAAAGGTTAAGCAGGTTATATCTTCATCTTATGTTTCATGATTTCTTTATTATGTCGATTTCATTCATGCCTTACATACACAATACAATGCTCATACTGACATCCTTTTCTTTGGACGCTGTGTTCATGCCCACAGGTAGACAGGGAGGTGATACAGATTCGTAGGAGCTATCAGCAGACTTTGAGAGCACTTCAATGTTCCGGAGGTGCCAATGATTTAGTATTTTGTGTACATATATTTGGGGCACGACGGGGTCCTGTCCCGTCCATATGTCTAGTACTCTAGTAGAGGCTCGTAGATACGTATGTGTGAGTAGTATGGTCTCACGATTTTATCATTGTATATATATTATTTTGATAGCTGAAGGGCTTATGTATATAAATGTAGTTATGTCTAAAAATGAAAATGGTTTCCCTATGATTAGGAGGATGGGGACAATAAATGAATGCAAGATAAGTAGAATGAGTGGTGCTCGATAGTTAGCTCCGGGTACTCGTCATGGCCCCTAGTCGGGTCGTGTGGTATCAGAGCAGTTCAGTCCTACAAATCGTCTACGAGCCATGTCTAATAGAGTCTTGTTTATGGTGTGTTGCACGCCACATCTATAAACGGGAGGCTACAAGGTATTTAGGAAAAATGACTATTCTTCTCCTTACTAGATCGTGCGATAGAGCTATGTTATAAGATTTTCTCCTCCCTAATTGTGCGTTATGATTTCAGTGATGCCGCCAAAGAGAAAAGCTACCCCGCCCCGAAGAACAAGGGGCCGAAAGGAGATAGAAAGGGAGCCGCCAACTAATGTAGAGGAAGGTGAATCACATAATGAGGCTCCATTAAACACCTCTCATGCTCCACCTATTATAGAAGAATAAGAGGGGGCTTCAGTTCCAGCTCCTATGACTCCAATCCCTCCATCGGCTACTTCGGGTCAACAAATGACCGAGGCTATTCATCTATTGACACAGTTAGTTGCTGCTCATGTACAGCGGCAGGGTACAGGTTCAGGTGACAGGGCGACTAGTACTCGAGCCTGAGATTTTATGAGTTTAAACCCTGCAGAGTTTCTCGGGTCAAAGCCGGATGAAGACTCGCAAGGTTTTATTGATGAAATGTTGAGAACATTGAAAATTATCCACGCCTCCGAAATCGAATCTGTGGATTTAGCATCTTATAGACTCCGGGATGTGGCGGTCTTATGGTATAACAATTGGATATCCTCAAGAAAAGAGAATGCGCCTCCTCCGATTTGGCAGGAATTTGTAGATGCCTTCATCCACCACTATTTGCCACCCGAGGTCCGTCGGGCTAGAGCGGATTGGTTCTAAATTTGAAACAAGGAAGTATGAGTGCCCGAGAGTATAGCCTTCAGTTTAATTCATTGGCTAGATATGCTCCGACTATGGTGGCCGACATAGGAGATAGGGCACACAGGTTTGTGAGCGGCCTAGGGCCGCATTTGTTCAAAGATTGCTTAACAGTTTCATTGCAAGAGGGGATGGATATTTTTCGCATTCAGGCCCATGCCCAGAACTTAAAAGGGCAGCAACATCCATAATGGGATGAACGTGATATTGATCGAGGGCAAAGTAAGAGGGCCAGATCCATTGGTGTCGGTAGCGACTACAGAGGGGGATCAAGGCAGTCACATTCTAGATACTCAGGTTAGTCGGCGACTAGTGCACCTCCCCAATTTGCAGGCAGGAGATTTGACCGCTCCATTCATTCAGGATAGGGTCAGAGCTCGAGAGTTTCAGGTTCCCAGTTTGGGAGTGATTATAGCCAAAGGAGACCACCAGCCCCACGATGTAGTCAGTGCAGAAAGTTACATTCGGGGCCATGTCGCCAAGGTTCAGATGCTTGTCATGTGTGTGGACAGACGGGGCACGTGAAGCGTGATTGTCCCTCAAGGTACGGTAGAGGTGGGGTTCAGCCCATCGGATCAGCGGCTGGTTCTTCTTCAGTGCGCCCGATAGGGCAGACTCCCGCATCCCAGCTGGTCGAGGTAGAGGCAGAGGGGGAGCGTCCAACTCATGTGGTATCCAGCCCCGTATTTATGCTCTAGCCGGACGACAGGATCTTGAGTCCTCCCCAGATGTGGTAACAGGTATATTATCCGTATTTTCTCATGACGTATATGCATTAATAGATCTGGGTTCTACGTTATCCTATATTACTCCTTATATTACTGGTCGCATTGGGGTGAAACCCGAGCCAATTAAACCCTTTGAGGTATCTACTCCGGTTGGTGATCCCATGATAGCTAGACAAGTATACAAAAATTGTGTAATTGTGACATGTGACCGCCATACTAGAGTTGATTTAGTCAAGCTGGAAATGTTAGATTTTGATGTGATTATGGGTATGGATTGGTTGGCCTCATGTTATGCCAATGTTGATTGCCGAATGAAAGTAGTTCGATTCAATTTCCTGGAGAACCCGGGCTTGAATGGAAAGGAAATACAGCGTCTCCTAGAGGTAGGTTTATTTCTTACCTTAAGGCAAGAAAGATGATAGCAAAAGGTTATATTTATCACCTAGTTCGAGTTCATGACACCGAAGCAAAGTCACCAACTTTCCAATCTGTTCCGGTAATGAATGAGTTTTCGGATGTATTTCCAGATGAACTCCCAGGTCTCCCTCCGGAAAGAGAGATTGACTTCCCCATTGATGTATTATCGGATACTAAACCAATCTCTATTCCACCCTACCGAATGGCTCCTGCAGAATTGAAAGAGCTAAAGGCACAACTGAAAGATTTGCTCAAGAAGGGATTCATTAGGCCCAGTTCATCGCCGTGGGGAGCACCTGTTTTATTTGTAAGAAAGAAGGATGGTTCCCTACGGATGTTTATTGATTATAGACAGTTGAATAAGGTGACGATTAAGAACAAATATCCTCTCCCGAGGATCAATGATTTGTTTGACCAATTACAGGGTGCCAAGCGGTTTTCCAAAATAGACCTGAGGTCAGGTTATCACCAAGTAAGAGCTAGAGAAGAAGATATTCCTAAAACAGCTTTCAGAACAAGATATGGCCATTATGAATTTCGGGTAATGTCATTTGGGTTGACAAATGCTCCGGCGATGTTTATGAATTTGATGAATAATATATTCAGGCCACTCCTAGATCTGTTTCGTGATCGTGTTCATTGATGATATTCTAGTGTACTCTCGGACAGAATCGGAGCATGCAGACCATTTGCGTATTTTCCTTTGAATTCTTTGGACTCGTGAATTGTATGTTAAATTTTCAAAATGTGAGTTTTGGCTAAATTCTGTGACTTTTCTGGGCCATATTATTTCAACTGAAGGCATTCGAGTTGATACTCAAAAAATTAAAGCTGTGAAGACTTGGCCAAGGCCCACAACACATACAGAAGTCCGTAGTTTCCTGGGATTAGCAGGTTACTATAAAAGATTTGTGGAAGGCTTTTCCTCCATTTCAGCACCATTGACAAAGCTAACCCAGAAATTAGCGAAATTTCGATGGATCGATGCTTGTGAAAGCAGTTTCCAAGAATTGAAGGACAGATTAACTTCGGCCCCAGTCTTGACACTCCTAGAAGGGCCAGATGGTTATGTTGTATAATTTGATGCCTCTGGCGTTCGATTAGGATGTGTATTGATGCAGCACGGTAAAGTCATTGCCTATGCTTCAAGGCAGTTGCAGAAACATGAGAGGAATTATTCGACCCATGACCTTAAGTTGGCTGCGGTTATCCATGCACATGTGGAGACACTACTTGTATGGTTTACATGTCGATATATATACAGATCACAAGAGTCTCCAATATATTTTTAAGCAGAAGGAGTTAAATCTACGACAGAGGCGGTGGATAGAGCTACTGAAAGATTATGATGTGAGTGTTTTATACCATCCCACAAAGGCGAATATAGTGGTTGATGCACTTAGGAGCAAATCAATGGGTAGTTTATGTAAAGTTCCTATGGATAAGAAAGAACTAATCCATGAGCTCCACCAACTAGCTAATCTTGGAGTTCGCCTAATTGACTTAGGCAGTGCAGGAATTGGCATTAATAATCCAACTGTTTCATCCTTAGATATGGAGGTGAAAGACCGTCAATATGAAGATCCTCAGTTGAGCCATTATAGAGATACACTTCATGAGAAAGAAAAGTCTCCATTTGAAATTTCTATAGATGGGGTTCTTAGATACTGAGGCAGGCTATGTATTTCGGATGTTGTGGAATTACGTCGTCGGATTCTGGAAGAAGCTCATTATTCTCGGTATTCTATTCATCCGGGTTACACCTTGAAAATTTCCCATTAACGTACAATGAGTAGACTAACGAAGGGTACGATGTATACGATGTTTTGATAATTAATAAATAGCATTTGATGACCCTAAACAAGATTTCAAAGACATTTAAGGGAAGGAAGGAAAGTTGTTAAGGAAAGCAAGTCATATGTTGTATGTCGGGCAAGAATTACGAGCATCGAGTTAATAATGTTTTAATGATGCTTTGAAGATGGGTTATAGTGTTTTGTAGATTGGTATTCAGGTGTTAAACAAGTGTCAAAAAGGTTCCATAAGGATCGGAGATCAAACGAGTCAACGAAAATGATTTCGGAACCCTTTGGGCATTATACGGCCCAATATGCGCCGTATAAATTATCACGGAATGTATGGCCGTATAATCTACCCAGAATGGCATGTCTCTCTGGACCAGATCTACGGTCCGGACATACGGTCGATGATAAATTATACGGACCGTATGTTGGTCCGTAGATTTCGGTCGGGGACAGCTTTAAATGTTGATATAAGGGACCCAAGTTCATTTTAATTCATTTCATTTTCACTCCACAACTCAAGAATTCTCTAGAACCTTCTCCACTCTTCATCCACAAGAATTCAAAGGAAATTGATGATCAACTTCATCAAACCAACAAGAATCAAGATTTAGAAACACATTAAAGTCATCTAAGTCAAGGAATCCCAAGAGAAGTGAATTAGGGTTTTGGTGCAAGAAGAGTATTTCCACTCAAGGCTTATTCTACCATTATCTAAGGTAAGTTTCATGATCTTTTCATGTTGTTTAAAGTATTGAAAAGTTGAAACACTTGGATTATAGAAGGAATGGAAAATGGGTCATAAATATGGCAATAGTGTCATTTTGAATAGAAGCTTGGATTGAATTGTGGAAATTGGTATGTTGTGATTATGAATATGTTACGAATGACATCTAGAACATGGAATGAGTATTATATGTGAAAGAACGCGATAGTGAACTATGACCATGATTATGGAGAATTTGAAATGAAATTGTGAAATGTGGATAATGCAAATGAATGATGATTGTTGTTTATGATATTGTGATTGTTGTTATGAATGTTTGGGAGTTGATATGGAATATGGAGGAAGTCGTATAAACAAAGGAAATGCTGCCCAATTTTCTCTAGCTTTAGTAAGCACGTTCTTATAATTGTTTAGCTAATGTCGATACAAATTCTCTTGAAGGTAGAACGTGCGCATTAAGGGAGAATGAGCAAGCAATAGAATAGTTAAATGACAAAGGTATGTGAGGCTAGTCCTTTCTTTCTAAGGCATGAATCTTATGGCATGATTTTCCTCCTTCTTCATGAATTTCCTATCTTCAAGAAAACTAAGAGTCCTTGTTCATGAATAGCCATATGAGATAAGAGATACACTATGAGTACGATAATGATGATGATAAGCTTAAGTCTAAAGATCTAGAGTCCATGATATGATGTTCCTATAAAGCTAATGATGCTATCTATAATCTATTGATGTTGATCATTATATACACTCACCTTATATGCTAATTCCTTTGAGGTGAATGTCTATGAATGTTTATGAATGCTCCATAATGGAATCGGGGGTTCACGACCTTATGTCACCCCGATAAAGTATGGTTGTCTATAAGTTTCTATGCATGCATTATGATAAGTATATTATGATGAGTATATTATGATGAGTACATGATGATGAGTATATGATGATGATATTACACCGCGCCTATATGGCCAGGCAGTCACCGCTAAGGCGGGCAGCGTATACACCATGGCCAAATGGCATGGGCAGACACCACTAGTGGGCGGCATGAGATGGTACCCCGGACGCGGGAGGCCTGGACGCGGGCTAATGCTAATGATTATCACACCGTACCTATATGGTCGGGCAGCTTATACATATATGCATACATGATATGATGATGATTATGAAAGTAAGCCAGCATGCATTATTTCTTTTATGATTCACAGTCGATACAGATTGCTCCTCATTTGATGCCTCCCTATTTCATTGATGTATTATTATTGTTTATGCCTTACATACTCGGTACAATGTTTGTGCGACGTCGTTTTCTTTGGACGTTGTGTTCGTGCCCACGGGTAGACGGGGAGGTGATCCGGACTCGTAGGAGCTATTGGGCGATTTGAGAGCACTCCATTTTCCGGAGGTGCCATTGATTGTATATATATATATATATATATATATATATATATCTATATGTTTTGGGCATGACGGGGTCCTGTCCCGTCTATATGTCTAGCACTCTAGTAGAGGCTCGTAGATGCGCAGTTGTGGGTAGTATGGTCTCACAGTTTCTCATATATATATATATATATATATATATATATATATATATATATATATATATATATATATATATTTTTTGATAGCCGAAAGGGCTCATGTATATAAAGTGAATATGTTTCAAATGAAAATAGTTTTCTATGATTATGAGCATAAGAATATGAATGTATGATATATATGAATGAGTAATAGAATGAGTGGTGCTCGGTGGTTAGCCCGGGTGCCGTCATGGCCCTAGTCGGGTCGTGACAAAAGTGGTATCGAGCGGTTCGGTCTAGGAAGTGTCTACGAGCCGTGTCTAGTAGAGTCTTGTTTATGGTGTGTTGCGCGCCACGCTAATAAATAGGAGGCTACAGGGCATTTAGGAAAAATGACCATCTTTTTTCTTATGAGATCGTGCGATAGAGCCGTGTATAAGATTTTATCCTCCCTAATAGTGTGCTATGATTTCAGAAATGCCGCCAAAGGGAAAAGCTAAAGCCGCCCAGAAGGGCAAGACTACGATGAAAAGGCGGGCAGAAAGAGAGCCGCCCCTGAATGTAGATGAGGGTGAATCACATAATGAGTCTCCATATAATACTTCTTCCACTCCGCCTATTACGGAAGAACAAGAAGGGGCTTCAGCTCCGGCTCTATGCCTCCGGTTCCTCCGGCTACTTCGGGTCAACAAGTGACCGAAGCTATTCATTTATTGACACGGTTAGTTGCCGCCGAGCACGGCGGCGGAAGAATGTGGGGCCAAGTGATCGATCAGCTAGTACCAGAGCCCGTGACTTTATGAGCTTGAATCCTCCATAGTTCTTTGGATCAAAGCCGGATGAAGATCCGCAAGGCTTTATTGATGAGATGTTGAGGACATTAAAGATTATTCATGCCTCCGAAACTGAATTTGTGGAATTGGTATCATATAGACTCCGGGATGTGGCGGTATTATGGTATAATAATTGGATGTCATCAAGAAAAGAGAATGCGCCTACTCCCGTTTGGCAAGAATTCGTAGATGCGTTCATCCGCCACTTCTAACCACCCGAGGTCTGCCGAGCTAGAGCAGATAGGTTTTTAAATCTAAAGTAAGGGAATATGCGCGCCCGGGAGTATAGCCTTCAATTTAATTCCTTGGCTAGGTATGCTCCGACTATGGTGGCCGACATGGGAGATCGGGTACATAGATTTGTGAGTGGCTTAGGGCCACATTTATTTAAGGATTGTTTGACGGCTTCATTGCAAGATGGGATGGATATTTCCAGCATTCAAGCTCGTGCCCAGAATCTAGAAGGACAACAACATCCGCAAAGGGGTGATTGTGATATTGATAGAGGGCAAAGCAAGAGGGCCCGATCTATGGGCGCAGGCAGTGATTATAGAGGGGGATCAAGGCAGACACATTCTAGACACTCAGGCCAGTCGGTGACTAGTGCACCTCCCCGATTTACGGGTAGGAGATTTGATCGCTCCTTTCGTTCAGGACAGGGTCAGAGTTCGAGGGCCTCAGGTTCTCAGTTTGGGGGAGATTATAGCCAGAGGAGACCCCCAGTACCGCAATGCGATCAGTGCGGTAGATTACATTCCGGACGGTGTCGCCAGGGTTCAGATGCTTGCTATACTTGTGGCCAGGTAGGGCACGTGATGCGAGATTGCCGTCGATGAGTGGTAGAGTTGGGGTCCGGCCCACGGGATCGGCGGTGGTTCTTCTTCGGTGCGCCGGTAGGGCGGACTCCCAAATTCCGGCGGGCGAGGTAGAGGCCGAGGGGGGAGCATCGACTTCGGTGCCACTCGGCCCGCATATATGCTTTAGGCGGACGACGGGATCTTGAGTCCTCCCCGGATGTGGTTACAGGTACATTGTCCGTATTTTCTCATGATGTGTATGCATTGATAGATTCGGGTTCTACTTTATCTTATATTACTCCATATGTTGCTAATCGTATTGGGGTGAAACCCGAGCCAATTAAACCTTTTGAGGTATCTACTCCGGTTGGTGATCCCGTGATAGCTAGACAAGTGTACAAAGATTGTATAATTGTGATATGTGACCGCCAAACTAAAGCTGATTTAGTTGAGCTGGAAATGTTAGATTTCGATGTGATTATGGGTATGGATTGGTTGGCCTCATGTTATGCTAATGTTGATTGCCGAATGAAAGTAGTTTGATTTCAATTTTCGGGAGAGCCCGTGCTTGAATGGAAGGGTAATACAGCATCTCCAAGAGGTAGGTTTATTTCCTACCTTAAGGCAAGAAAGATGATAGCTAAGGGCTATATTTATCACTTAGTCGAGTTCATGACACGAAGCAAAGTCGCCAACTTTCCAATCCATTCGGTAGTGAATGAATTTTCGGATGTATTTCCGGATGAACTTTCGGAGGCCTTCCTCCGGAAAGAGAAATTGATTTGCTATTGATGTGTTGCGGATACCAAGCCTATTTTCATTCCTCCTTATCGAATGGCTTCGGCAGAGTTGAAAGAGCTAAAGGCACAGTTGAAAGATTTGCTCGAGAAGGGGTTTATTAGACCCAGTTCATCACCGTGGGGAGCACCGATTTTATTTGTAAGAAAGAAAGATGGCTCCCTACGAATGTGCATTGATTACAGGCAGTTGAATAAGGTGACGATAAAGAACAAATATCCTCTTCCAAGAATTGATGATTTATTTGATCAACTACAGGGTGCCAAGTGGTTTTCCAAAATAGACTTGAGGTCGGGTTATCATCAAGTGAGAGTTAGAGAAGAAGATATTCCCAAGACAGCTTTCAGAACGAGATATGGCCATTATGAATTTCGGGTGATGTCATTTGGGTTAACTAATGCTCCGGCAGTGTTCATGAACTTGATGAATAATGTATTCAGGCCTCTCTTGGATTTATTCATAATAGTATTCATTGATGATATTCTGGTGTACTCTCGCACAGAATCAGAATATGCAAATTATTTACGTATTGTTCTTGGAATTCTTGAACTCGGGAATTGTATGCAAAATTTTCAAAGTGCGAGTTTTTTTGAATTCGTGACATTCTTAGGTCATGTTATTTCGGATGATGGCATTAGAGTTGATACTCGAGAAAATTAAAGTTTGTGAAGACTTGGCCAAGGCCTACGACGCCTACGAGAAGTTCGTAGTTTTACGGGATTGGCGGGTTATTATAGAAGGTTCGTAGAGGATTTTTATCTATTTCAGCCCCATTGACGAAACTAACTCAAAAGTCAACTAAATTTCAGCGGAATGATACTTGTGAGCGCAGCTTCCAAGAGTTAAAGGACAGGTTGACCTCAGCTCTAGTCTTAACACTCCCAGAAGGGCCAGATGGTTATGTTGTATATTGTGATGCTTCCGGTGTTGGGTTAGGATGTGTATTGATGCAGCATGGTAGAGTTATTGCTTATGCTTCAAGACAATTGCGGAAACATGAAAAGAACTACCCAACTCATGATCTCGAATTGGCTGCAGTTATTCATGCATTAAAAATATGGAGACATTACTTGTGTGGTGTGCATGTTGATATCTATACAGATCACATAAGAGTCTCCAATATATTTTCAAACAAAAGAGTTGAATGCGGCAAAGGCGGTGGTTAGAATTATTGAAAGATTATGATGTGAATATCTTATACCACCCCGAAAAGGCAAATGTAGTAGCTGATGCGCTTAGCCGCCGATCAATGGGCAGCCTATGTGAAGTTCCTTCGGAGAAGAAAGAATTGATTCATGAGCTCCATCAACTAGCTAATCTTGGAGTACGTCTAATTGATTCAGGTGGTGCAGGAGTTAGTGTTAATAATCCTTTGTTTCGCCCTTGAATATGGAAGTAAAAGAGCGGCAATATGAAGATCCTCAGTTGAGCCATTATAGAGATGCGTTTCATGAAAAAGAGAAGTCTCCATTTGAAGTTTCAATGGATGGAACTCTTAGCTACCGAGGCAGGCTATGTGTTCCGAATATTGCAGAATTGCGTCGTCGAATTCTAGAAGAAGCTCATTATTCTCGGTATTCTATTCATCCAGGAGCGACGAAGATGTATCATGATCTCAAGTTGATATATTGGTGGGATGGCATGAAGAAGAGACATAGCGAGAATTTGTAGCTCGGTGCCCAATTATTGCCGGAAGTGAAAGATCGAACATCAAAAGCCGGGAGGATTATTGCAAGCAATGGAAATTCCTACTTGGAAATGGGAAGTGATCAATATGGATTTTATTGTAGGATTACCCCGTTCGAGGCAAGTATGATTCCATATGGGTGATTGTGGATAGATCGAAAGTAGCTCATTTTCTTCCGGTTAGAACCACATACTCGGCGGGAAGATTATGCGAGGTTGTATATCAAGGAGATTGTGAGACTTCATGGAGTTCCGATATCCATTATTACAGACAGAGGAGCACAATTTACAGCCAAGTTCTGGAAATCCTTTCAAGAAGTTCTAGGTACTCAAGTAAGGCTCAGCACGGCATTTCATCCGCAAACTGATGGGCGGGCCGAACGTACTATTCAAACATTGGAGGATATGCTAAGAGCATGTGTTCTAGATTTCGGTGGTAGTTGGGATGACCACTTACCCCTTATTGAGTTTGCATACAACAATAGCTACCATTCTAGTATTCAAATGGCTCCGTATGAAGCTTTATATGGAAGAAAGTGCAGGTCTCCAATTGGATGGTTCGAAATAGGAGAAGTACAGTTAATAGGCCCTGAGTTGATTCAACAAGCAGTAGAAAAAGTCAAGGTGATCCGAGATCGATTGTTGACAGCCCAAAGTCGCCAAAAATCTTATGCGGACAACCGCCGGCGAGATTTAGAATTTCAAGTTGATGATTGGGTATTTTTGAAGGTGTCGCCAATGAAAGGTGTGATGAGATTTGGCAAGAAAGGAAAGTTAAGTCCTCGATATATCGGACCCTATAAGATTATCCGCAAGGTGGGCCAAGTAACTTATGAATTGGACTTGCCTTTAGAACTTGAATTAGTCCATCCAGTTTTCCATGTCTCAATGTTTCGCAAGTGTGTTAGATATCCTACGAAGATTGTGCCAATAGATGACGTTCAGGTGACAGAAAAGCTAGTTTATGAAGAAGTGCCTATTGCCATATTAGACAGGCAAGTACGGAGACTTCGAAACAAGGAAGTGGCCTTAGTTAAAGTCTTGTGGCGAAATAACAATCGAGAAGAGATGACTTGGGAGGCGGAAGAGAAGATGAAATCCACATATCCGCACTTATTTCAGCCCCCGGAAGAGATCTATGATGAGACATCGAGATTATGAGGTATGTATGTTTTCTTTTTATGCATATGGGTCGTGTGTGGCCAGCTTATATTGCTATTGTGTTGTGGCATTGTGAGGCAATGTTATTATGGGTTGTTATGACAGGATGGTAGTACCATATTACAGGAGAGACTCTGGCGAAATTTTTATAGAATCCCCGATGACTTAACATTCGAGGACGAATGTTCCAAAAGGGGGGGAAGAATGTTACACCTTGGAAATTTCCCGCTAACGTACAGTGAGTAAACTAACGAAGGGTACGACGTATACGATGTTTTGATAAGTAATAAATAGCATTTGATGACCCTAAACGAGATTTCAAAGACATTTAAGGGAAGGAAAGAAAGTTGTTAAGAAAAGCAAGTCATATGTTGTGTGTCGGGCAAGCATTACGAGCATCGAGTTAATGATGTTTTAATGATGCTTTGGAGAAGAGTTATAGCATTCCGTAGATTGGTATTGAGGTGTTAAACAAGTGTCAAGAAGGTTCCATAAGGATCGGAGATCAAACGAGTCAACGAAAATGAATTCGGAACCACAGGGCATTATACGGCCCGACATACGGCCATATAAATTATGCGACCGTATGTACGCCGTATAATCATCCCGAATGGCATGTCTCTCGGGACTAGATCACCGGACATACGGCCGGTATAAATATACGGACCGTATGTTGGTCCGTAGATCTCGGTTGGGACGGAGAACTTAAACGTTGATATAAGGGACCCAAGTTCATTTTAATTCATTTCATTTCCACTCCACAATGCAAGAATTCTCTAGAACCTTCTCCATCCACAAGAAACCAAAGGAAATTAATGATCAACTTCATCAAACCAACAAGAATCAAGAGTTAGAAACACATTAAAGTCATCTAAGTCAAGGAATCCCCAGAGAAGTGAAGTAGGGTTTTGGTGCAAGAAGAGTATTTCCACTCAAGGCTTATTCTACCATTATATAAGGTAAGTTTCATGATATTTTCATTTTGTTTAAAGTATTGAAAAGTTGAAACACTTGGATTATAGAAGGAAATGGGAAATGGGTCATAAATATGGCAATAGTGTCATTTTGAATAGAAGCTTGGATTGAATTGTGGATATTGGTATGTTGTGATTATGAATATGTTATGAATGACATTTAGAACATGGAATTAGTATTATATGTGAAAGAATGCGATAGTGAACTATGACCATGATTATGGAGAATTTGAAGTGAAATTGTGAAATGCGGATAATGCGAATGAACGATGATTGTTGTTTATGATATTGTGATTGTTGTTATGAATATTTGGGAGTTGATATGGAATATGGAGGAAGTCATATAAACAAAGGAAATGCTGCCCAATTTTCTCTAGCTTTAGTAAGCACGTTCTTGTAATTGTTTAGCTAATGTCGATACGAATTCTTTTGAAGGTAGAACGTGAGCATTAAAGGAGAACGAGCAAGCAATAGAATAGTTAAACGACAAAGGTATGTGAGGCTAGTCCTTTCTTTCTAAGGCATGAATCTTATGGCATGAACTTCCTCCTTCTTCATGAATTTTCTATCTTCAAGAAAACTAAGAGTCCTTTTTCATGAATAGCCTTATGAGATAAGAGATACGCTATGAGTACGATAATGATGATGATAAGATTAAGTCTAAAAATCCTAGAGTCCATGATATGATGTCCTATGAAGCTAATGATGCTATGTATAATCTATTGATGTTATTCATTATATACACTCACCTTATATGCTAATTCCTTCAAGGTGAGGCAGAATGTCTATGAATGTTTATGAATGCTCCATAATGGAATCGGGGGTTCACGACCTTACGTCACCCCGATAAAGTATGGTTGTCTATAAGTTTCTATGCATGAATTATGATGAGTATATTATGATGAGTACATGATGATGAGTATATGATGATGATGTTACACCGCGCCTATATGGACGGGCAGTCACCGCTAAGGAGGGCAGCATATACACCATGGCCAAATGGCATGGGCAGACACCACTAGTGGGCGGCATGAGATGGTACCCCGGATGCGGGAGGCCTGGACACAGGCTAATGCTAATGATTATCACACCGTACCTATATGGTCGGGCATTTTATACATATATTCATACATGATATGATGATGATTATGAAAGTAGGCCAGCATGCATTATTTCTTTTATGATTCACAGTCAGATACGAATTGCTCCTCATTTGATGCTTCCCTATTTTATTGATGTATTATTGTTGTTGATGCCTTACATACTCAGTACAATGTTTGTACTGACGTCCGTTTTCTTTGGACGCTGTGTTTATCCCCGCAGGTAGACAGGGAGGCGACCCAGACTCGTAGGTGCTATTATCTGATTTGAGAGCACTCCATTTTTCGGAGGTGCCATTAATTATTATTTTGGTATATATATGTATATGTATGTTTTGGGCATGACGGGGTCCCGTCCCGTCCCTGTGTCTAGCACTCTAGTAGAGGCTGGTAGATGTGCAGTTGTGGGTAGTATGGTCTTACAGTTCTCATTGTATGTCTATATATATATGTATAAGTATTATTTATGATATATATATATATATATATATGTATATAAAGTAAATATGTTTCGAGTAAAATGGTTCTAGTATGAGTATAAGCATGAGATTGATGAATAAATGTATGATATGTATGAATGAGTAATAGAATGAGTGGTGCTCGGTAGTTAGCCCCGGGTGCCCGTCATGGCCCTAGTCAGGCCGTGACACAGAATTTGTAGCTCAATGCCCAAACTGCCAGTAAGTGAAAATTGAACATCAAAAGCCAGGAGGATTATTGCAAGCAATGGAAATCCCTACTTGGAAATTGAAAGTGATCAACATGGATTTTATTGTGGGGTTACCTCGTTCCCGAAGCAAGTATGATTCCATATGGGTAATCGTGGTCAGACTCATGAAATGTTACTCATTTTCTTCCAGTCAGAACTATGTACGCGGCAGAAGATTATGCAAGGTTGTATCTTAGAGAAGTGGTGCGACTCCATGGTATTCCGATGTCTATTATCACAGATAGAGGAGCACAATTTACAAGTACGGAAGTCTTTCCAAGAAGGTTTGGGTACTCAGGTGAGGCTTAGCACAGTGTTTCATCCACAAACTAATGGACAAGCCAAACGTACCATTCAGACCTTGGAAGATATGTTACGGGCATGTGTGCTAGATTTTGGTGGTAGTTGGGATGACCACTTACCCCTTATCAAGTTTGCATATAACAAGAGCTACCATTCCAGTATTCAAATGGCCCCGTATGAAGCTATATATGAAAGAAAGTGTAGGTCCCCGATTGGGTGGTTTGAAGTAGGAGAGGTACAACTAATAGGCCCTGGGTTGATTCAACAGGCAGTGGAAAAGGCCAAGGTTATCCGAGATCGATTGGTGACAGCCCAAAGTCGCCAGAAATCTTATGCGGATAACCGGCGGCGAGACTTAGAATTCTAAGTCGATGATTGGGTATTTTTAAAGGTGTCGCCAATGAAAAGAGTGATGAGATTTGGTAAAAAAAAGAAAGTTGAGTCCTTGATACATTGGACCTTATAAGAATGTCCGCAAGGTGGGCCAAGTAGCATACGAATTGGACTCACCCTCGGAACTTGAATCGGTCCATCCGGTTTTCCATGTCTCAATGCTCCGAAAATGTGTTGGAGATCATACTAGAATCGTGTCGGTAGATGATGTTCAAGTGAAAGAAAAGTTAGTTTATGAAGAAGTACCCATTGCCATATTAGATCGGTAGGTATGGAGGCTTAGGAACAAAGAAGTAGCTTCAGTTAAGGTTTTATGGAGAAACAACAACCAAGAAGAAATGAATTGGGAAGCAAAAAAAATATGAAGTCCAAGTACCCGCACCTATTTCAACCCCCGGAAGAGATTCAAGATGAAACATTGACGCTATGAGGTATGTATGCTTTCTTTTTATGCTTTTGGGTCGTGTGTAGCCATAAATTCTTGCTATTGTGTTGTAGCCCTATGAGGAATTTTTATTGTGGGCTGTTGTGACAGGATGGTAGCGCCATATTATGGGGAAAACTCTGGCGAAATTTTTCTAGAATTCCTGAGAACTTAACATTCGAGGACAAATGTTTTTAAAGGGGGGAAGAATGTTACACCTCGAAAAATTTCATACCATTGCATAGTACATAGACCAACGTAGCGTGAGGAGTAAATGATGTTTCGATAAGTAGGAAGTAGTATCTAATGGTTCTAATTAAGATTTCAAGGGCATTCGAGACAAGAGAAGAAAGTTCATCAAGAAATGTAAAGCGTATGCCGTGTATTCGGAGGAGTTTAGTAAGTACTGAGCTAATGGTGATTTAGTAAATGTCTTGAGAAGTAGTTATGATGCTCCTTAGATTGCCAATAAGGTGTTAAAAGAGTGTTAAGAAGGTTCCATAAGGATTAGTGATCAAACAAAACGGCGGAAACAAATTCGGAAAAATGGAGTTATACGACCAACTTATACGGTCCGTATAACATTATACGGTCCGTACAAGGGGCCGTATAACCCAACAGAAGAAATGTTTTCTCTGATGGTGAACCACGAACACTTATACGGACCGTACAATTTTATACGAACGGTATAAGTGGCCCGTATAATACCCGACGGGCTAATTAAGTGCAAGTATAAATACATGTTCCACTTTCTTTTTCTCATTCTTTCCACTTCTCCATCTCTCTCAAGGCTTCTAAAGTGTTCTACACATTTCATCAACATAAAATCAAGGTAAATCAAATATCAACTTCATCAAACCATGAAGATTAAGTGCGAAAAGCTCATTAGGGTTCATCCAAGACAAGAAATCTCTTTGGAAGTGGAACTAGGGTTTTGCTCAAGTGAAGAGTTTCCACCCAAAGCTCGTTTCCACACAATCAAAGGTAAGTTTTACGATCCTTAAATGTTATTTAGGGTATTGAGGGGTTAAAAGACTTGGATTATGAAAGGAACTAGTGTCATACCCTAATTTCTGGTAGGGCGTGATGGGCACCCGACCCTTATTTAGGGCCGAGCGAACCCGCTGACTCACATAATACTAATAACCACACTGGCTTTCAAATTATGGCACAAATACATAACGAAAGTTTTTCGAAAAATAATATACTTTTTACCTTTCTCGAATCAAAAATAATTTGTAACATATAAAACTTTTAACACAATGCGTAATAGTACATCGGCTTACATAGCCGTCATATAACCGATATCTTATACCCACGACCTTGTCTGCATAAAGTCTCTAACATGGAACATGAATCCATATCATAATGCTCGGACTCGGCGGCACTCCGGAAAGTGGAGCTCGCAATCCCGCCGAAACATCTTACGCTAATATCTTGACGTACGGGTGTACACGCGCGCATGAAACGGCCCACAAGAAAGGGGGGTCGGTACGGAATATGCGAGTATGTAAACCATGAAATACAATAAAGCCGAGATCATCAAAGTGCTTGAGTACGAAAATCATAAAACTTGCTCTTTGAAAACATTTGTCATGCATATCAAATCATATAATCATCATGTAAACATATAGCGATGTCCCGACCTATTGAGGGACTCGGTGGGTAAAATCATAATATACATATATAAAGTATACATATGCGTGCCCGGCCCTTTGACAAGGGACGCGCGTAAGTAAAACCATATCATCATGCATGCGTATACATATACATATACATACACCGGCCCTCAGTGAGGGACTCGTTGAATAGCGTGTCCGTACATGGCCAGGACTCGGTATGCCATCGGCCACCATCTCCATATCATCATATCATCATCATATCATATATATATATATAACGTGCCCGACCCTCCCAGGCGAGGGACGCGGTGAATAATGCAATGGAATTGCACGAATACATGCCCGGCCCGGACGAAGGGCATATTACATGTAGGCACACACGAGCGGAGTAGCCGACAAACCATATGCATATAAAATCATACTCGAGACTCGATGAAGTAGTCTAGCGGAACGTCGTGTGAAAATCGGACAATAATTATATCAAATATCTTTCGGAAACATAACATACATCATACGTATTTACAAATCCATAAGGGTCATAGTCATATTCAAACCATAGGGATCATAGTTATACGTCAAACCAATCCGGTTCGCTCGGAAAGTTACAAACTTTATTCACTTTAGAACATTCTACGAACAAATCGAAGCGATCCGAGCCTTTCCGCGAAAGTTAAGGACATTCGTAGTTCGGAATCGTTTAAAAAACAAACTCTTTTTGAAAACAACTTTCATGCAATCTTTGAAATCCATTCATGTGAAAAACATAAAGACCATAATTTGACTACATTAAGAACATGAATATCAAGAAACAAATAAGGATCATAAACATGCTCGGACCGCAAGAGTGGAAATTACCTCGTGGTACGTGTCATAACTTACTTTTCACTAAGACATGCCAAAGAAAGAAGTGTGAAGCTTACATACCCCGATCAGCACAAGCTAATCCGACTCCGAAGTCTCGACTCTCAAGGTCTACACAACGTCAATGGATATCGAATATTAGTCATAAACATCAAAGAACCCAATTCCGAGCCATTACTTTTTCTATAGAAATTTGGGCAGCATTTCCCCATAAATTGGACATCGAAATTTACGAACCCTTCCAAATCATTATCAACAATACCAACCAACATACTAGCAACATCAATAACCAATTCTAAACACATTCTAACATCAACCTTCTTTCACATAATGCGACGACATTCATTTACATTCAATTCAACCGCATATAACCAAACTAACTGTCACACCCCAATCTTACTAGGGTGTGATGGGCACCCGACCCCGTAACCGGAGCCGAGCGAACCCACTGACTCTTATTACATATATAGACTCCCTTAGACTTTTACGTTAATAAGAATGAAACGTAGTAAAACCTTCAGAAATTTTCTTTTGTACTCGACTCAAACAAAATCTATATTTATACGAAACATATAACATAACACTTGTGACACATCGGCTGGTGGAGCTGGGGCCGACCGGCCCGACTTTCTATGCCCACAACTCGTCTCGCAAAGTCTCTAACCGCAATCGGGGATCCTAGCATACAAGCTCGACTCGGCTACACCCGCAGCGAACGAGCTCGCCAACTACGTTGGAACATCTTTTTATGCTAACTTCGCATCATGCAGGTGTACTCGCGCGCACGAAACGACCCCAGAAAGAAGAGGGGTCGGTACGAGCAATGTACCGAGTATGTAAGGCATGAATAGTAACATAGTAAGAAATGTACATATGAACAATAATCGCATGGAAACATAGAACATATCATAGGATAGCGAGGTAACTCGTGCATATGAGTGCCCCTGGGGGCGGATGCATGCTTATCTTTCCCTTGAAAAAACATTTCTTTCATATATATAGAAAATAGAACATGTCATATTGCCGAGGCGTCGGCAGCCGATCCATTTAACCATAAATATATAAATATATATTCCGCGTCCGGGACAACATTAACCGATATGGGATTTGCACAACGATGTGGGATTTGCCTAAACCAATGTGGGATTTGCCTAAGGCAAGCCTTATACTTAACCCCCACTGCGGGACTCGGCGTTCTTCTTACCGAGGTTTGCCCCACCATCGGGTTTGCCCCACCATTGGGTTTTACCCACCGGCCGATACCAACCGACTGTGGGTGGATAGCGTCTATAGCACTCTGCCGTTTTTCCCATCTTCCCCATATACATATACATATACATATATCATGTCATAGCATGCAGGAGAGCCCGAAGAAAAGCTATAACTCTATCGGAGTGACGTAAGGTCGGTAACCTCCGATTATATTATGGAATAACTATGGGCGCTTGTCTCACCCTGAAGGAACGATTATAAGGCGAGACTATCAATCAAGGATAGCATCACGGGAAAACATAAAACAGGGTCATAACATATCATTTCATATACTTTGAAACCTTTAAAATAGTCATTATCCCAAAATAGCTTAACATTTCATATCGTCATATTCATGGTAAGAACATATCCTTGACATATTCGTTCTAGTCATTTCCTCATATCTAGCATCATCATGGTCATCCTAAAATCATAGTCGTTGTTTTGGTCATAAAACTTTTCGAAAATCGTAAAACTTGGATTTTGGAGAAAAATGGATATTTTGGAAATCATTCATAAACTTTTAGGAAGGAAAATCATGCTTTGAAATCATAACTTTTAACTTTTGAAAATAAGGACGCTAAGGGAGCATTTATAAAATCGCAACGTATGATTCATGCCATAGAAGGAAAAGGGACGAGCCTTAACATACCTTCGCCGCGCCTTACCAGCTACGCTTATTCATCCAAGCTTGGTTCCACTAGTCTACATTCAAGAAAGTTGATGCAACCATTAGATTCATTGACATATACTTGTCGTAACCTTTCAAGTTCCTTCACTCATGGTCTGCCGGAATTTCGGCAGCATCTCCCCTATAAATATACCGTCCCCGAGAGTCCGTCTCGGCCAATTTTTAATCAACAACAATCCGGGAATTCAACCCGGCCAAACTATTAACAATACCAACAAGTATTCTAGCAACACTTCAATATCCAATTCAATTCAATTCAATTCGCATAATATTCTAACGACTCACTCGACATACTACTTCACCCGAAATCTTCAAATTTAACAACAACCATACATTTCATTATCGTTCATATTCATTAACTTCAACCACATTCTTTGTTCTACATCACACAATCCATCACGACGACAACTAAAATGTCAAATTACGTCAATTTACATTAGCTTACCAAACACTCACCATTCGGCCACACCTACTTACATACCTATATTTTATGAGCTTCATCCATTCCTTGACATTACAATAACAACCAACATACTACATACAATTTAATCCATTCTTTCTACATAATATATTACATGTATGACCAAACACCACACACACCCACACAGTCACAACACACCACACGGCCACAACTCCACATCATTGGTTTCATGTTTTCCATTCATTTACACATTCGACAACATACACAAACATCCATAACATACAAAAGCGGATGAATTCTTACCGTTTTCCTTTAACCCTTCACTTGGCTAGAGTTCGTAACTTGCTAGAATAAATGTTTTTCTTGTTCCACTAACTACACCACCTTGCTAAGGACCTTTCATTAGGTAGGAAAAGTGGAAGGAAATAATTTTTTTCTTGGTTCCTTTCCATGGCCTTGTTGGCCGAATTCTCCTTCTTCTTTTCTCTTTTTTTTTCTTCCTTTCTTTCTTTCTTTCTCCAAACTCTTCAATTAAAAGAAGACTCCTCACTTATATATATATCTCTCGAGTCATGTGAGGGGCACATACCTCATCTTCTTTTTTTTTTCTAGACTTTTCTTTTCTTTTCTTTTTCTAGAGTTTTCTTTAAATTTTCCAAGGATGACTTAATTCCTTTCTTCTTTCCTTTCCCTAGAACTTTCTTAAAATACAAATATGGCCCCTTTCATGAACTTTCTTGAACACTTCGTGAAATTACCATTTTGCCCCTAATTCTTCACAATATTACTATGAGCCATTTCATGAATTTCCTTTTCCACCTCAACCTTTCTCAATATTTCCATACTACCATTGTTCACAAATAATATTCCTAACAACCCGCATATTAAAATTATTTTAGAACATAGTCTTGTCCTTAACTTCTCACCATTGTCTCGCAACATTCGAACGTACGAAGTACGGGCTATAACACTAACACCAACACTTCTTCCAAATTCAGGAATTACACCAACAATTCATTTGTTAACATTATCATTGGCATAAATATAAGATCTACATAGGAATCATATTAACTTCCAATTCAGCCCCACAACCATTACAACTTCAATTTAATTCACTAAACCTTCATTATCAACATAGAATCCACACGACAACAACAACCACAACACTAAATAAAATTAATTCATTCTTGGCATATATACTACATATACACGGTTCCAACACCATTCATACGGCTAAAACATCAACATGCCACTTTCATGATTTCCTTCCATTTCTACCCACTATAACAACATGCAACCATGCTAAATACCATTAATTCATTTTTCCTACACACCACATACACACACGGCCAATACCTACACATGCACGGTTTCATCCCAACATCCATATTTTCATAATTTTCATTCATTTCTACCTATTACAATATCCACAAACCATTTATAACATATAAAAGAAAAGATTGAGTCTTACCTCTTCCATCCCACTTCTTTCTCGGCTAGAGTTCTACATAGCAAAACGAATGGTTTTCTCTCTCCAACAACTACTCCACGTTGTAGAGGGCCTTCCAATTGATATGAAAACTTGAAGAAAATAATTTTCATGATCAACTTTAGGGGCTGGTTCGGCCAGCCCCTCCTTGGCCGTTTCTCCTCCTTCTCTTTTTCTCTTCATTTTTCTTGAAATTTCTAGACAACAAATGATGAATTGGTCTTCCAATTCATGACTTAATCATATATATATATATATATATATATATATATATATATATATATATATATGTAAATGAGTGCACATGGCCGGTCATGTGCACTCTCTTTTCTCTTTTTTTTTCTTTTTCTTTTTCTCCAATTTTCTAGAAATTTCCAAGAGATGAAAATAATGAAGATGACTTAATAAGTCATCCAATACTACACATATTCTTCATACATGTGGCCTATGGCCCACAAGTCATGTGCATGGCCACAAGGTTATTATTTTTTTTCATGAAATTAAATTCCAACACTTCACTTTTGGCCCCAAATCTTCATAAAATGTCTAACTTTCCATCCAACCAAATTCATAAGCACTTATGCGTTAAAACAAAGTCGGAAAATAGTCTTATTCTTAACACTTGGCTCGGAATATCCAAATGTACAAAATGCGAGGTATAACATCCTTCCCCCCTTTAGAACATTCGTCCTCGAATGTTCAACTAGTCTCGTAAGATCTTTTAAGGATCTTGGGGGGTTTCCTTTGCTACCACGACACGCAATCTCATCTTTCGCTTCTCAAGTCGTCCCCTCTCTACTATTGTTCCGCCATACGAACTCAGACCCTTATAGTCGTAACACAAGCACCTATGACTTTACGTCTCATTATAGTAACTTCGACGGATCCCAATATATCGAAATCATAGGGTATAATATCCGTTTTTCCTTAGAAACATCGGTTCAACTTTCGTTGCTTAGTCTCTAAGTGTAGTATTCCCGTTTTTTGTCCCCTTCTCTAAGAGGCCATTACCTTACCCGTATCCGGCGCGCCCTTTGCTCGGATCTTGCTCTCAATTTTCTGTCACACGTGATGTTGCGATCTACACCCGAATGTACGAAGGGGTCAAATTATTCCAAGCTTTGCCTCAACGTAACTTCACTACCCTTATGTTTCACTTTATCTTTGCCTCTCTTCTCCTACCACCAGCGTCGGAATATATTTTTGGTTCAACCATAAGCATGTCCTGTTCGTTCTCAGTACTAGTTCTACCTTGGTAATTTATCTCATCCCATCCTAACATCTTTCCTTAATGCACCTAAAGTATCATCACCGTATTGTTGTTACCGATCCTAAACTTTTCTTGTTAAGCCTTTACTTGGTCTCATCTCCAGTGTATAAATATCCATAGGTGACATGATGCGCCCTTGCACGACCTGCGTATTTAATCTTAATCACGCTCGTTCCTTTTCCTGATTCGTACTATTCCAGATCTTACTCCCGTGGTTGCATTTGCTAGGAGTCTATCTTGTCATACTCCTTTTTCCCTGCTTTTCTTACTTTCTACCATAGGAAATTTTCTACTGCTAGCAACCATTCCATGGCCTACATCTTAACCTCTGATCCCGTATAGCCGTACCACCTTTCACAATGTTTCCGTAAGCTACTCGTTACTTTTCTCTGTTCTATTCCCTCCTTAAGTCTCTATTTCTTAATATCATGGTATTCCGGATACTTACAATTAATTCTCAATTCCATCTCGATTATTGCCCTGACTTTTATTCCTTTACTGCTGGCTTTTCGATCTCCCTAGCTTGTCTCAACAAAGAACTTTACCTGCGGCCCACGCATTCGTATCCAGGACATTGTAGCGTCGATTGTCTCCGTCTTACACTTGTATTTCTCTCCCTCGCTCCCCCCCTTTAGGGGTGTACTTATACTATTGCCCGATTCTACTTTGCTCTAAATCCGTATTCCCAACCTCAATTAAGCGGTACTTTTATCCCGACATTTTGATCCTCTTGCCGTTCATTTACTCGCTTTCTTTCCTTTCCAAATATCGTTGTATTAGGACTTTCTAATCTTAACTTGCGATGAAAACAACATCAGCTTGCCTTGTAACATTTGCACTCTTTATATATTTTTCCACTTGAACCTCGTTATTCTGTCCGATTAGTGCCTTCCATATACCGCTACGTTGATTACCGGAATACATATATCCGCTGATCTAACCATGTACAGGATATCCTGCGCATACCTATGTACACATATAGCCCCTACTATCTTGCTTACAAGATATCTCCATACACTATTCCAACTCACCCCAATTCCAGAGCTGCGACGTATCTTTTTCCTCTTTATCGGTCTAATTCGCCTCGTTCGCGTGACCTTTTAGGTTTCTCGCCCACTCCCTCGACTCTTAGTTTGTCCTTAAGTCACTCTAACTCCTCATTTACTTCTTGCGTCTGAATTTGTAGAACTTTCAGAAAACTTCCCAGGGGGTCACCCATCCTAGAATTTCTCTCGCCTCAGCACGCTTAACTTTAGAACTCTAGCTGAATACGACACTTTAACATTCGCATAACTGCGTCCACCCTACCGCATCACCTTTGTCACGTATATTAGAGTAAGTCGAAGTCCTAACGGATTTCGAAGCGTCCTCATAACACGTTTCCCTCCGAATTAGAAAGGTTTCTTAGTCTCCCGACTTCACAATTCTATTTCAATTCCCTTTTATCCTCAACATTCACGTTTCACCTCTAGACATGACTACTTTTCCATCTTAGACCTCCAGACCTCAATGGCGAGGAATGCACCTCGATCACCGTTACTTATAACTACTCGGTCATCGCCCTCTGGGCTCCGTTCTCATTTTACCTCGTTCTTCGTCCTTTCTACATCCGAGTCTTTCACCGTCCCGTCACTTCTAGCACCTGTATCCTTAATTTCACCTATCATGGTCTATTACTATACTGGTGTCTCACTCTCTTCTTACTTCCTCCTTCCGATTACCTTCTCTTTCCTTACACTCGCTATCATTTCCACTGTTGTATAACCTTTATTCCAGACTTTCCTTACAAAACTTAATAAGTCTCACTTACTCGTTCCATAACTCACTTTTCCGTTTCACACTTACTTTTACATTCTAGCTACGTAGACCACGTCATAGCTTTAGCCGCTTTCTCATTAGGCTTTGCTTATTTCCATAACAGTCCTCACTATATTCATATTACATCCTGCTCGTAATCAATCCGATAATATAACACTTCTTAATCCTTTGAATTTCTCTGTACCATATCAACATCGGCTCTATAATTATTATTATCCCCGATTCAATAATTAGCTTCTTTCTCGGTGTCGGCCGTACTCGTAGCTTAGTCAATCAAATTTTTTTTTCATTACTATTGGCGCGACCTTCCGAGACATATTACAAACTTATATCTCACTCTCACTTTATTTCTGGGAAAATTTTGGCAGAGTTTCCTCTGTAACTGTTACTATCTCAAAACCTGTACACAGGAAATACCAACAATGCCTCACAGGGCCAAAATACATATATGCATATCACATCATATCACAGCCTCACAGGGCTCCCAACATCATCGACAGTACAAAAATAATAAACATACCTTGTACGCCCAACTCAATCGGCACCTGTCATACTTTCTTATTTACTTTCCCTTTTAACCTTCGACTTGTATTCCAATCGTACTTCAATATCTTACCCGACATATATCTTTCATACCTTTGCTTACCTGCGTACATTGTAGCTTCCGATGTCGCTAGTCACTTTCTTCCGTCGATGCCATTTCTCTGCTGAAGTCAAGGGTCAGTGTCGGAAATCTCATTTCCTATGACTTGGCTCTATGGCACGATCTAAGATGTCAAAGAAGAGTAACCATCCTAGATGCCCCGTAGCCTCCTGTTTATAAATGTGGCGCGCTTCACACCATAAACAGGACTCTACCGGACACGACTTTGCAGACAACCCCCTAGGACGAACCGCTCTGATACCAATTTGTCACACCCTAATTTCTGTTAGGGCGTGATGGGCACCCGACCCTTATTTAGGGCCGAGCGAACCCGCTGACTCACATAATACTAATAACCACACTGGCTTTCAAATTATGGCCCAAATACATAATGAAAGTTTTTCGAAAAATAATATACTTTTTACCTTTCTCGAATCAAAAATAATTTGTAACATATAAAACTTTTAATACAATGCGTAATAGTACATCGGCTTACATAGCCGCTTACATAACCGACATCTTATACCCACGACACTGTCTGCAAAGTCTCTAACATGGAACATGAATCCATATCATAATGCTCGGACTCGGCAGCACTCCGGGGAAAGTGGAGCTCGCCAATCCCGCTGGAACATCTTCTGCTAATATCTTCAACTCATCTGGGTGTACCTGCGCGGCATGAAACGCAGCCCCCGAAGAAAGGGGGTCAGTACGGAATATGTACTGAGTATGTAAACCATGAAATACAATAAGCGGGATCATACTGAAGTGCTGAGTACAGAAAATCATAAAACTTGTCTTTGAAAACATTTGTCATGCATATCAAATCATATAATCATCATGTAAACATATAGCGTGTCCCGGCCCTCTATTGAGGGACTCGGTGGGTAAAATCATAATATGCATATATAAAGTATACATATAACGTGCCCCGGCCCTTTGACAAGGGACGCGGTAAGTAAAATCATATCATCATCATGCATGCATATACATATACATATATATAGACATACCGTGCCGGCCCTCTACTGAGGGACTCGGTGAATAGCGTGTCCCGGCCCTACTAGCAAGGGACTCGGTATGCCATCCGGCCACCATCTCCATATCATCATATCATCATCATATATATATATATATATATATATATATATATATATATATATATATATATATATATAACGTGCCCCGGCCCTCTAGTGAGGGACGCGGTGAATAATGCAATGGAATTGCACGAATACATGCCCTGGCCCGGGACGCAGTGAAGGACATATTGAGGCTGGCACGAGCGGAGTAGTGACAAACCATATGCATATAAAATCATACTCAGAGACTCAATGAAGTAGTCTAAGCGGAATGTCGTGTGAAAATCGGACAATAATTATATCAAATATCTTTCGGAAACATAACATACATCATACGTATTTACAAATCCATAAGGGTCATAGTCATATTCAAACCATAGGGATCATAGTTATACGTCAAACCAATCCGGGTTCGCCTCGGAAAGTTACAAACTTTATTCACTTTAGAACATTCTACGAACAAATCGAAGCGATCCGAGCCTTTCTGCGAAAGTTACGGACATTCGTAGTTCGGAATCGTTTAAGAAACAAACTCTTTTTGAAAACAACTTTCATGCAATCCTTGAAATCCATTCATGTGAAAAACATAAAGACCATAATTTGACTACATTAAGAACATGAATATCAAGAAACAAATAAGGATCATAAACATGCTCGGACCGCAAGAGTGGAATTACCTCGGGGTACGTGTCATAACTTACTTTTCACTAAGACATGCCAAAGAAAGAAGGGTGAAGCTTACATACCTCGATCGCTTCCTAAGCTAATCCAACTCAAGTCTCGACTCTCCAAGGTCTACACAACGTCAATGGATATCGAATATTAGTCATAAACATCAAAGAACCCAATTCCAAGCCATTACTTTTTCTATAGAAATTTGGGCAGCATTTCCCCTATAAATTGGACATCCCCGAGAATTTAACTCGGCCAAATCATTATCAACAATACCAACAAACATACTAGCAACATCAATAACCAATTCTAAACACATTCTAACATCAACCTTCTTTCACATAATGCGACGACATTCATTTACATTCAATTCAACCGCATATAACCAAACTAACACCAACACTTCTTCCAAATTCAGGAATTACACCAACAATTCATTTGTTAACATTATCATTGGCATAAATATAAGATCTACATAGGAATCATATTAACTTCCAATTCAGCCCACAACCATTACAACTTCAATTTAATTCACTAAACCTTCATTATCAACATAGAATCCACACGACAACAACAACCACAACACTAAATAAAATTAATTCATTCTTGGCATATATACTACATATACACGGTTCCAACACCATTCATACGGCTAAAACATCAACATGCCACTTTCATGATTTCCTTCCATTTCTACCCACTATAACAACATGCAACCATGCTAAATACCATTAATTCATTTTTCCTACACACCACATACACACACGGCCAATACCTACACATGCACGGTTTCATCCCAACAACCATATTTTCATAATTTTCATTCATTTCTACCTATTACAACATCCACAAACCATTTATAACATATAAAAGAAAAGATTGAGTCTTACCTCTTCCATCCCACTTCTTTCTCGGCTAGAGTTCTACATAGCAAAACGAATGGTTTTCTCTCTCCAACAACTACTCCACGTTGTAGAGGGCCTTCCAATTGATATGAAAACTTGAAGAAAACAATTTTCATGATCAACTTTAGGGGGCTGGTTCGGCCAGCCCCTCCTTGGCCGTTTCTCCTCCTTCTCTTTTTCTCTTCATTTTTCTTGAAATTTCTAGACAACAAATGATGAATTGGTCTTCCAATTCATGACTTAATCATATATATATATATATATATATATATATATATATATATATATATATATATATATATATATGAGTGCACATGGCCGGTCATGTGCACTCTCTTTTCTTTTTTTTTTCTTTTTCTTTTTCTCCAATTTTCTAGAAATTTCCAAGAGATGAAAATAATGAAGATGACTTAATAAGTCATCCAATACTACACATATTCTTCATACATGTGGCCTATGTCCCACAAGTCATGTGCATGGCCACAAGGTTATTATTTTTTTTCATGAAATTAAATTCCAACACTTCACTTTTGGCCCCAAATCTTCATAAAATGTCTAACTTTCCATCCAACCAAATTCATAAGCACTTATGCGTTAAAACAAAGTCGAAAAATAGTCTTATTCTTAACACTTGGCTCGGAATATCCAAATGTACAAAATGCGAGGTATAACAACTAGAAGATGGGTTATGAATATAAGAATAGTGACATTTTTTAGTAGTAGCTTGGAATGGATCATGATTCTTGACATGTTGTGATTATAAATATGCTACAAATGACATAAAGAACATGGGAGAAACATTGTATAAGGAGTAATGTAACGTTGTATTATGACCATGGTTATGGATGATTTGAGATGGAAATGGGAGACTTGAATAATGTAGGGTGAATGAAGATTGTTGCTTATGATATGATAAATGTTATTATTGACATTTGGGAGTTGATATATGATATTGAGAAAGTTGTATAAATAAAGAAAATGCTGCCCAATTTCCTCTAGCTTTAGTCTAGTATGCTTAAGCTATCGATTATCTAATGTTAGTACAAACTCTCTTGAAGGTAGAAACGTGAGCATTGGAGAGGAACGTTCAAGCGATAGAGTAGCTAAACAAGGTATGTAAGGCTAGTCCCTTCTTTCTAAGGCATGACTCCTATAGCATGAATCGTCCTGTCTTTCCATGAGTTTCATACATTCCGGAAATTATGAGTCTATGATTATAAAGAGCTTCACATGAGATAAAGAAAAAAGATATGTTACGAGAATGATAATGATGATGACGAGTTTAAGTTTAAAGAATTCTAAAGCCATGATATGATGTTTCTACAAAGCTAATGACCCTGATTACGTTCCCTTGATGTCGTTCATTGTGTTACACTCACCTTACAATGTTAGTTCCTTCGAGGTGAGGTATGATGTATATAATTACTCCATAATGTAATCGGGGGTCCCCAACCTTATGTCACTCCGATATGGTTATAGATTATCTTTAAGTTCTAATGCATGTTTTTAGTCAAATGTATGATGATGATAAGTTTATAATGAGTATATGATGATACGATTACACCGAGCCTATAGGGCCGGGCATGACACCACTAAGGTGGGCTGCTTATGATTACACCGAGCCTATAGGGCCGGGCATGACACCGCTAAGGCGGGCTGCTTATGATTACACCGAGCCTAGAGGGCCGGGCATGACACCACTAGTGGGCGGCGTATAATGGTTACCCGAACGCGGGTTAATGATGATGATATATGTGATATGTATGACATCTGTTTCTTGTAAAGGTTAAGCAGGTTATATCTTTATCTTATGTTTCATGATTTCTTTATTATGTCGATTTCATGCATGCCTTACATACTCAGTACAATGCTCGTACTGACGTCCTTTTCTTTGGACGCTGTGTTCATGTCCACAGGTCGACAGAGAGGTGATCCAAATTCGTAGGAGCTATCAGCAGACTTTGAGAGCACTCTATTGTTCCGGAGGTGCCAATGATTTATTATTTTGTGTACATATATTTTGGGCACGACGGGGTCTTGTCCCGTCTATATGTCTAGTACTCTAGTAGAGGCTTGTAGATATGTATGTGTGGGTAGTATGGTCTTATGATTTCCTCATTGTATATACATTATTTTGATAGCCGAAGGGCTTATATTTATAAATGTAGTTATGTCTAAAAATGAAAATGGTTTCCCTATGATTAGGAAGATGAGGACAATAAATGAATGTAGGATAAGTAGAATGAGTGGTGCTCGCTAGTTAGCTCCAGGTACCCGTCATGGCCCCTAGTCGGGTTGTGACAGGTAGTCAGCTCCGGGTACCCGTCATGGCCCCTAACCGGGTCTTGACAAAAGTGGTATCAGAGTAGTTCCGTCCTAGGGTGTGTCTACGAGCCGTGTCCAGCAGAGTCTCGTTTATGGGTGTGAAGTGCACCACACTTATAAACAAGAGGCTGCGGGGCATTTAAGAAAAATGACCATTCTTCTTCTTATTAGATCATGCGATAGAGCTATATTATAAGATTTCCCTTTCCTCTAATTGTGCGTTATGATTTCAGCGATGCCAGTAAAGAGAAAAGCCACAGCCGCCCAGAAGGGCAAGGCTACGACAGAAAAGCGGATGGAAAGGGAGCCGCCAATGAATGTAGAAGAAGGTGAATCCCAAAATGAGACTCCATCCAATACCTTTTACACTCCGCCTATCCTAGAAGAGCAATGAGGGGCTTCGCCCTCCGGCTTCTATGCCTCTAGTTCCTCCACTAGGTGCTTCGGGTCAACAGATGACCGAGGCCATACAGTAATTGACCCTGTTGGTTTCCGCTCAGGCTCAACGACAAAGTACGAGTCCCGATGATAGAGCCACTAGTGCAAGGGCCCGTGATTTCATGAGTTTAAATCCCCCAGAATTTTCCGGGTCAAAGCCGGATGAAGACCGGCAAGGTTTTATTGATAAGGTACTGAGAACGTTTGTCACGACCCAACCCCGTAGGCCGTGACTAGTGCCCGAGCTGGGCACCCATACGCGCTCATTAACCAGATTCGGCATACAAACATATATACTGCACAGAAGCCGACAAGGCTATCATAATATACATAACATAGCAAAGCATACATACACGCAGCCGACAAGGCTGCCACGGTGGATGGGCCGCCCAAACACAACTTACTCAACGCATCCGAACAAACTGTACATAACCCATATCTTATGTCTACAGACCTCTAATACAGATCAACCGAGTCATATGACGGGACAGGGCCCCGCCGTACCCCTGAATACACAAATACATATACAACGGGAGAATATATACCAAAATGTAGGCTTCGGAATAAAGGGAGCTCTCCAACGGCAGGATAGGTGTCCTAGGGCGGCGGATCACCAAACTCGTGCGTCCGTACTGCGGGCATGAAACGCACCCCGAAGAAATGGGGGTCGATGAATATGTACCGAGTATGCAAGGAGAAGATACAGCAAGCAAATCTGAGGCATAACCGAAACAGAAGTACAGAAAGCAAGTGCAAATCCAAAATACCAAAGTGTTTAATTCCAAAATACAAATCATGCGTAGGGTTCTTAGAATATGGTCGCCCGCCCGTCGCTGGCGCCATAACACATTCTACTCCGTAAGATTTCGTATCTCCGGACCCGACATACCGCGGTCAAGAACCCGGCGGTTAATATCACATATGCCGGTGTACCGTGGTCAAGTACCGGCGGTTAATAACACCCGACATACCGCGGTCAAGTACCGGTGGCAATGTCACATATACACATACCGCGGTCAAGTACCCAGCGGTCAACATCACATAGTGCGCACGAGAACACAACCGGCCCGGGACTCGGCGAAAGAAGTAAAAACAGAATGCACAAGCAGAATCGTGGGAAATCATATGCAATGCGAACACTTACACAGACCCAATAGAGTAATCAAAACGGACTGTTATTTATAAGCCAAAACAGTAGTCAAATCAGACTTTCTTCCGAATCTCACTTGGGAACATATCAAACCAGACTTGTAAACTATAGTCACGTATCAAAATCACATACATAAAATCCTTATTTCAGACTCAACAGACAAATATATAATCATACTCGGGGGTCGGAAAGGTAGTCATATTGAATTCTTTCAAACACCGTCAGAACTATACAGAAGAAGATCGCGGGACCCACGGACGGCGTCAACCCAATCCGGCCCGCCTACGAAAATCATAGTCATCATATGTTATCGAATCATTATTACAAACTCAAAAGATAAAAACCGATCGCACTTGAAATCGGAATAATAGTCATGTCATATCCTTTCAAAAGTCGTTGGAAGTACATAAGGAAAGTCGCGGGGCCCACGGAGGGGTGTCGACCCGAGCCGGGCCCGCCTATGGAAAACATAGTCATCATACATCATGGAATAATTTTTGAGCATATCGAAGCGATCCGGTTACGTACGTGAAAGTTACGGACTTTCGTAGTTTTCGAATCCTTTAGGAACAAAACTCTTTTAAAAACTAAACTTTTATGCAACTTTTGAAACTTAGTCATACAAAAGACATAAGGGCCAATATTTCATCATATCAAGCATACGAAGACCAAGAAACAAACAAGAATCACGGACATGGTCGGATCGCGAGAGTAGACTTTCCTCGAGGCTCGTCATAGCCTATTTACGACTAAGGCATGCCAAAAGAAGAAGGAAGGGTCAAGCTTTACATACCTAAATGCTCTCCAAGCTAATCCAAACTCCAACCTATGTCTCGGACTCCCGAGGTCTACATAACATCAATAAATGCCAATGTCAACTATAAGTATTTAAGAGTTCATTTCCAAACTAACACATAATTCTACGGAAATTTGGCAGCATTTCCCTCCGTAAATGGACCAACCCGAGAATTTAACTCGCCAAATCAACAACACAACACCAACAACCAAACTAGCAACATCAATAATCAACCCAAAAAGCAATATAACATAAATAACCCTCTTTTACATCATTTAACAACCTTCATTATATTCAATTCAACGGCTTACCTTCAAGCCAACATCAACGCTTATACATTCAAATACCAACCCGAAACCATGCCAACAATATTCAAAGACATCTTAAACAATTCATACAATGTTTCAAACATCCCAAATACCTCTCCAATTTACCCGAAATCTGCCCAAACCCGAGGACCACATCCATAATACATTTCTAACTTCCGAATCGTAATTTGCACCAATAATCCACACTCTAACAATGTCACTCTCATAAATATAACAATTACATTAAATGTACAATAACCTCCAAATCAGTCCGCAACAATTACAACATCACTTTGAGTCATTAAACTCTTATCGTCAACATAGAATTCAGAACGACAACATTCAAAATTCCAAATAGAATTAATCCATTCTTGTCACATGATATGACCTATACTCGGCCACACTACACATATACACATATAGATGATTCTCATTCGTTTCTTCACTTTACAACAATCACAACATGCTAACTAGACTTTAATTCATTGCTTCAACACAACACAACACACACACACTTACACGACTATGCACTACACACACAACCTCAACTCCAACATGCCATATTTCATAAATTTCCTCCATTTTTACATACTATAACATGCGTACATCATTCATAACATATAAAACATGATCAAATCTTACCTTTCTTCCTTCAACTTCACAACTAGCTAGGGTTAGCTAGGATGAAAACTAGCGGGTTGATCGCTCCAACAATACTTCCACGCTACTTAGGGACCTCCAATTAGTGGATTTGCACCAAGAAATTATTTTTGGGATGGCTAATTTTTTACTTGAAAAATTGGAGCCTTGGCCGAGAGCCTCTCTATGTTCTTCCAAGGTTCTTGTTTTTTTTTTCTAAGTATAGAAGTGAGGAAAGATGACTTGGTGATCATCTTTTATGCTCCTAAATGATTCATACATGTGTCCATGGCCCACACATGTGTTGGACCAATTAAAATTGGCCACAAAGTGTGTGGGACCATAACAACACCGCACGGCCAAAGGGCCCTTTTGTTCAATAATTCCCAACTTTCAATTATTTCATTTTTTGTCCCAAATTTTCCTAGTTGTTCCATGCCAACAAATTCATGAACAAATTAGGTCTTAAAACGAACTCGAAGGTCAAAAATCCCGACTTTGTATCCCGGAATGGTCTTGTCCCTAACTTACCATAGTTAAACCGAATTGTCCCAATGAACAAAATACGGGATATAACAACGTTGAGAATCATCCATGCCTCCGATACCAAATTTGTGGAGTTGGCATCTTATAGGCTCCGTGATATGGCGGTTCTTTGGTATAATAACTGGATATCTTCAAGAAAGAAAAATGCACCTCCCCAGTTTGGCAGGAATTCGTAGATGCTTTCATCCACCATTATTTTCCACCCGAGGTCCATCAGGCCAGAGCTGATAAATTCTTGAATCTTAAGCAAGGGAATATGAGTTCCTAGGAGTATAGCCTTCACTTTAATTCATTGGCTAGATACGCTCCGACTATGGTGGCTGATATGGGAGATAAAGTACATAGATTTGTGAGTGGCTTAGGGCCACATTTATTCAAAGACTGCTTGACAACTTCATTGCAGGAGAGGAGGACATTTCCCGTATTCAGGTCCACGCTCAGAATTTAAAAGAGCAGCAACAGCCGCAAAGGGATGAGTGTGATATTGATAGAGGACAGAGCAAGAGGGCCAGATCTGCCGGTGCTAGTAGTAAGTATAGAGGGGGTCAGCGGTAACAATATTCTAGGTACTCGGGTCAGTCCGCGATGAGTGCACCTCCTCGGTTTGCGGGCAGAAGATTTAATCGCCCTTTTTATTCTTATCCGGGCCAAAGTTCGAGGGTCTCAGGTCCTCAGTTTGTAGGTGATCTTAGCCAGCGGAGACCACTGGTGCCGCGATGTAGCCAATGTGGTAAATTATATTCCGGTCAGTGTCGCCGAGGTTCAGATGCTTGTTATGCCTGTGGTCAGGTTGGGCATATGATGCGTGATTGTCCATCGATGGGTGGTAGAGTTGGGGCTCAGCCCACAGGATCCGCAGCTGGTTCTTTCTCATCTGTGCGCCCAGTAGGGCAGACTCCCCAGACTCCAGCAGGTCGCGGAAGGGGTAGAGGGGGAGCATCCAGTTCAAGTGGCACCCAGCCCCGTATTTATGCTTTAGCAGAACGACAGGATATTGAGTCCTTCCCGGATGTGGTTACAGGTATACTATCCATATTCTCTCATGACATTTATGCATTGATTGATCCGGGTTCTACATTGTCTTATATTACTCCTTATATTGCTGGCCGCATTGGGGTGAAACCCGGGCCAATTAAATCTTTTGAGGTATCTACTCCGGTTGACGATCCAGTAATAGCTAGACAAGTGTATAAAAATTATGTGATTGTGGTATGCGATCGTCAAACTAAAGTTGATTTGGTGGAGCTGGAAATGTTAGATTTTGATGTGATTATAGGCATGGATTGGTTGGCCTCTTGTTATGCTAATGTTAATTGCAGAATGAAAACAGTTCGATTCCAATTCCCGGAAAAACTCCTGCTTGAATGGAAAGGTAATACAGCTCTCCAAGAGGTCGGTTTGTTTCCTACCTTAAGGCAAGAAAGATGATTGCAAAAGGCTATATTTATCATCTAGTCCGAGTTCATGACACCGAAGCAAAGACACCTACTTTTCAATCCGTCCCGGTAGTGAATGAATTTCCGGATTTATTTTCGGATGAACTTTCAGGCCTTCTTCCGGAAAGGGAGATTGATTTTGCGATTGATGTGTTACCAGACACCAAGCCTATATCTATTTTTCCTTACCGAATGGCTCCTGCAGAATCGAAAGAGCCAAAGGCTCAATTAAAAGATTTGCTCGAGAAGGGATTCATTAGGCCCAGTTCATCACCATGGGGAGCACATGTCCTATTTGGGAGAAATAAAGATGGTTCCCTACGGATGTGTATTGACTATAGGCAATTGAACAAGGTGACGATAAAGAATAAATATTCGCTTTCAAGAATCGATGATTTGTTTGACCAATTACAGGGTGCCAAATGGTTATCCAAAATTGATCTGAGATCGGGGTCTCACCATGCCACGACCCGACTAGGGGCCATGACGGGTACCCAGAGCTAACCACCGAGCACCACTCATTCTATTACTTAGCATACTCATCCTACGTTCTTTCATCATTCTCATGCTTATAATCATACGAAAACCATTTTCACTTTGAAACATATTTACCTTTATCTACATCAGCCCTTCGGCTATCAAAATAGTATACATACAATAGGGATATCGTGAGACCATACTACCTACACATACGTATCTACGAGCCTCTACTAGAGTACTAGATATATGGACGGGATAGGATCCCGTCGTGCCCAAAATATATATATACACAAAATAATAAGCAATGGCACCTCCGGAACAATGGAGTGCTCTCAAAGTCTCTATGATAGCTCTTATGAATCTAGATCACCTCCCTGTCTACCTGTGGGCATGAACACAGCGTCCAAAGAAGAGGACGTCAGTACGACCATTGTACCGAGTATGTAAGGCATAAACAACAATAATACATCAATGAAATAAGGAGACATCAAGTGAAGGACAACCTGTAACTGACTGTCAATTTTGATAGAAATAAAGACTACTAACTCACTTCATAAACATCATCATATCATGTATGCATATCTATATAAGCTGCCCGACCATATAGGTACAGTGTGATCATCATTATCCCGCTTCCAGGCCTCCCACGTCCGGGGTAACCATCTCATGCCGCCCACTAGTGGTGTCTGCCCATGCCATGTAGACATGGTGTATACGCTACCCGCCTTAGCGATGTCTTCCCGGCCAAATAGGCGCGGTGTAATATCATCGTCATGTACTCATCATAATGCATGCATAGAAACTCAAAGACAACTATACTTTATCGGGGTGACATAAGGCCGTGAACCCCCGATTCCATTATGGAGCATTCATAAGCATTCTGCCTCACCTTGAAGGAATTGGCACATAAGGCGAGTGTGTATAATAAACAACATCAATGGATCATAGTTAGGATCATTAGCTTTAGGATCTTTAGACTTAATTCATCATCATCACTATCATGCTCATGATATATCTCGTTTCTGTATCTCATGTTAAGCTCCTTATAATCATAGGCTCATAATTGCCGGAATGTAAGAAAGTCATGGGAAAATAGAAGAATTCATTCCATGGGAGTTATGCCTTAAAAGGAAGGGACTAGCCTTACACACCTTTTCGTTTAGCTATTCTATCGCCTGATCGTTCTCCTTCAATGCTCACGTTTCTACCTTCAAGAGAGTTCGTATTAACATTAGCTAATTGATCACATGAACATGCTCAACTAAAGCTAGAGAAAATTGGGCAGCATTTCCTTTGTTTATACAACTTTCCTCATATCATATATCAACTCCCAAACGTCTATAATAATATTCACAATATTATAACCATCAATCTTCATTCACCTACATTATCCACATTTTCCAATTTCACTTCAATTCATCCATAATCATGGTCATAGTACACTACTACATTTACTCACATATAATGTTTATCCCATGTTCTTAATGTCATTTATAACATATTTATAATCACAACATATCAAGAATCATGACTTATTCCAAGCTACTACTAAAAATCTCATTATTCTCATATTTGTAACCCATTTTCTATCTCCTTTCATAATCCAAGTCTTTCAACCCCTCAATACCTTAAACAACATGGAATGATCATAAAACTTACCTTAGATAATGTGGAAATGAGCTTTAAGCAGAAATGCTTCACTTGAGCCAAAACCCTAGTTCACTTCCAATGGGATTTCTTGCCTTGGATGAACCCTAATGAGTTTCTTACACTTGATTCTCTTGGTTTGATGAAGTTGATCATAAATTTCTCTTGAGTTCTTGTGGAAGAAGTGTGGAGAGCTTTCTAGAGAGTTCTTGAAGTGTGGAATGAAAAAAAAAATGAAATGAATTGAATGAAGTTGGGTCCCTTATATTAATTTTAAACCTGTCCCAACTCGGTTCTACGGACTAACATGCGGTCCGTATAATTTATATGGACTCTATGTCTGGCCGTAGATTAGGTCCATAGAGGGCTGCCATTCTGGGTAGAATATACGTCCTAACATATGGCCAATATATTTTATACGACCAGTATGTTGGGCCGTATAATGCCCACCTTTTTCAAAATTTGTTCTCGTCGACTCGTTTGATCTCCAATTCTTATGGAACCTTCGTAACACTTGTTTAACACCTTATTAATAATCTAAGGGATGCTATAACTCTTCTCCAAGACATCATTAAGTCACCATTAACTTGTTACTCGTAAATCTCTTTCGATACATAACGTATACCTTACTTTTCTTGGCAAACTTTCTTCTCTTACCTCAAATGTCTTTGAAATCTCAATTAGGATCATCAAATGCTATTTCGTACTTATTGAAACATCGTATACTTCTTCATACCCTTCGTTAGTCCATTCACTATACATCAACGAAAAAAATTTCGAGGTGTAACATTTTTCCCCCCTTTAAGAACATTCGTCCTCGAATGTTGAGTTCTTGGGAATTCTACGAACATTTCGCCAGAGTTTCCCCTGTAATATGGCACTACTATCCTGTCAGAACAGCCCATAATAACAAGGCCTCACAGGCCCACAACATAAGAGCAATAAAGTTTGGCCACACATAACCCATATGCATAAAAAGAGAATATACATATCTCATAATCTTGGTGTTTCATCTTGGATCTTTTCCAGGGGCTGAATTAGGCGCGGGTACTTGGACTTCATATTTTCTTCCGCTTCCCAAGTCATTTCTTCTCGGTTGTTATTTCTCTATAAGACCTTAACTGAGGCTACTTCTTTATTTCTAAGTCTCCGTACTTGCCTATCTAGTATGGCAACGGGTACTTCTTCATAAGCCAACTTTTCTGTCACTTGAACATCATCTACTGGAACAATCCTCGTAGGATCTCCAACACACTTACGGAGCATTGAGACATGGAAAACCGGATGGACTGATTCAAGTTTCGAGGGTAAGTCCAATTCATAGGCTACTTGGCCCACCTTGCGGACAATCTTATAAGGTCCAATGTATCCAGGACTCAACTTCCCTTTCTTACCAAATCTCATCACTCCTTTCGTTGGCGACGCCTTTAAGAATACCCAATTATCAACTTGAAATTCTAAGTCTCGTCGACGGTTGTCTGCGTAAGATTTCTGGCGACTTTGGACTGTCAACAATCGATCTCGGATGACCTTGACCTTTTTCACTGCTTGTTGAATCAACTCAGGGCCTATTAGCTTTACTTCTCCTACTTCAAACCACCCAATTGGGGATCTACACTTCCTTCCATATAAAGCTTCATACGGAGCCATTTTGATCTTTGGAATGGTAGCTATGGTTGTATGCAAACTCAATAAGGGGTAAGTGGTCATCCCAACTACCACCGAAATCTAGTACACATGCCCGTAGCATATCTTCCAAGGTCTGAATGGTACGTTCGGCTTGCCTATCAGTTGCGGATGAAATGTCATGCTAAGCCTCACCTGCGTACCCAAACCTTCTTGGAAAGACTTCCAAAACTTAGCTATAAATTGCGCTCCTCTATCTGTGATAATAGACATCGGAATACCATGGAGTCGCACTATCTCCTTAAGATACAGTCTGGCATAATCTTCTACTGAGTATATAGTTCTGACTGGAAGTAAATGGGCTGATTTCGTGAGTCTGTCCACGATCACCCATATGGAGTCATATTTACTTCGGGAATGAGATAACCCCATAATAAAATACATGTTGATCACTTCCCATTTGCAGGTTGGAATTTCCATTGCCTGTAATAACCCTCCTAGCTTTTGATGCTCGATTTTCACTTGCTGACAGTTTGGACATTGAGCTACAAATTCTGCTATATCTTTCTTCATTCCATCCCACCAATACATTAACTTGAGATCATGATACATCATTGTTGTACCTGGATGAATAGAATACCGAGAATAATGAGCTTCTTCTAGAATTCGACGACGTAGTTTCGCAACATTCGGAACACATAGCCTGCCTCGGTATCTAAGAATTCCATCTATAGAAGTTTCAAATGGAGACTTCTCTTTTTCATGAAATGTGTCTCTATAGTGGCTCAACTGAGGATCTTCATATTGACGCTCTTTCACCTCCATGTCAAAGGATGAAACAGTTGGATTATTGATATCAATTCCTGCCTTGCTCGAATCAATTAGACGAACCCCAAGGCTAGCTAGCTGGTGGAGCTCACGAATTAATTCCTTCTTCTCCGGAGGAGCTTCACATAGGCTACCCATTGAGTTGTGGCTAAGCGCATCAGCTACAACATTTGCCTTCCCGGGGTGGTATAAAATACTCACATCATAATCTTTCAGTAACTCTAACCACCGCCTCTGCCGTAGATTTAACTCCTTCTTCTTGAAAATATATTGAAGACTCTTGTGATCTGTATAGATATCAACGTGAATACCATACAAGTAATGTCTCCACATCTTTAGTGCATGAATGACTGCAGCCAATTCAACGTCATGAGTTGGGTAGTTCTTTTCATGTTTCCGCAACTGTCTCGAAGTATAAGCAATGACTTTACCGTGCTGCATCAATACACATCCTAACCTAACGCCAGAAGCATCACAATATACAACATAACCATCTGGCCCTTCTAGGAGTGTCAAGACTGGGGCTGAAGTTAATCTGTCCTTCAACTCTTGGAAGCTGCGTTCACAAGCATCATTCCACTGAAATTTAGCTGACTTCTGGGTTAGCTTCGTCAATGGGGCTGAAATAGATGAAAACCCTTCCACGAATCTCCTATAGTAACCTGCCAATCCCAGAAAACTATGGACTTCCGTGGGCGTTGTAGGTTTTGGCCAAGTTTTCATAGCTTCAATTTTCTGAGTATCCACTCGAATGCCATCATCTGAAATAACATAGCCCAAAAATGTCACAGAATTCAACCAAAACTCACACTTTGAAAATTTTGCATACAATTCTCGAGTTCGAAGAATTCCAAGAACAATACGTAAATGGTCTGCATGTTCTGATTCTATCCGAGAGTATACCAGAATATCATCAATGAACACCATCACGAATAGGTCCAAAAGAGGCCTAAATACATTATTCATTAGATTCATAAACACTGCCGGAGCATTAGTTAACCCAAATGACATAACCCGGAATTCATAATGGCCATATCTCGTTCTGAAAGCTGTTTTGGGAATATCTTCTTCTTTAACTCTCACTTGATGATAACCTGACTTTAGATCTATTTTGAAAAACCACTTGGCACCCTGTAATTGATCAAACAAATCATCAATTCTCGAAAGAGGATATTTATTCTTTATCGTCACCTTATTCAACTACCTGTAATCGATGCACATCCGTAGGGAACCATCTTTCTTTCGCACAAATAAGACTAGAGCTCCCCACAGTGATGAACTAGGCCTAATGAATCATTTTCAAGTAAATCCTTCAATTGTGCCTTTAGCTCTTTTAATACTGCAGGAGCCATTCGGTAAAGAGGGATAGAGATAGGCTTGGTATCCGGCAACACATCAATAGCAAAATCAATCTCTCTTTCCGAAGGAAGACCTGGGAGTTCATCTGGAAATACATCTGGAAATTCATTCACTACCGGAACGGATTGAAAAATTGGCGACTTTGCTTCGGTGTCATGAACTCGGACTAGGTGATAAATGTAACCTTTTGCTATCATCTTCCTTGCCTTAAGGTAGGAAATAAACCTACCTCTCGGAGATGCTGTGTTACCTTTCCATTCAAGCACGGGCTCTCCCGAAAATTGAAATTGAACTACTTTCATTCGGCAATCAACATTAGCATAACATGAGGCCAACCAATCCATACCCATAATCATATCGAAATCTAGCATTTCTGGCTCAACTCAATCAACTTTAGTCTGGCGGTCACATATCACAATTACACAATTTTTGTACACTTGTCTAGCTATCACGGGGTCACCAACCGGAGTAGATACCTCGAAAGGTTTAATTGGCGCGGGTTTTACCCCAATACGACTAGTAACATACGAAATAATATAAGATAAGGTAGAACCCGGATCTATTAATGCGTATACGTCATGGGGAAATACGGATAATATACCTGTAACCACATCCGGGGAGGACTCAAGATCATGTCGTCCGGTTAAAGCATAGATACGGGGCTAGATACGACCACAGGCCGGATGCTCCCCTCTGCCTCTACCTCACCGCTTCGAAACTTGGGAGTCGTCTGCAGGGGCACTGAAGAAGAACCAGCCGCTGATTCTATGGGCTGAACCCCAACTCTACCACTCATCGACGGGCAATCTTGCATCATGTGCCCAACCTGACCACAGGCATAGCAAGCATCTGAACCTCGGTGACATGGCGTCCGGAATGTAATTTACCGCACTGACTACATCGTCGGACTGGTGGTCTCCTCTAGCTATAATCACCCCCAAACTGGGAACCTGAAGCTCTCGTGCTCTGACCTTGCCCTGAATGAATGGAGTGGTCAAATCTCCTACCTGCAAATCGTGGAGGTGCACTAGTCGCCGACTAGCCTGAGTGTCTAGGATATGACTGCCTCGATCCCCCTCTATAGTCGCTGCCTGCGCCCATAGATCTGGCCCTCTTGCTTTGCCCTCTATCAATATCACGCTCACCCATTTGTGGATGTTATTGCTCTTCTAAGTTCTGGGCACGGGCCTGAATACGGAAAATATCCATCCCATCTTGCAATGAAGCTGTTAAGCAGTCCTTGAACAAATGTGGCCCTAAACCACTCACAAATCGGTGCACTCTATCTCCACGTCGGCCACTATAGTCGAAGCATATCTAGCCAATGAATTAAACTGAAGGCTATACTCTCGGGCACTCATATTTTTTTATTTCAGATTTTAAGAATCTATCCGCTCTATCTCGATGGAACTCGGGTGGCAAATAGTAACAGATAAAGACATCTACGAATTCTTGCCAAACTGGAGGAAGTGCATTCTTTTTTCTTGATGATATCCAATTATTATACCATAAGACAGCCATATTCCGGAGTCTATAAGATGCTAACTCCACAGACTCAGTTTCGGAGGCATGAATAATTTTTAATGTTCTCAACATTTCATCAATAAAACCTTGTGGGTCTTCATCCGGCTTTGACCCGAAAAACTCGAGAGGATTCAAACTCATGAAATCACGGGCTCTAGTACTAACTGCCCAGTCACTTGGACCCGAATTCTACCACTGTGCCTGGGCGGCAACTAACTGCTTCAATAAATGGATAGCTTCGGTCATTTGTTGACCAAAGTACGGTGGAGGAGCTTGGAGGCATATGAGCCGAAACCAAAGCCCCCTCTTGTTCTTCTAAAACAGGCGGAGTGGGAGAGGTATTAGATGGAGCCTCATTATGTGATTCACCCTCTTTCATATTCATTGGAGACTCCCTTTCTACCCGCCTTTCTATCGTAGTCTTGCCCTTCTGGGCGGCTGTAGCTTTTCTCTTTGGCGGCATCTCTGAAATCATAACACACTATTAGGGAGGAGAAAATCTTATAACACGGCTCTATCGCACGATCTCATAAGAAGAAGAATGGTCATTTTTCCTAAATGCCCTGTAGCCTCCTATTTATTAGTGTGGCACGCAACACACCATAAGCAAGACTCTACTAGACACGGCTCGTAGACACTTCCTAGGACTGAACTGCTCTGATACTACTTTTGTCATGACCCGACTAGGGGCCATGACGGGTACCCGGAGCTAACCACCGAGTACCACTCATTCTATTACTTAGCATACTCATCCTACGTTCTTTCATCATTCTCATGCTTATAATCATACGAAAACCATTTTCACTTTGAAACATATTTACCTTTATCTACATAAGCCCTTCGGCTATCAAAATAGTATACATACAATAGGGACATCGTGAGACCACACTACCCACACATGCGTATCTATCAGCCTCTACTAGAGTACTAGATATATGGACGAGACAGGACCCCGTCGTGCCCAAAATATATATATATACACAAAATAATAAGCAATGGCACCTCCGGAACAATGGAGTGCTCTCAAAGTCTGCTGATAGCTCCTATGAATCTGGATCACCTCCCTGTCTACCTGTGGGCATGAACACAGCGTCCAAAGAAGAGGATGTCAGTACGACCATTGTACCGAGTATGTAAGGCATAAATAACAACAATACATCAATGAAATAAGGAGATATCAAGTGAAGGACAACCTGTAACTGACTATCAATTTTAATAGAAATAAAGCATGATAACTCACTTCATAAACATCATCATATCATGTATGCATATCTATATAAGCTGCCCGACCATATAGGTACCGTGTGATCATCATTAGCCCGCGTCCAGGCCTCCCGCGTCCGGGGTAACCATCTCTGCGCCCACTGGTGGAGACCGCCCATGCCAACTAGACATAGTGTATCATTTCATCGTACATTTAGCGGTGTCTGCCCGGCCATATAGGCACGGTGTAATGTCATCATCATGTACTCACCATCATACATGCATAGAAACTCAAAGACAACTATACTTTATCGGGGTGACATAAGGCCATGAACCCCCGATTCCATTATGGAGCATTCATAAGCATTCTGCCTCACCTTGAAGGAATTGGCACATAAGGTGAGTGTGTATAATAAACAACATCAATGGATCATAGTTAGAATCATTAGCTTTAGAATCTTTAGACTTAATTCATCATCATCACTATCATGCTCATGACATATCTCGTTTCTGTATTTCATGTTAAGCTCCTTATAATCATAGGCTCATAATTGTCGGAATGTAAGAAAGTCATGGGAAAATAGAAGAATTCATGCCATGGGAGTTATGCCTTAAAAGGAAGGGACTAGCCTTACATACCTTTTCGTTTAGCTATTCTATCACCTGATCGTTCTCCTTCAATGCTCACGTTTCTACCTTCAAGAGAGTTCGTATTAACATTAGCTAATCGATCACATGAACATGCTCAACTAAAGCTAGAGAAAATTGGGCAGCATTTCCTTTGTTTATACAACTTACCTCATATCATATATCAACTCCCAAATGTCTATAATAACATTCACAATATTATAACCATCAATCTTCATTCACCTACATTATCCACATTTCCCAATTTCACTTCAATTCATCCATAATCATGGTCATAGTACACTACTACGTTTACTCACATATAATGTTTATCCCATGCTCTTAATGTCATTTATAACATATTTATAATCACAACATATCAAGAATCATGACTTATTCCAAGCTACTACTCAAAATCTCATTATTCTAATCTTTGTAACCCATTTTCTATCTCCTTTCATAATCCAAGTCTTTCAACCCCTCAATACCTTAAACAACATGGAATGATCATAAAACTTACCTTAGATAATGTGGGAATGAGCTTTGAGCGGAAATGCTTTACTTGAGCCAAAACCCTAGTTCACTTCCAATGGGATTTCTTGCCTTGGATGAACCCTAATGAGTTTCTTACACTTGATTCTCTTGGTTTGATGAAGTTGATCATAAATTTCTCTTGAGTTCTTGTGGAAGAAGTGTGGAGAGATTTCTAGAGAGTTCTTGAAGTGTGGAGTGAAAAAAAATGAAATGAATTGTATGAAGTTGGGTCCCTTATATTAATTTTAAACCTGTCCCGACTCAGTTCTACGGACCAACATACGGTCCGTATAATTTATATGGACCGTATGTCTGGCCGTAGATTAGGTCCAGAGAGGGCTGCCATTCTGGGCAGAATATACGGCCTAACATACGGCCAGTATATTTTATACGGCCAGTATGTTGGGCCGTATAATGCCCAGCTTTTCCGAAACTCGTTCTCGTCGACTCGTTTGATCTCCAATCCTTATGGAACCTTCTTAACACTTATTTAACACCTCATTAACAATATAAGGGATGCTATAACTCTTCTCCAAGACATCATTAAGTCAGCATTAACTTGTTACTCGTAAATCTCTTCCGTTACATAACGTATACCTTGCCTTTCTTAGCAAACTTTCTTTTCTTACCTCGAATGTCTTTGAAATCTCAATTAGGATCATCAAATGCTATTTCTTAATTATTGAAACATCGTATACTTCGTGCCCTTCGTTAGTCCATTCACTGTACATCAACGAAAAAAATTTCGAGGTGGAACACACCAAGTGAGTGTTAGAGAAGAGGATATTCTGAAAACGGCCTTCAGAACTAGATATGGCCATTATGAATTTCGGGTGATGTCATTTGGGTTGACTAATGCTCCGGCAGCATTTATGAATCAGATGAATAATGTGTTCAGGCCTCTTTTAGATCTTTTTTTGATCGTGTTTATTGATGATATTCTAGTATACTCTCTGAAAGAAGCAGATCATGCAGACCATTTGTGTATTGTCTTTGGGATTCTTCGAACTCGAGAATTGTATGCAAAATATTCAAAATGTGAGTTCTGGCTCAATTCTGTAACTTTTCTGGGCCATATCATTTCAGTTGACGGCATTAGAGTTGATACTCAGAAAATTGAGGTTGTGAAGACTTGGCCAAGGCCCACAACGCCTAGAGAGGTTCAAAGCTTTCTAGGATTGGCAGGTTATTATAGAAGATTTATGGCAGGGTTTTCCTCTATTTCAGCACCATTGACAAAGCTAACATCGTATAACGCTCCTTCGTTAGTCTATTCACTGTACGCTAAGGGAAAATTTCTAAGGTGTAACAAACGTCTCCCAGAGGAAGGTTTATTTACTACCTTAAGGCAAGAAAGATGATAGCTAAAGGATATATTTATCACCTAGTCCGAGTTCATGACATCTAAGCAAAGCCACCGACTTTTCCATCCATCTCGGTAGTGAACGAATTTCCGGATGTATTTCCAGATGAACTTCCAGGCCTTCCTTCGGAAAGAGAAATTATTTTTGCTATTGATGTGTTGCCGGATACCAAGCCTATGTGTATCCCTCCTTACCAAATGGCTCCTATAGAATTGCAAGAGCTAAAGGCACAACTGAAACATTTGCTTGAGAAGGGATTGATTAGGACCAGTTCATTACCGTGGGGAGCATCTGTCCTATTTGTGAGAAAGAAAGATGGTTCCCTACGGATGTGCATTGAATATAGGCAGTTGAACAGAGTGACGATAAAGAATAAATATCCGCTTCCAAAATTGATCTGAGATCGGGGTACCATCAAGTGAGAGTTAGAGAAGAAGATATTCCCAAGACTTGTAACGAGATACGGTACATGAATTTTGATGTCATTTGGGTTAACTAATGCTCTAGCAGTGTTTATGAATCTGATGAATAATGTATTCAGGCCCTTTCTAGACTTATTTGTGATCGTGTTCATCGATGACCATCTAGCATATTCTCGGTTAGAAACGGAGCACGCAGACCATGTGTGAATTGTCCTTAGAATTCTTCGGACTCGAGAGTTGCATGCAAAATTCTAAAAATGTGAGTTCTGGTTAAATTCTGTGACTTCTTTCGGCCACATTATTTCGGCTGATGGTATTCGACTAGATGTTCAGAAAATTGAGGCTGTGAAGACTTGGCCAAGGCCTACAACACCTACAGAAGTCCATAGCTTTCTAGGATTGGCAGGCTACTATAGAAGATTTGTGGAAGGTTTTTCATCTATTTCAACACCATTGATGAAGCTAACTTAGAAATCAACAAAATTTCAATGGACTGATGCTTCGCTTGTGAATCAAGGATGATTAACTTCTCACCCGAGACAGAAGGATGGTTATGTTGTGTATTGTGATGCTTCTGGTGTTAGGCTAGGCTGTGTGTTGATGCAACACGGTAAAGTCATTGCCTATGCTTCAAGGCAGTTGCAGAAACGGACTATCTGACCCATGATCTTGAATTGGCCACGGTTATGCACGCGCTAAAGATGTGGAGACACTATTTGTATGGTGTTCATATTGATATTTGTACAGATCACAAGAGTTTCCAATATATTTTCAAGCAAAAGGAGTTAAATCTTCGGCAGAGGCAGTGGTTAGAACTATTGAAAGATTATGATGTAAGTATTTTATACCACTGAAAGGCGAACGAGTCGACTACTTAGCCTCAAATCAATGGGAAGTCTATGTGACGTTCCTTTGGAGAAGCAAGAATTGATCCGTGAGCTTCACTAGCTAGCCAGCCTCGGAGTTCGTCTAATTGATTCGGACCATGCAAGAATTGGTATTCACAACCCAGTTGTTTCATCCTTAGATATGGAAGTGATAGAGCACCAATATGAAGACTCTTAGCTGATTCAGTATAGAGATACATTTGATGAGAAAGAAAAGTCGCCATTTAAAGTTCTAACAGATGGAGTTCTTAGGTACCGATACAGGCTATGTGTCCCAAATGTTGCGAGACTGCATCGCAGATTCTAGAGAAAGCTTATAACTCTCAGTATTCTATTCACCCAGGAGCGACAAAGATGTATCACGATCTCAAGCTAATGTATTGGTGGGTTGGAATGAAGAAGGATATAGCGGAATTTGTAGCTCAATGTTCAAATTGCCAACAAGTGAAAATCGAGCATCAAAAGCCAGGAGGATTATTACAAGCCATGGAAATTCCAGCCTGGAAATGGGAAGTGATCAACATGGATTTCATTATAGGGTTACCTCGTTCCCGATGCAAGATGACTCCATATGGGTGATCGTGGATAGACTCATGAAATCAGCTCATTTTCTTCCCGTCAAAACCACATATTCGGCAAAAGATTATGCAAAGTTGCATCTTAAGGAGATAGTGCGGCTTCATGGTGTTCCAGTGTGTATTATTACTGATAGAGGAGCACAATTTACAGCTAAATTCTGGAAGTCCTTTCAAGAAGGTTGGGGTACTCAAGTAAGGCTTAGCACAGCATTTCATCCACAAACTGATGGGCAGGCCGAACGCACAATTCAGAGCTTGGAAGATATGCTACGGGCATGTGTGCTAGGTTTCGGTGGTAACAGGGATGATCACTTGCCTCTTATTGAGTTTGCATACAACAACAGTTATCATTCCAGTATTCAGATGGCCCCGTGCGAAGCTTTATATGGAAGAAAGTGTAGGTCCCTAATTTGGTTGTTTGAAATAGGAGAGGTACAGCTGATAGGTCCGAAGTTGATTCAACAAGCTGTGGAAAAGATCAAGGTTATCCGAGATTGATTACTAACGGCCCAAAGTCGCCAGAAATCTCATGCGGACAACCATCAGCGGGACTTAGAATTCGAAGTTGATGATTGGGTATTCCTGAAAGTATCACCGATGAAAGGCATGATGAGATTTGGCAAGAAGGGAATATTAAGTCCTCGATACATTCGACCTTATAAGATTGTCCGCAAGATAGGCCAAGTAAATTATAAACTGGACTTACCCCCAGAACTTGAATCAGTTCATCCAGTTTTTCATGTATCAATGCTCTGTAAGTGTGTCAGAGATCCTACTAGGATCAGGCCGGTAGATAATGTTCAAGTTACGAAAAGTTGACTTGTGAGGAGGTACCCATTCCTATACTAGATAGGCAAGTACGGAGGCATAGAAACAAAGAAGTAGCTTCAGTCAAAGTCTTGTGGCGAAACAATAACCGAGAAAAAATGACTTGGGAAGCGGAAGAAAACATGAAGTCCAAATATCCACACTTGTTTCCACCCCCGGAAGAGATCCAAGACGAGACATCATTATTATGAGGTATGTAATGCTTTCTTTTTAGTGATTTTAGTCGTGTGTGGCCATAATTTATTGCTATTATGTTTTAGCCCTATGAGGCATCGTTATTGTGGGCTGTTGTGATAGGATGGTAGCACCATATTACAGGAGAAACTCTGGCGAATTTTTTTTAAAATTCCCGAGAACTTAACATTCGAGGACAAATGTTTTTAAAGGTGGGAAGAGTGTTACATCTCAAAAAATTTCATGTCGTCGTATGGTAGATAGACTAACGCAGGGTGAGAAGTATACGATGTTTTTACAAGTGAGAAGTAGCACTTAACGATTCTAATTAAGATTCCAAAGGTGTTTGAGGCAATAAAAGGAAGTTCGATGAAGAATGTAAGGTATGAGTCGTGTTTTGGAAGGGTTTTGCAAAGTACCGAGCTAATGTTGACTTAATGATGTCTGGAGAAAGAATTATGATGCTCCCTATCTTATTAATGAAGTGCTAACTAAGTTCTAAGAAGGTTCGATAAGGATCGGAGATCAAACGAAACGACGAGAGCAATTTCGGAGAAACTGGGAGTTATACGGCCAACTTATAGAGCCCGTATAATTTATACGGTCCGTATGAGGGACCGTATAACCTGTCCAGAGAAGGGTCCTCCACTGGAAGTATTATACGGTCACATATACGGACCATATAAGTTATACGAAACGTATATGTGTACGTATAACACCGTCGGGACAGATTTTAAATTTTATAAAAAGAGACCCCCAAGTCCTCATTTTTCATTTTCATCCTTTCTCCACACCTCAAGAAAGCTCTAGAATATTCTCCATACCATTATAACATATAACGAAAAGGAATCAAGAGTTAAGCTGTTACACCTCAGAAAATTTTCTGATGATGCACAGTGAGTAGACTAATGAGGAATACGAAGTATACGATGTTTCAATAAGCAAGAAATAGCATTTGATGATTCTAAATAAGATTTGAAAGACATTCGATGTTAGACGAGAAAGTTGCCAAAAGAAGGCCATGTATGCGATAAGTATCGGAAAGGATTTATGAGTAGTAAGTTGATGACAACTTAATGATGTGTTGGGGAAGAGTTATAACACCCCTTAGGTTGTTAATGAAGTGATAAACAAGTGCTAAGAAGGTTCCATATGGATTGGAGATCAAACGAGACGACGGGATCGGACTTTGTGAGGCAGTGAGTTCCACGACCAGGTTTCACGACCAACATTGTGTTCCACGGACCGTGGATGGGTCCGTGGAACTGCCAGCAGAGAAGCCAACTGGCTGGTCATGAACCACGACCAGCCTTTATGGACAACACGGGTTCCACGGACCGTGGAACACCTCCGTTGAACACCCGACGGGCTGAAATGTTTCAAGCCTTTAAATGTGTTTCTAACTTCATTATTTCATTCCCAACATCTCTCCACTTCTCTCTAAAGTCTCTAGGGCTTCATATACATTTCATGAACAAAAATTCAAAGGAAATCAAAGGTGATTATCATCAAACCAAGTGAATCAAAGTAAGAAAACCCACTAAAGTTCATCAAAAACAAGGAAATCAAGTGAAGGAAAAATCTAGGGTTTTGCTCAAGTGAGGTATATGCCATCAAGGTTAAATCCTACACCCTCTAAGGTAAGTTTTATGATGTTTCCATGTTGTTTGAAGTATTTGGAAGTTGAAACACCTGGATTGCGAAAGAATATAAGAAATGGGTCATGAATGTGTGAATAGTATCACTTTTGGGTAAATGTTTGGAATGAGTTACGATTCTTGATGCTTTGTGAATATGATCATGTTATAAATGATAGTAAGAGTATGGAAATCGACATTGAATATGAATGAACGTATTGTCAAGTTATGATTATGATTATGAATAAAGTGAAGAGAATTGGGAAGTAAGAGTAATGTAGATGACTAAAAGTTATTGTGATGATATTGTGAACATTATTATTGATGTTTGGGAGTTGATATGTAATACGAGGGAAGTCGTATAAATAAAGGATATGCCGTCCGATTTTCTCTAGAATTAGTTATGAATGCTAAAGCTATCCATTATCTAATATGAGTATGCACTTCAATGAAGGTAGAACGTGAGCCTTGAAGAAGAACGTACAAGTGATAGAATAGTTGCACGGAAATGTATGTAAGGCTAACCCTTCTTTCATAAGGCATGGTTCTTTGGCCAAATGTTCATCTTCCTATGAGTTCATTACACTCTCTAATGATCCTAGCTCGAGAAGCCATTAAGCTAACGATGCCCAAATGATATGATTGTACTAAGTTCCTTATATGACGAGTAATACTCTAAGGATAGAAGGTAATGAATGACGATAGTAAAAAGGCTATTGTGAACACCGAGCTTATATGGCCGGGTAGAATATAATGAATATGTATATCTATATATATAACGATGCGCACACACCACTGCAGTTGGGTACGAATAACACTGAGCCTCGGTAGGGCCAGGTACGAACAACCCTGAGCCTTGGTAGGGCCAGGCACTGAGCCTTGGTAGGGCCAGGTACGTGAAACACCAAACATTCGTGGTCGGGTACGCTATGTATATGACATCTATATGAGTACGATTATGCTATGTATATGACATCTATATGAGTACGATTATGCTATGTATATGACATCTATATGAGTACGACTATGCTATGTATGTGACATCAATTAGAGTATGAATATGTTAAGACCATGTAAGTACCAAGTAAGGGCTACGTATATGATATGAGCATGAGCATGGAAGGAGTTATGAACACGAATACGAAAATAGATACGAAAGGTAAATGAGCAAGAATATGAATGTATGTACGCGAACACGCAATAGAAATGGAACGTCCCCTATGGAAAGCAGGTAAGTGCTATGATGATGATGCTATTATCTCCCATCTTGTGATATTTCATATGTTATCCCTTATGCTTCCATATTGATATTGATCATGCTTTACATACTCAGTACATTCTTCGTACTGACGTCCTTTTATTTGTGGACGCTGCGTCATGCCCCGCAGTGGCCGAGAGACAGCATTTGATCCATAGCTGTATTATCTCAGGGACTACATAGCGGAGCTCCATTTCTTTCGGAGCTGCAGCTTTTGGTATAGATTCTGTTATATCCCGTATTTTTGTACATTGGGATGTTTTAAGCTAATCACGACAAGTTAAGGACAAGACTATTTTGGGATACGAGGTAGAGACTTTTAACTTCCGATTTTGTTTCAATGCACAAGTTGCTTATAAATTTTATTTGGTATAGAAATATTATTGGAGATTAGGGATTAATTAACCATGATTAGATTATTAAATGGGATTAAAAGTTTAATTAGTCACTAATTAAGTCATAAATGGCCGTGTGAGTCCCACCCATGGCTTGGCCACATTTGATTGGCTCAAGCCATGAGTGGGACATGTGTCCAACATATAGGCATGATATAAATGGTAAATTGATGACAAGGAAAGTCATATTTCATCTTCACAACTCAAGAAAACCTAGAGAGGGAGAGAGAGGCTCTCGGCCATGGCTGGCCGAGATTGAATCCTTGTGTGTTGATCAAAAAAAAATATTTTCTTCAAGCATTTCAACCCCTTGGAAGGTGTATAACAACGTGGGATTGATCCCAGATAGCAAGAACAAGTATTAAATTCAAGGCACAAATTCTAGTCAAGTTGAGAAGTCAAGTGTTTAAGGTAAGGTTTAACTTTGTTTTGCATGTATTAAGGGTGGTTTGAACGTGTTGTAGTGTGTAGAAATGAATGAAATTCATGAAACTATGTGTGATGGTCTTGAGGCCGTGTAGGGGCTGTTTGTGCATGAAATGGTGAATTGATTTTACTTGGTATTTTGATTGTTGTTGTTATGGATTGTATGGTGAGAATGAAGGTTTAATGGTTCAAGTTGGAGTTGTAATTGTTTGTGGGCTGTTGTAGAAGCTAATACGATGTTAATATAGTTTCTTGCATTTATATGAATAATATTGTAACGTGTGGATTATTGGTATAGTTCATAAAATTGGAAGAAAAGAAGGTGTTGTTGTTATTCTTGTCGAACTTGGAAGATTATATGTTGTATTGCGTGTTAGTTGGGCTGTTTTGGAGTGTTGTACGGGCTGTCCGGAGTGTCCTCGAGTCATGTTTGAATAGTCTCGGGTTGATACTTGAATGCATGATTAGTGATGTTGGCTTGGTTGTATGTAGTTGGTTTGAATATAAGCGAAACGTCGTCTAATTGTCTAGAAAGGAGTTACTAACATTAGAATGCATTTTGAATCTCTTCGTAGTTTAATCGTAGTTCTTGACGTCTTAATATAGGTTGAAATACTATTGGGCAGCGTATATGTGTTGTGTTGCGAGTAAACGCTAAAGGTATGTAAAGCCTATCCTTTCTTTCTTTTGGCATGTCTTAGATGTAAGCATGATACGATATGAGCTTTGGGGTAACTCTATTCATAAGTTCCGATCATGTTTTATGATTCTTATTCACTTCTTGATATTAGAATTCTTAGAATAGTCGAGCTACAACCCTCGAGTCTTCTATATGATTGGATAGTAAACGATGCATAAAAGTTCCTATTCCTGAAAGATTATATAATGACATTCAAAGAATATGTAATATGACTATCGTTTGATACTCGAGCGTTGATTTGTCTACTTATCTATTGAGTCTTAAGAGATGATTTATATGCATATGGTTGCTCACTACTCTGCTCGTGCATACTGTTGTTACATCTTTCACCGAGTCCCGGGCCGGGTATGTTATCGTGCACAGTTTCACTGCATTATTCACTGAGTCCCTCACTAGAGGACCGGGACACGTTATATGTATATGTATATGATGATACGATGATATGATGATACGGGGATGGCGGCCAGGATGGCATATGATGATTCTATTCACCGAGGCCCTCACTAGAGGGCCGGGACACGTTATATATGCATATGTACAGGATGATTATCTAATTATGTCACTAAGTCCCATAACGAGTTGAGTATGATATTGACACTCATGATTTATGTTTCAAAGGCAAGCCTTGTGCTTTTCTGGTTATTGTGCTAGTTTTCTATACTCCTTATTTCGCATGATCCTCCATCGTATTTCATGCTTTACATGCTCGCACATATTTCGTACCGAACCCCTTCCTTCGGGGTCGCGTTTCACGCCCGGTACGTACGCTCATTTTGGTAATCCGCCGGCTTAGGATATCTATTCGCCTATCTTGGAGTGCTCCCTTGTTCGAGCCTAGCTTTTTGGTACGCATCCTTTTTGTTGTATATATGTGTACGTTCGGGTACGGCGGGGCCCCGTCCCGTCATATGATACCGTTGTTACTCTTAAGTCCGTAGACATATGTGTGGGTCTGTATATAGTTGCTGTTTAGTTGTGTATATATGACTTATGTTTTGGGGCGTTCCCATTCGTAGTGGCAGCCTTGTCGGCTTGCGTAGATATATATACGTATGTGTTTTGGAAGCCGTGTGTTATGGTAGCCTTGTTGGCTCGTGTATGGCTGGGACGTTCCCCCTATATTGTGATAGCCTTGCCGGCTTATGTGCGATATTATCTGTTGAAAGTTGTAACTCCTCGTAGGGGGGGGCTATGATATATATATATATATATATATATATATATATATATATATATATATTTATACATGCGACAGTTTTGAGACGACGTCCTGCCTTTTTATATATATATATAAGTTCTTTGTTATGCTAGTTGTGAACGATTATAGTAAACAGGTGTATACGAGTGTCCAGCTCGGGCACTAGTCACGGCCTACGGGGTTGGTTCGTGACAGATTCTTTTGTGTATATATTCATGGGCACGGTGGGGTCCTGTCCCGCCCATATGTTATGAAATGATGTATCCTTCTTAGAGGCTCGTAGACATTGTGTATATGGTTAGATATGTTCGGCCTTGTCGGCCTATATGTTGGCATGTTGTTTTGATCGCCTTGTCGGCGCATGTACATTTATATGGTCGTAGATGTTATTGATGATATAGATA
>NC_081342.1:24336575-24560260 GCF_029784015.1 Lycium ferocissimum
AACCCATTTTTTATTTCCTCCCTTAAAACCAAAACACTCTAAAAGTTTCCCTTTTTTCCCCAAAAACAAGAAAATTTGTGATCAACCTAAACCCCCGGGAAATCAAGTGTAAGAAACTCATTAGAGAGTTCATCCAAGTCACGGAAATCCCATTGGAAGTGAACTAGGGTTTTGGCTCAAGTGAAGTATTTCCACTCAAGTCTCATTCCCACACTATCTAAGGTAAGTTTTATGATCATTCTATGTTTTTTAAGGTATTGAAGGGTTGAAATACTTGGATTGTAGAAGGAGATAGGAAATGGGTCATGAATATGAGAAAAGTGGCATTATTGAGTAGTAGTTTGAAACTAGTCATGATTTTTTGATATGTTGTGATTATAAGTATGTTATAAATGACATTAAGGACATGGGATAAGCATTATGTCACACCCCACCCTTGGTAAAGCGTGATTGGCACCCGGCGCCTTACAGGAACCGAGCGAACCAACTTATAACTCTCGTCCTTCATATCTCGAATGGTAAAATAAGTCTAAGGGATAAATATGAACATTATATCATGCACAAGTATATGTACAATAACCCGTGATGCCGACATTACTATCACACTATGACTAAGTCGGCACACGGAAGCGTAACGCAAAGCCTCTATGAACATGACTGAGGTATACAAGTCGAGACAGGACCCCTGACATACCCTTAACATAATTCATATATATATATATATAGACTCAGACTCGGCAATGCTCTAGGAAGAAGTGGAGCCACCACTCGAGACCAGTACACAGGCAGCCTACGATGAAAGATCCTCATCTCGTCTATCTACACCTGCGGGCATGAACGCAGCGTCCACAAGAAGGGAACTCAGTACGAGTAATGTACTGAGTATGTAAGGCATGAATAGTAGTATGATATCAGAATGAAGATAACATAAGGTAAAGTAAGTAATTATACCTCGTATTCCTCTTAAGATCTCTGTCATGTAAACTACTCGTCTACAGGAAAACATTTCATACACATCCATACATACATATGCATTCACATACACTTACTATACATACATCTGTCATATCCATACCCTGCTCTTTCGGGACTCGGTGTTATCTTGCCCGGCCATATAGGCGCGGTAATATATATAGCATCTTGCCTGACCATTAAGGCACGGTGTTGTCTTGCCCGGCTATATAGGTGCGGTGTTATCTTGCCCGGCCATATAGGCGCGGTGTTATCTTGCCTGGCCATATAAGCACGGTATTATCTTGCCGACCATGTATGGCGCGGTATTATCCCCGGTCGATCGGTGGGATGCGATGCGTACATAGATACGTACACACACATAAAAATACATAAATGAAATCAACGTCATCATTAGCATTACCATTGTCACTTGTATCATTCCTTGAAGAATCAACCATCGTAAGATGAAATCGATAATGTCACGGGAGTCTCGAGAATCCTGAACTTAGACAGCACTGGAAATAGAATCATTATCTTCGCTATATCTCACCTCGAAGGAACGAGTAACATGAGGTGAGATCAATCACAAAGAATAGTCTCAAAGATCGTGAATAAGCTCAATAATATCGTAAGGATCATGAGATTCATAGGCTTCTAGCATTTGTGGAAGCAAGGATATTATAGTTATGGCACAAAGGTTTATAATAAGGAATCATGCCTTTAGAAAGAAAGGGTTTAGCCATACATACCTTCTTGGTTGCCTTAACTTTAACTACTCAACGCTTGTCCTCCCAGGCTCGTAAATTTATATTCAAGAAAATTTATACTATTGTTAGATTCACCTTTATATGCTTGTCTTAGTCCTTCAAATAAATCCTTCTAGAATCTGCCAAAATTTCGGCAGCATCTCCCCTATATTCTTTACCTCCTCCAAATACCAAAACAACTCCCAAACAATACCAATAATATCAACAACCGTATCAATACCAAAAAGATATTCCATAAAACATCCCACACAATGTTTCTTCAATATTCAAACCAACCATAACATCCATAATACCATAATCAAAGAATTATATTCAACTCTTTATGATTTTCTCTATGATTCTTTCCTTTCCAAGAATTGCTAAACTTTTATATCATCTCAATCATGTAAATAATAGTAGGAAAAACATACCTTATGGTAGAAGAACTTCAATTTATTCACCCTTTCCAAGATCAAGTTCAACACCACCTTAAGATGAAACAAGAACAATTTCCTTCCATAAATTTTCCTTGAGGTTTTGATGTTAATATTCTCTCTTGATGATATGGAAAGGTTGTGGAAGATTACGGAGGGTTATGGAATTTTATGGAAATTTATAGAAAATTATGGGAAGTTATGGAGAGTTTTAGAACCCTCAAGAGTTCTTCAAAATCTCGTAGCGCGATTCTTGTAGCACGCGTTTAACTCTGTGTTTGAACTTGTAACGTCCATAATTCTCTACACCGATATCGTATCGACGAGCGGTTTGTTGCGTTGGAAACTAGACTCGATGAACTTCATTTTAGGCTTTTGGAATACCTTAAAAACTCAATATACTAGGAGATATACTATTACACCCTGTATCTTCGAAGAGCACTTATCAAATTTGAAACATAAGTACGTTGAGTTAGGGTTAAGTAAAACCACTTTGGAATATAAGGAGCAAACATTATTAAATATATTTAATGAGTGAAGGATGTATATAAGGTATACCGGAAGGTTTTATAAGGAAATGAGTGAAAGAAATGAAGTAGTACGACTTTGGAGAAAGGATGGGTAATGTTTTGTGTGAAAATTTTGGTCCAACTTGGGGGACGAATATCTCTTAGCATATGAAGTGTTTTGAAGTGAAACAAAATCCTAAAATGAAGTTCGTCGAGTCTAGTTTTCAACACAATAGACCGCTTATCGATAGGACATCAGAGTAGAGAATTATGGACGTTACAAGTTCGGCTGACAAAGTAGAAACGCATGCTACAGTACTGCTACAATGACCCGACCCGAATTTGACCCTATATAAAGGGTAAAAACCCCCTTTTTCCATCAGATTTTGCTAGAAAAATCCAGAAATTAAAGAGAGAGAGTGAGGGAAACAAGAAGTAAGTAATTTTTAAGTGACGGAGTATTAATCGAAGCTCGGATAAACGCATAGATGTGATTCTAGCATGGTTTTGCGGTGGATTCAAGGTGGATATTGAAGATATCGCTGTTTTAACAAAAGTAAGGTATGAATCTCTCCTTATTAATATTACTTTTGGTTTATTTATGAAGATAGAGTGATGAAATGGTTGTGTAATAAAGTTGTTGGTTGAGAAATTGGACAAACATCGCGTGGGATGTTTTATGGAATATTTTGGCATTGATGATGATGTTGTTGATGTTGGTTCTATTGTAGTTGTTGTTTTGTTGGTATTGTGATTTCGGGCTAGGCATATAAACAGGGGAGGTGTTGTCCGAATTTTGGCAGATTATAAATGGATTTATTTGAAGGACTAAGACGAGCGTATAACAATGAGTCTAACAATTGTGTGAATCCTCTTAAATGTAGACTTGCGAGCTCGGACGAATAAGTGTAGATAATTGGAGGCTGAACAGATATGTTAAGGCTCGTCCCTTTCTTTCAAAGGCATGATTCCTATGTTATGACTTCATAAATGTTTCCATATCTTCCTTGTTATCAAAAGTTAAAGTCTATGATTCCCTTCCTGATAACCCGTAAATGTTTTCCAAAATGTCTGCATTTTTCCAAAACAAAGGTTTATGATTTTGTAAGCTTTTATGACTACAACGACGGACATGTTTTGGTAACAACGATGATGTCAAAGATGAGAATATGTCTATGATGAGAATGGTTTCATGTTTGAAAGTCTCAAGTTGTGGATTCAATATGAATATGAGAATATTGAGCTATTTCTTGATCCTCCATTTTATTCCTTGATAATGACCTTATTTTCTAAAGACTTCAAAGTAGTATATGAATTGACGTCTTATGAGATTTATGACCTTATTCTATGTTTTCTCTTGAGGTTATTTTTCATTGATAGTCTCACCTTATAATAATTGTTCCTTTAAGGTGAGACATGACGATCATGATTATTCCATAATGTAATCGGAGGTTACCGACCTTACGTCACTCCAATAGAGACATAACTTTCCTTGGGCTCTCCTGCATCTTATATGATATATGTATATGTATATGTATATGTATATGTATATGTATATGTATATGTATATGTATGTATATGTGTGTATATATATATATATATATATATGTATATATATATATATATATATATACACACATATATATATGGGGAATATGGGAAAAAAGGCGAGGCGCTATAGACGCATGGCCACCTGATCAGTTGGTATAATATGACATGATATCATCCCGGACGCGGGATGCTCGGACGCGGGACATATGTGTTTAAATGGATCGGAGCAGTAGCCTCGGCAACATGATATGTTCTATTTTCTGTATATATGAACAAAAAAAACGTTTTTCAAGGAAAGCTAAGCATGCATGGCATCCGCCTAAGAGGCACTCACGTGTACGTTACTCTCTTATCTCACGATATATACATATTTCCGTTCGTTATTATTCATACTTTACATCCCTTACTATGTTACTATTCATGCCTTACATACTCGGTACATTATTCGTGCGACGCCCCTTCTTGTGGACGCCGCATTCATGCCCACAGGGACCAGGGTAGGGAGACGATTCGCGACGATGGACCTCCCCGCGGCAATCGGTACGCTCGGGTGATCGGAGCTACACTCCTTTTGGTATGCTATTCGGTTATGTACATATATGGGTACGGCGGCCTTGTCTCCGTCATTTCTACGGCTTGTACTCCATAGAGGTACGTAGACGATGATATGTAGTCGTGATATTATGCGGCCTCGTCAGCGTGTATTTTGTTGTACGGATATATGTGTGGCGGCCAAATCGGCTCACTGCGTTATTCTCAGTGTTTATGTTTATATGTATGCATTAGCCGTGAGTTCCAAGTACGGTGTCTTTTATGTTGATTGTTCGGGAGACAATTTAGCACAGTTACAGATTGTATATGGGCCCAGGAAAGTCAGTGAGAAGTAAATGCAAGCATAGGAGTACTTGGCCGGCAATGGTCGGGCACTTGTTGCGGCCCATCGGTTTGGGTCGTGACATATACCCCTCCAAAGTTGACCCAAAATTCTGTCAACTTTTTCCAAATTCTCGACAAATTTATTTTTTTCGATTTGCTTGGTCCCGGAGTTTCCCATAGCTTATTATATGAACGTAAACCGTCATGACCATAGGATTACTTCGTATAATATCATACATCCTTGAAGGGAACTCCAGTATCCATACTTAGAACGTCCAATACTTATAAATTTCCACGTACGAAACTATGGGGTGTAACACATTATATGTGAGAAAACGTACTAGTGTACTATGACCATGATTATGGATGAATTGAAGTGAAATCGTGAAATGTGGATAACGTAGATGTATGAAGATTGTTGTTTATAGTGTTATGAATGAAATTGTAGATGTTTGGGAGTTGATATATAATATGGGGAAAGTTGTATAAACAAAGGAAATGCTGCCCAATTTTCTCTAGCTTTAATTGAGCATGTTCATGTAATTGATTAGCTAACGATAATACGAACTCTCTTGAAGGTAGAAACGTGAGCATTGAGGGAGAACGATCAAGTGATAGAATAGCTAAACAAAAAAGTATGTGAGGCTAGTCCCTTTCTTCTAAGGCATGACTCCAATGGCATAAATTCTCCTATTTTCCCATGACTTTCTTACATTCCGGCAATCATGAGCCTATCATTATAAAGAGCTTCATATGAGATAGAGAAACGAGAAATGTTATGAGCATGATAGTGATGATAATGAGTTAAGTCTAAAGATCCTCAAGCTAAAGATCCTAATTATGATTCATTGATGTTATTTATTGTATACACTCACCTTATATGCTAATCCCTTCAAGGCGAGGCAGAACGCCTATGAATGCTCCATAATGAAATCGAGGGCTCACGACCTTATGTCACCCCGATAAAGTATAGTTGTCTTTGAGGTTCTATGCATGCATTATGATGAGTACATGATGATGACATTACACCGCGCCTATATGGCGGAGCGGAACACGTTAAAGGAGTGGCCGGCGTATACACCATGTCTAGATGGCATGGCGAACACCACCAGTGGGCGGCATGAGTTGGTTACCCGGACGCGGGAGGCACGGACACGGGCTAATGATGATCACACCGTACATACATACATATATGTATGTATGTATATACGGGTATACACATATATGTATGTGTATATATATATATATATATATATATATGTATATATATATATATATATATATATATATATATATATATATATATATATATATATATATATATATATATATATGTATATATATATATATATATATATACGTACATACATATATATGATATGTACATACATACATATATGTACATACATATATGATATACATATATGTATATACATACATACATATATGATATGATGATGATGTTTATGAAGTAAGTCAGCATGTATTATTTCTATTAAAATTGACAGTCAGTTACAGATTGTTCTTCATTTGATATCCCTCTTTTCATTGATGTATTGTTATTGTTTATGCCTTACATACTCGGTGCAATATTCGTACGACGTCCTTTTCTTTGGACGCGTGTTTCATGCCCCGCGGTAGACGGGGAGGTGATCCGATTCATAGGAGCTATCGGAACTCTGAGAGCACTCCATTATTCCGGAGGTGCCATTGCTCATTATTTTGTGTACATATATTTTGGGCACGACGGAGTCCTATCCCGTCCATATGTCAAGTACTCTAGTAGAGGCTCGTAAATACGTATGTGGGTCGTATAGTTTCACGATGTCCTCATGGTATGTATATTATTTTGATAGCCGAAGGGCTTATGTATATAAAGGTAAATATGTTTCAAAATGGAAATGGTTTTCCTATGATTATGAGTATGAGAATAATGAATGAATGCAGGATGAGTAATAGTATGAGTGGTGCTCGGTGGTTAGCTCCGGGTACCCGTCATGGCCCCTAGTTGGGTCGTGACAATAACACTTCCGTAAAAACGAAATCTCACAACCTCTTGTGCTAACCGACAAAACTACTTCAGGTCCATTGTGTCCGAATTCATCCCATCAATATCACTCATACATAGATCGCTTAGCACAACTCAGTCCCTTCTCGAGAATATAATGCTAACCTTATCATACTAGGACTTCTACAAATCCTTCCTCTTAAACTCACGCTAACTCTTCCACTATAAAGTACAGCGACACTGTCCAAGGTTACACACAAGGCACTTCCTATAAATCCAACATGTCGGTTACCTGAAATCTCACTTCTCACTCAGCCACTCATCTCAACTTCGTATCACTTACCCATTCCGTAAACTTACTTTCTCAAAATCACACAACAATCACAAGCTCGTCTATTCCATACTAGACAACAATACCCCCATTCACATAGATTCAAGTACTCCCAAGGGCGCACCTAATTCTTGCCACTCTCGACTAACACTAACCAATTCTCGAAGCCACTAAATCAATTACCGCAAATCATAAGTCTTGCACACTACCGAACCAACCTTGGAGATAGAATCACACCACACACTTTACACATTAAAGTTACCCTTCAACGCATCGGAGTCTAAACCAACTAGACTCTAAATCCAACGAAGCACATACTTGGTCTACAATGACCCACTTTCCTCTACCAAGGTTCCATTATACCATTCCTTATTTTGAATTCCAAAATGGTCCATATAACTCGAATAGGTTTAAGCCTCATCTCTGACTCACTAAATTAGAACGTCTCCATTGTCGAACCTAAACACACCTAACCATTCAAGCAACTATACCATCAACTCAACCGGATAACAACACCGATAAATAACAAACTCACAGAAGCTACGCACAAATACCAATCCCCTTAAGAATTTGGATTCTCTGTGCTCTCTCACAATCTCGTCCTTTTAGTACTTACTCTCAACTTCTCTTATCTACCACACGCAACCACTATACTCGTCGAATTTGGTAATCCCTAGCGAACTCATACACATTCTCACGTACCAATGCTAAAAGCTTAACCATTGAAGAATCATTAATCTGCCATAGATTCACACGTGCCACGCATACCATCACGACCCTTGTCGGAGTCAAACCCCTTTTTCCCAAAACCAATCCTATCCACAAGCAGATCGCTCTTACTAAGCCCCCATGCATTAACCATTTCCGAGCAACCGACCACTAGGATCACAGATATCCTTCGGCTCTTATTACCAACTCCCTATCTCTCAAATAACCAATAATGAAATAGTCTTAACCAAATTCCCACAACGAAAACTCAAACAATAACTAAAACTGAACTTGGTCAAGCGTCCAAATCAAGACGGCACATCTCATATCATATAGCAACCCGACATACGAAACCGATCGCATAGAATTTAGAGCGGGTTTCTGCCATTTGAGGGAGAATACAACACGAAAACACAGATACCAATTGGAATTGCCTAGATACCAATTAGACCCTATCGAGATACCACTTTGACCAAAGTAGCACGAATAGAAAGAATGCAAGGAGTTTTCCTAACATGCCTCATAGCCTCTCGTGGATGGGTACTGTTACACCTCGGAAATTTTTTCGCTAGCGTACAGTGAATAGACTGACGAAGGGCATGACAAATACGATGTTTTGATAAGAAGAAATAGCATTGATGACCTTAATCGATATTTCAAAGACATTTAAGGCAAGGGAAGAAAGTTGTTAAGGAAAGCAAGTTACATGTTATGTGTCGGGCAAGATTTATGAGTATCGAGTTAACGATGTTTTAATGATGCTTTAGAGAAGAGTTATAACGTCCCTTAGATTAGTAATGAGGTGTTAAACAAGTGCCAAGAAGGTTCCATAAGGATTGGAGATCAAACGAGTCGACGAGAATGATTTCGGAAAAACTGGGCATTATACGGCCCAACATACTGGCCGTATAAATTATACTGGCCGTATGTATGGCCGTATAATCATCCCAGAATGGCACTTCACACTGGACCAGATCTATGGTCAGACATACGGTCAGTATAAATTATACGGACCGTATGTTGGTCCGTAGATCATGGTCGGGACAGATTTTAAAATCATATAAGGACCTCTCTCTCTCATTTTATTTCATTTCATTTCTCTCCTCCACAAGTCAAGAACCCTCTAGAATATTTTCCACTCTTCATCCACAAGAACCCAAAGGAAATTGATGATCAACTTCATCAAACCAACAAAAATCAAGAGTGTGAAACACATTAAAGTTCATCCAAACCAAGAAATTCCAAGAGAAGTGAACTAGGGTTTTGGTGCAAGAAGAGTATTGTCACTCAAGGCTCGTTCTTATACTATCTAAGGTAAGTTTTATGGTATTTTCATGATGTTTGAGGTATTGAAAAGTTGAAACACTTGGATTGTGGAAGAAAATAGGAAATGGGTCATGGATGCAAGAATAGTGTCATTGTTGAGTAGTAGTTTGGATCGAATCATGAATATTGATATGCTATGATTGTATGTAGGTTATGAATGACATTTAGAACATGGGATAAGTAATATATGTGAGAAAACGCAATAGTGAACTATGATCATGATTATGGGGGAAATTGAATTGAAATTGTGAAATGTGGATAATACGGGTGAATGATGATTGTTGCCTATAATATTGTGAATGTTGTTATGGATGATTGGGAGTTGATATGTGATATGAGGAAAGTTGTATAAACAAAGGAAATGCTGTCCAATTTTCTCTAGCTTTAGTGAGCACGTTTTTATAGTCGATTAGCTAATGTTAATACGAACTTTCTTGAAGGTAGAAACGCGAGTATCGAAGAAGGACAACCAAGCGATAGAATTGTTAAACGAAAAAGGTATGTAAGGCAAAACCTTTCTTTCTAAGGCATGAATCTTATGGCATGACTTTCCTCCTTCTTCAAGAATTTCCTACGTTCTGGAAAAGCTAAGAGTCTATGTTCATGAATAGCGATATGAGATAAGAGACACATTACGAATACGATAACGATGATGATGAGCTTAGGTCTAAAGATTCTAGAGTTCATGATATGGTGTTCCTACAAAGCTAATGGTATTAACTATGATCCATTGATGTTTTCCTTATGTGCACTCACCTTAAAACGTTAGTTCCTCTAAGGTGAGATATAACGATGATTACTCCATAATGTAGTCGGGGGTTCACGACCTCATGTCACCCCGACATAGCCATGGTTACCTACAAGCTTTAATATACGATTAGAGACGAATGTATAATGATGTTTAGCTTATGATATGCCTATGAAATGTATGATAATGTTAAGTTTATGATGAGTATATGACGATGTGATTCCACCGCGCCTAAATGGCCGGGCATGTCACCGCTAAGGCGGGCTGCATATGATCACACCGTGCCTAGATGGTCGGGCATGTCACCGCTAAGGCGGGCTGCTATGTTTACACCGAGCCTAGAGGGCTGAGCATGACACCACTAGTAGGCGGCATATGATGGTTACCTGGACGCGGTTAACGATGATGATGTATATGTATAATATGATGATGTATACGCGATGGTAAAACGTATGATATGCTTATGTATGATATATGTATGAAATGTATCCGCACTTAAGAAGTACGCATGTTATATCTTCATCATATGCCTTGTGATTTCTCTATTATGTTTATTTCATTCATGCCTTACATACTCAGTACAATGTTCGTACTGACGTCCTTTTTCTTTGGACGCGTGTTCATGCCCACGGTAGACCAGAGGCGGTCCGGACTCGTAGGAGCTAGTAGCTGATTGAGAGCACTCCATTGTTCCGGAGGTGCCATTGATATATTCTTTTGTGTACATATATATGTTTTGGGCATGACGCGGTCCTGTCCCGTCCATGTGTCTAGTACTCTAGTAGAGGCTCGTAGATACGTATGTGTGGGTAGTGGTCTCACAGTTTCTCGTTGTATGTATATATATGTATATATATTATTTTGATAGCCGAAGGGCTTATGTATATAAAGGTAAATATGTTTCAAATGAAAATAGTTTTCTATGATTATGAGCATAAGAAATATGAATAAACGCAGGATGAGTAATAGAATGAGTGGTGCTCGGTGGTTAGCCCCGGGTACCCATCATGGCCCTACTCGGGTCGTGACAGGTACAGACGTCTCCGTACCATTCCACGAGACTATATTACACATTGCTCTTGTACCTAGTAGACCGGTAACCTAAGCTCTAATACCAACTTGTGACGACCCATTTTAGGACCGCGCGGGCACCTACCTTTCCCACCTCGGTAGGCGAACCTTCTCATCGAATAACACACCAATTAAATAAAGATAATTCATTTAAACCAATAGATACTTAGAAATATAGCGGAAACTTCATAATGTGTTCAATAAACTCAAGATTCAATATAATTACAACGATGTAACAAATACAGACTCGATCCAACTTCCCATGACCTGGTCTAGACTAGTACAAAAGCGACTAAATGAATTCCAATTTCCACTATGTTCTAAGACTCAACCTCCATCCCGGAATGAAGTGGGAGGAGGTCTTCAAGATCGGCACCGCGCATTTCCGCACACGTCACAATCAACCACCTGAAACAATCTACACCCCGAAAAGGGTGTAGCAAGTGCAATATCAGTACAGTCCACGCGTACTGAGTAAGTATCATAGGCCGACAATGGTTAGTAACCCATATCAGTAAAAGAATTCACAGATAAACATGATAACAACCCAATCAAGTCATACTCTCTACCACACATTGTACATCAATACCTTCTTAATCATTAACTTCACCCAAATAATCACCAGCCAATCTCACAACAATCTCACAACTCACATATCATTAAATCGTTCGCTTTAGTCCAGTAGTCAAATCATCATTAAGACACCCGTTATCCTACATCACATAGAGACCAAACATATAACTAATCTTACGGACGGTCTATGGGATACTCTAACAAGTTCAATCAATGAATCCAAATCCAAGTACACGTCATTGCCTAAGTAAAGCATCAAATCCAAATATGTCAAGTCTGAACATATCAAGTCCGAATCCAACACCACAAGTACAACACCAAATCTTCTCAAACAAGCCAAAAAGTAATGCAATGCAAGATGTATCAACGCAATGCAAGATGTATGAATGTGATGCAGTGCCATGCAAATGAGGTGTACACATGTACTCCGGACGGAAATATTGACGTCTCGGTAGCACAACCCAGTGTGACTCGCGAAGTCTAAGTGTCACCCGTCCCAGATCTTTGCCCAACAGATAGACGGGACTCTGGCTAATTGCTCACAGGGGGAGTCTCACCGGCACCACTCTGGGGGACCTGCGGAGTCCATGCACTAATAACGATTCCGGAATAACATCAGAATCGGCCATGCAACAACGATTCTGGAATTGATCATCCAAAGATCGGCCATCTCACAATCACTCCAGTAAAAAAGTTTTATCAAAATATCAGTTTCACTCAATCAAAGATACCGGATCATCAGCGGGTATCGGCCATGCATCATGAATGGATGAAAATGTGTGCAATGCGTGTATCAACATCAACAATCAAGCTCAATTTCACAAGTACCAACAATGGGGTACGCCAACAATGTATCAATCAAACTGATACAATCAACGATTCCAGAATTGATCATCGGACATCTGCCATCTCACAATCACTCAAGTAAAGAGTTTTATCAAGATATCAGTTTCACTCAAACAACGATATCGGATTATTACTGGGTATCGGCTATGCATCATGAATGGATGAGAATGTGTGCAATGCGTGTATCAACATCAACAATCAAGCTCAATATCACAAGTACCAACAATGGGGTACGCCAACAATGTATCAATTAGTTTCATACGATCAACGATTCCGGAATTGATCATCGGACATCGGTCATCTCACAATCACTCAAGTAAAGAGTTTTATCAAGATATCAGTTTTACTCAAACAACTATACCGGATAATCACCGGGTATCGGCCATACATCATGAATGGATGAGAATACGTGCAATGCGTGTATTAACATCAACAATCAAGCTCCATATCACAATTACCAACAATGGGGTACACCAACAATGTATCAATATCACAATACCAACAATGGGTATGCCAACACTGTATCAATATCACAGTACCAATAGTGGGTATACAAGCAATATATCCGAACCACAAATACCACAATGGGTATGCCAATAATATATTCCAAATCAAGATGAATGCCAGGGTCTAATCTCTATCAACAACTCATGGCATCAAACCAGTACAATAGAACTGTCAAACGCGACTCAACGGTCAATCAATCGATATACATTTTACCACTTCCTTAAATCAGCCTATTAGCTTAGAACACGAATCTAACCTTACACTTAAAATCTTTCGTCACAACTCATTTAGAACTCAATCACAATCGTTGGTATATTTTATCCTCCCATTTATCCACTAGATTCACTATTAATGGCATAACACAAGTAATCACATATTACGGGAAACTTTCATCATTAGGCACAAAATTAAGCTTCGCCCGCTACTCCCAAGTCACACAAATCCACCGATATTCAAGAAAAACCACATCAAACAACCTAGGAAATCTACAGGCCACAAGCCTGAACAAACAAGTCGCACAACAATACCATCCTAGGATTCCATCCCAAATCTCCGATTTCCTACATATGCATTCTCCGTTCCTTCTAATACAAAATATGGGAAGCTAACCGGAGTCTACTGAAGCGAAGCCATAACCTACCTGGCAGCCGAACAGGTGCCATGAACCCACATCTTGTTTCGTCTTTCAAAGCGTCTCCAAACAATCAAAATCTATCACATATGAATTCTATGTAAGGAACCATGAATAATGATACCCATATTGACTATATTCTATTCGGGTCAAAACCCACTCTTTAAATTGGAAAAACGGGACTCAAGGGCAAAACGGAAATTTTATGACCAAAATATAAAATTCAATACCAAAGGGTCAAAACCCATTACTTTAATCATAGGAATACTTGATTAATTTTCAAAATCATCATTTATATGAAAACCCCCAAATTTGGGTCTAAGAACCCTAACTTTGATTCAAGAATTTCAACTCTAGAATGTAAGATTATTGATTAGCAAGCCTAGATATAGCTTTATCTAGCATGAACAACATCAATTACTCATAGCTTAAGGAGCCAAATCATTTTTAAAACCCTTTTATGAAGAACCCCATAAACCCTCTTTTAATCTTAAGCTTCTAGGAATTTCTAGCATGGATTCTTACTTAGGAAATAAAATGGAAGAGATTAGGATTAGGGAACTTACTTCCAAGGGAAATCTGACCACTAACCCCTCAAGTCGCCTCTAAGGTGGTAAGAAAATATAATAGAAGTTATGAGAGGAAATAAGGGGTTTTGGAGGCTTTAAAACATAAAAACTGCTCGTCGACCACTACGGCGGCGCCCTTACCGCTCCAGTGGTCACCTTTACCGCTGCAGCGGTACTGCTGCGGCGGTCACACCAAACACTCGAAAAATCTGGTGTCTTCCAAACTTGAAAACGACACCCGGAACAATCCCGGAACCTCCCGAGCACAAACCAAATATGCAGATATACATAAAAATGCTCTACGAACGCACTCGTGGTCTCGAAATTTTCAACGGAGGCTTCGTTGACCAAGTCAATCCCCGATGGCCTAAATATCAACTTTCCAACCCAAGTCCCAAAACGCAACCGAATGCATTAGGAACCAAACCAAACCCACCAATCAATCACAAATGGTCATCCAGACCTCTCGGAATTGACGGATTTTCGAAAAAAGTCCGTTTGCCCAAAAGTCAACTCCCGGTCAAACGATCTTCGCTTAAAGCCAATTTTTTCTAAAAAAAACATCCTAAAGCCCAAAACAATGCCTAGGAAGTCGTGCCAACTATCTCCTCGGGTGAAAATAGTTTAACGATACTCAGGAACGGGTCAACGAGAGCAAAAACGGAAGAATCACGATAACGACAAAACGGGTCGTTGCAGGTGAATTATGCTAACATTATATTTTTAATATGTAGGAATAAAGCGGTGTGAATATAAAGAAATTTGGATCAAAATTGAATTAGAAGTGTTGGAATTACAAAAACAGGAAAGAAAATAAATAAATAAATAAATAAATAAATAAATAAAACAAGGAAACACATGTGAGACATAATCATGGTGCAATGATTGAAAAACTATACAATTGAAAGAAAAATTGAATCAAAATGGAAGAGATGTTTACTTCGCAGAAAATAAATCAAGGAGCAAGAATGCAAATTAACATACCTGGCACCAATTTTTCCTGGCGACGAAACAGGATGCAAGCATTTTCGGTGCTTTCATCAGTGCGGCGCGGAGAACATTTGTTACATTTTGGACACGGTTATTTTTTCTGGGCTTTTCCTTACATCTATAAATAATTTACAAGACATATTTTTAAATAACTTCGGATATCTCGTGACCGCGAGTTCAGAACTTTAGACCTTGCTAGATAGAGCTAAGAGCGTCGTGTAGGCTGGAGATATTTGGTTTTACATTTTCTTCTCCATACTACTATTTTTTATGTGCCTTTAAATGAATTGAAGTTTTTCTTCCATGTCTATGTGGAGCTAAACTTCATGTTCTAGGGTTGTGGTATACCATGAATATTGACGTTTGATGATTATTTCTTATCTTAATACTAGTTATTGATTTTGATTGTTTCTTTATTAAATGCTGAATTGCTTGATTGTAGTTGAGTTATGTCTACTATTTAATATACAGGCTTGAGAAAGATGTTGTTAGATTAGAGATGAAGTAAAGAGGGCGTGATCTGATACCCTAAACTAGGGCTGAGATTTGTGGTTAGGATAGAAATACTTAGTCGCTGCATTCAATTAAATACTGTAAATGTATTGCGTTCTTAATAGGTCAATTCCATTGAAATATAGGCGGTGAACTATTTTGACTAGGCAAGTAGTAGTTAAAGAGAATACTATGAGAGAGTTCATAATCCGGTTAATTAGCAATCTTTGATAATTCAGATTAAGGGGAAGTAGTTTGATAACCCAATAAGATTGGTGAACCAACTGCAATCCTGGAACATTCATCTCATTAACAACATAAAAATATGCTCTTCTTCTTTTGGTTAAAGTTCATTAGATGCTTCTCTTGTTTAGATAATTAGCATTAGTTTAATTTAGTTGACAATTAATCATAAGTCCATGTTGGTTTGACATTCGATTTCTCAAATCACTTTATTATTTGTACGACCACATATGCTTGCGTGTGCGTTTTGGAGCAACATTACTCATGACAAGTTATTTGCCATGAGTAATGAATCTTAGCCTTTAAAAGTTCTTTGTCCACGTGGCATTCATCAAAAGGGTATTGACATTTACATGAGGAAACATTACTGGATGCAGTTGAACCCAACCCGTTATTAACAAGTAAATTAGTAGTCCTCGGTCTCAAATTATCTATCATTTTTTTGTTTTACGTGCCCTTAAAAAATATTAATTAGGAGAAGTATATGACATACTTTACCATTATTTATGTCTAAGTTATAATCTCTCTTCATTGAATGTTTACTCTATTTATGTGTCATTTCCATTAATGATAAAATTCTACTAAAGATAAAATGAAGAAAAAAATAATTAATTATGTCTTGAATTTCTAAACCGATAATAATTTGAGATAACTATTTTAAATAATCATAACAGATAATTTGAGACGGAAGGAGTATTTTTTTTTTTTTTTTTGTAGAAATAATTTTTTAACCGGTGATTGAACTTGATACTTAAAATTAAACGCAAAATTAAACGCAAAGGGAGAATGAAGTTAATTATATCTTGATGTTTTCATGTCAACTTACGTTGAACAAGTGAATGACAAAAAATTAACACAACAGTCAAACTCTTCAGTTATAAAAGAACTAGCAATACATTCCCGTGCGATGCACGGGCCGAACATATCTATTCACTTTAATTAGCCAATCTTTAAGGTTTGTATTTTGACAATAACCTTTAAAAACATTCTAATTGTTATTATATATTGCAACATATACAAAATGTATTTTATGTACCATCACTTTAGTTATAATTAAAAAATGGAGTTGATGGAATTAAGTCTTTGAGTTTTTCTCATTATCAAGTGAAAAAGAAAATTAGTAAGAATATGAGGGAAAATTAATATTTTGATTCTAAATTTTTTCTTTTAAATTCTTTAATATCTTATATGTATACCGATAGGTTGATATCCATTTCAATTAAGTAACTGTTCAGATCCAAACATAAGAACCGTTGTTGTATATATTGGATTTTGTAAAAGCAAAACTAATAAAATATTTTTATTAAATTAATTAAAAATATATTATAATTTTTTATATTAACAATTATAGATAAAACAAATTGTTGCAAAGAAATCAAAATTAGAAAGATATATGTTATATAAGTAAATCACCAAATTTTAATTCTGAAATGAAAATATAAAGTAATACATTTTATAAATGTAAAGAAACAATAATAAGAGACTGCAAAGGAGAGTAAATAAGTAAAGTATTGACAAAGAAGGAAAACGGGGATAAAAACCACTCCCTTCCTTCACTTTTACTTGTCGACGTTAACATATCAAGAAAAAAAAAATCTTCTTCTTATTTTACCCTTCACATTAATTACTCATTTTCAAATCATTTTCTGAGGCTATTGAGATTATACACCAATAAATATGGATATTATGATAAAATATATACTTCATTTATTAATTCTCAAAGAACGTGAAAAGTCAAAAGTGAACAAGTTATGTGTAGGAGCATTAAAATAACTTTTGGTACAAATTCGCATTGCTATTGTTTGTCCTCTCTTCACGTTAAGTATTAACAAAGAAGGAAAACGGGGATAAAAGTCACTCCCTCTGTTTACCTTTACTTGTCCACGTTAACATATAAAGAGGAAGAAACCAATATGGTAATTATTAATTAGTACGAAACTTAAATTGTGTTGATTGTGTATAAAGATAACGACTACGCATAAATTATAGGCGTACATATTTGTATACATGTTATCCTTTTTCTTGTATTCCTTCAGAAGGGGCTGGCCATTAATTTCCATGGAATTAATGAGTGAATATTTGTGTGTTCTTATTATTAATTTTACCCTTCACATCAATTACTCATTTTCAAATTATTTTCGAAGGCTATTGAGACTTACACCAATAAATATGAATATTATGGTAAAATATATACTCTCTCTGTCCCATATTACTTGTCACTTTCTCTTTTGCACGCCCATTAAGAAATCAGAAATAAAAGATGTATTTTACTATCTTACCCCTATCTCTCTCCAATAAATACATTCTAATCAAAATTGACTATTTTCAAGAACATTTATTACTAAGGGTAATATGGGAAAGATTTAATTAATTTTATCTTGGTTTCGTAAATGAACAAGTAATGTGGCCAAGTCATATGGGACGGAGAGGATAAGATGTGAAAGATTTAATTAATTTTATCTTGGTTCTGTAAATGAACAAGTAATTTGGACATATATTTTTAGTAATGTTGAGTACTTCATTTATGAACAAGTAAAAGTACACGGAGGAAAAATAAATATGTGTCGGAGAATTAAAATTGAAGTGCATACTTGTGTATACATAAGCAGAGAATACATATTCAGTACTATGACATATGTCCACGTGGGATAAAAAAGTAGTTTAGTAATGTGGCCAAGTAATATGGGATGTTGGGAGTACTTCATTTATTAATTCTTAAAAAACTTGAAAAGTCAAAAGTCAATAAGTACAAGTGCACGGAGGAAATAAATGTGTCGGAGAATTAAATTTGAAGTGCATACGTGTATACATGAGAAGAGGTAAATATTCAGTACTATGACATATGACCACGTGGGATAAAAAAGTAGTTGGTTAAAATGTACAATTTATATAGCTTGTGGTACAAATGTCTATTGCTGTGTTAGTCCTCTCTTCACACTTATATATATTCGAAATAGAAAAGAAGGAAAATATAGAAAAAAAAAATAGACATATATTTTTAGTAATGTGGCCAAGTAATATGGACGAAGGGAATACTTCATTTTTATTAATTGTTAAAGAACGTGAAAAGTCAAGTATAGTAATGTGGCCAAGTAATACGGGACGAAGTGAGTACTTCATTTATTAATTCTTAAAGAATGTGAAAAGTCAAGTAATGTGGCCAAGAAATATGGGACGGAGGGAGTACTTCATTTGTTAATTCTTAAATAATGTGAAAAGTTAAAAGTGAACAAGTAAAAGTGCACGGAGAAAATAAATATGTGTCGGATAATTAAAATTGAAGTGCATACATTTATACATGGGAAGAAAATAAATATTCAAAGAAGAACGTGAAAAGTTAAAAGTGGACAAGTGAAAGTGCGCGGAGGAAATAAATATGTGTCGGAAAATTAAAATTAAAGTGCACACGTGTATACATGAAAAGAGAATAAATATTCAGTACTATGACATATATCCACGTGGGATTTATTAATTCTTAAAGAACGTGAAAAGTCCAAAGTGAACAAATAAAAGTGCACGGAGGAAATAAATTTATGTAGGAGAATTAAAATTGAACTGTATATGTCTATACATGAGAAGAGAATAAATATTCAGCAAGAAAGCGAAAAGTCAAAAGTGCACGGAGGAAATAAATGTGTAGGAGAATTAAAATTGAAGTGCATACGTCTATACATGAGAAGGGAATAATTATTAAGCACTATGACATATGTCCACGTGGGATATAAAAATAGTTGGATAAAGTGTACAAGTTATATAGCTTATGGTACAAGAATTCATTGCGTGAAAGTGCGCGGAGGAAATAAATATGTGTAGGAGAATTAAAATTGAAGTGCACACGTGTATACATGAGAAGAGAATAAATATTCAGTATTATGGCATATATCCACGTGGGATTTATTAATTCGTAAAGAACGTGAAAAGTCAAAAGTGAACAAGCAAAAGTGCACGGAGGAAATAAATTTGTGTAGGCGAATTAAAATTGAACTGCATATGTCTATACATGGGAAGAGAATAATTATTCAAAGAAGAACGCGAAACGTCAAAAGTGAACAAATAAAAGTGCACGGAGGAAATAAATGTGTAGGAGAATTAAAATTGAAGTGCATACGTCTATGCATAAGAAGGGAATAAATATTAAGCACTATGACATATGTCTACGTAGGGTATAAAAATAGTTGGATAAAGTGTACAAGTTATATAGCTTATGGTACACGCATTCATTGCGTGTACAATTTGTAAAGCTTATGGTACAAGCTGGAGGAGCTGTGTTCGTCCTCCCACCGTGCTTATATATAATAGAAAAGTATCAAAATGGTCTTTATCATTCTTTAATCAGTGCTAGCACTTGAACAAATACACTGTTCCCTCTATCTCAAAATATTTGTCGTATTTTTCATTTACAGCCCATTAAAAAAGTATTTATAAGGGTAGTATTTTGACTATTTTACTCTCTTAACATATTTCATCATGTTCTCTCTCCTCAATAAATATTTACTCCATTAATGATGAAATCTCATAAATGTTGGTATGCTAACTCACAAAATCAGCCCATTGAAGTAATTAGTACAAGGGTAAAATGGGAAAAGCCACTTAATTTTATCTTGGATAAACAAAATTTTATCTTGGATAAATAAAACGAAAAATATTTTGAGATAAGTATTTTTAGTAATGACGACAAATATTCTGAGACGGAGGGAGTACATTTTAATTTTAAATTTTCCAAAAAAATATATTTATATTTAGTACGTTCTGAGTTCAATTGGAAAAAAAGCACTGTAGGTATATATCAATTGATATTAAGGCAGCTGATAATTTTTCGTGTCATATTTATATTATATATTCATAAATCGTATCAGAAGATAGATTTAGAATTGAATTAATGTTATTAATCTATAATTGAAGCATAGTATGAATTTTTGTTTATTAAGCTGTCACAGTTTGTCTTTGATGTACGTGGGGAATCTTCTCTCCATGGAGTATCACACTATTGTACATCCCATGTTTGACCCAAAAATAATTTTGTGGTGTACCAAGTGCTGAATAGACAGAGCGCACATGCATTGATGATTTCTCCATTTGCGTGCCTGTCGATATGATTCTCCAATAATTTTCGATTTTATGAAGTTTGGATTTGAATTCCGCTATGATTTGCTTTCTTCAACAAACCAATAGCCAACGCATTTTGACGAACATATGACTAAAAGGTTTACTAACGACCATGTGGCATCTCTATTTTAGGAGTATTTTATTATGTCAAGAACCTCCGCTGTTACCTCTTCGAAACAAGTAGATTACATGAATGAAGCTTCATCTTCAATCTATAAAAAGAACGCAACCTGACGGAACTTGTTTACTTGCCAAAAGAAAAAAAAGAACTCCCTCCATCCAAGTTTACTTCTCCATATTTTAATTGCCACGCCCATTAAAAAGCAATAAATAAAAGATAATTTTACTATATTAACCCTAACTATTATATGTTGAGAAATGAATTGGGAATAATTATACTCCTTTGTTTCAATTTGTTTGTCTCACTTTTCTATTTAATCCGTTTCAACAAGAGTGTCTCTTTTCATTTGGGCAACTTATTAATTTAAATTTTCCACATGGCATGTTTAATACCACGAGATTAAAGAGTATTTTGGTACATTTAATATATCTTTAGCCAACAATCACAAGATTCAAAAGTCTTACTCTGTATCAATTCAAAACCAGACAAACAAATTGAAACGGAGAGAGTAGTACTTAATAACATGGGTAAAATAAATAATGTAAAAGCCAACTGGGCAAGCAACAATGGATGGAGGATTAGTAATACATTATAAAAGCGACCACAGAAGTACTCGCTTGGTTTCAATTTATGTGAAATTAGTTTCTTATTAGTCTGTGTCAAAAAGAATGATCCCTTTGTATGTTTGGAAACATTTTACTTTTATGCAATGATTTATAGCCACACAAAATATATGTGACTCATTTAACACCACTAGTATTCTCTTCTTTCTTAAACTCCGTGTCCAGTCAAATGAGTTAACATAAATTGAAACTGGGGAAATATTAAATTATGGTACGCGTCTCCCTTGAATTTATTTAACTACTCTCTGTTGCGTTGGCCAATTTTGTCGTTTCATACATGACAGGTTGTATTATACGGGTGATTGTGAGTGATGTGTGTTTCCAAGAACTTTGCATGAGTAGTCTTTTTTCATACTGCTGCCAGACTTGTGTTCTCTCCCCCTCACTCATTCCCCACCATTTCTTCCCCAATAGTGAATTTCTTTCTTTGAAGGGTAAAATCAGATCACCAATTTGGACCATCGATCAAAAAGTTAGCTAGCTGCTTGGAGAGTGGTTTGCTATTTAAATCACACTTACATTGCATTGAACAACGTGACACGAATAATTACGAGGTCAGGTCTGGTCTGAGTTACGCTCTTGCTTACATTTTTCACACTTCATTATATCAGATTTATAGTATGGCTAGCTAGCATCAGAAAATTAATGAGGTTATCTCTTCGTATGTGTTTGTAGCAATTATGCATGTACTAATATCAATTTCTCAACTTGCAGATCCTGTTGTTTATTTAGCCATGACAACTTGTTCTGCAAAAGATGATTTTCCACAAGTGCTTCCATCAGTATCCAACACTATAACTTGTCGTAAAATGAAGCGCTTTGATAGCATGTTAGAGGATGATTTTACTAATAATCAGCCTGACCCAACCCGCTCTCACTCTATAAACTCACTAGCCACGGTAAGTCTTTCTTAATTAATTACTGTCAGTAAACAGATAAGAGATCATGACTGCTTGAATATCAATGGACATAAAAGGTTCATAAACCAACAATGGATTCCACTATCATATTGACTAAAATAGCCCTAGAATCTACCTAACAATCTATCACTCAAAATATGAGTATCTCTCAAATATTCATCATCAAAATCTAAGTAATGAAATGAAAGACAAGCTATATATACCTGTTAAGTAAAAGAAAGTGATAAGCGGTTACAATCTTACCCTTAATGAAATGGACCTTGTTTGGTACTTTCTTAGCGTAATCTTGATTCGAGATTGACGCCAATGGCCAAACACGTCCCTCTTTGCATAAATACCTCTAATCAACCTTGCGTACATGACCTTCTTGCAAGCATAACCCTCCTTGCGCAAAGTAGCCACTTGCACAAATAGCCCTTTGCGCAAATAGCCTTCTTCCGCCTTGAATCACACGGAGCTTGCAATTGTAGGCACTTTAAGAGGCAAGCCTTGGGCCTTGAACTCTTGACTTCTTCTCCCATGCTATCTCCCATAGCTTGAAAGCCCTCCAATGACTCCATTTAAATGCTCCCAAAGCTTCATCCTCCATGAATCCGCTTCCAACACAAATCCTTGGAGAAGTTTGAGTAGTTGAGTCATTTGTGCCACTTGGGATCATATCATTTTGTCCTGAACTATTTGAACCCCTTTTTAGATCTGTACTTGAAAGTGTATTTCACATCTTATATATTTGTTCGTTTAGGCAAAAACAGCAGTATATATTTATGTTGGATGAATGATGATTAAGTTTGATGTTTCTGTGTAACACATTTGGCCTTAATTCTACCCAGGAAACAAAAGTTGCTGTTGAACAACAAATGCATACTAGTATGCCGGCCACACCTTTAAAAGGAATTAGCTTGAATATCGAGACTATATTAGATGTTCCTGATTCCACCACACAGAATAAGCGAATAATGTCTTACTCTCAAACATCAACGCCTAGAGGTGCAGTATTTCCGGAGTCTCCACTTCCTAGCAAGAATCCCAGAATTATCAATAAGCTAAAGGATACGAGGTTTGATTCTTTTAAAACATGGTCTGGTAGACTGGAGAGACAATTATCAGTTTTGCGTGGAAAGGAACAAGCCCCTATTTCTCAACCAAGTCCTCACATTGAAACTATTCCTGTCGGTCGATATTTTGATGCCCTCCAAGGCCCTGAATTGGACACCTTAAGGGTATGTATGCATGCATGCACGCTTTAGTTTTCTCCATGCAAACATGCCTAACAGATTTGTATGTTTCGAAATTATATTGATGATGTGCCTCAAAATGTGCAGGCTTCTGAGGAAATTATTCTTCCCGAAGACAGAAAATGGCCATTTCTTCTTCGTTTCCCTATTTCTTCCTTCGGTATCTGTCTAGGTGTTAGCAGTCAAGCTATAATGTGGAAGAACCTGGCCAGTTCTGCCTCCACAAATTTCTTACACGTAAGCTTGAAAGCAAATCTAGGCCTGTGGTGCATATCTGCTGTACTTATGGTCATGATCTCTTTCGTCTATGCTCTGAAAATCATCTTCTACTTTGAAGCTGTTCGTCGTGAGTACTACCATCCAATACGTGTTAACTTCTTCTTTGCTCCCTGGATAGTACTTCTGTTCTTAGTACTTGGAGTTCCATCATCAGTAGTGACTACTCAAAACCTGCACACATCTTTATGGTACATTCTTATGACACCAATCTTTTGTCTAGAGCTAAAGCTCTACGGACAATGGATGTCTGGAGGACAACGACGACTCTCTAAGGTAGCAAATCCCTCGAATCATCTCTCAATTGTTGGGAATTTCGTGGGTGCATTGCTTGGTGCATCAATGGGACTAACAGAAGGCCCAATATTCTTCTTTGCTGTTGGATTGGCTCATTACATAGTCATGTTTGTAACTCTATACCAGAGACTTCCGACAAATGAGACATTGCCAAAGGAACTTCACCCAGTGTTCTTTCTGTTTGTTGCTGCACCTAGTGTCGCTTCTATGGCATGGGCAACCATCCAAGGGTCTTTTGATCATGGATCTCGTATTGCTTATTTCATTGCCTTGTTCCTCTATTTTTCATTGGTATGCTAGTCAATTTTTGCATTTAAATGCATCTACCGAGAATCTCATTAATGTTACGTTAGTCCTAATATATTTCTTGTTTCTTTTCAGGCTGTTCGCATTAACTTCTTCCGAGGCTTCAAGTATGTAAAATAGCTAGCCTGTCGTCATACTTATTCCTCCTCCTAATATATTTTTGGCTTGATACTAATTGGAGTTTGTACAACAGGTTTTCATTGGCTTGGTGGGCCTACACTTTCCCTATGACAGGAGCTGCTATTGCCACCATCAGGTACTCACTTGTAGTTACCAACCTGGTGACAAAGTGCCTAGCTATCATACTTTGTGGTCTTTCTACACTCACTGTAACAGCACTGCTTGTGACAACCATCATTCATGCCTTTATTCTGAGAGACATATTTCCCAATGACATCTCCATTGCAATCAGCGAAAGACCTCGCAAATGGTACCTTGGAACATCTGCTACCTCAGATAATATTGATCAATACCTTAAGTATGTAGATTCTTCTCAAGCCACAGATATTGAGGCACATCCAAACTCAAAGTGACACCCAGTATCTTCAAATATTGTCTCTTATAAAACCTTAAAGTCTTGATCAAGTGAGAAGCACCTACTTTTTGGGCCGCTAGCTCCTGTGAACTTGATATTGAGAGCAACTAATTTTGAAGGTTCTTATAAAGAGAAGGGGGGGTACAAACACTCTGAGAGATGTAAGTATCTAATATTCTTTTAGAGTAAAACTGAAGAAATGAGTGTTCCTACCTTTATATATTACTAGTTTCTCGGCACGTGCGTTGTGTTGCACGTGTGTACGCCGAATTATGCAATTCATGTTATTGTAAAAACTATATTATTAAACCAAAATTTTGAGTAAATAATTTCACATGAAAGTAAAAAGTACAAGCTTTTGCGAATAATCAATATGGATCGTTGTGTGATGACTTGTTCGTCGAGGTCAAAATGATTGAATATCGTCTTAACCAATAAATATGAACAATCAATATATATACTAGTCTCGGAGAACGTGTGTTCCACGTTAGTCCCTTGTCATATTATAAAATTTATCATATTTAAATTGTTTTAAGTTACATAATAGAAAATGTTGAGAGAATATCGATTTTATCATTTAAAATTTTTCATTAAACAAAATTCATAATAGCAGGATGATGTATGTTTCTAGAAAGAAATATTTATGCTAATTTAGATAATATAACCTCTAATGGTACGAACATGTTAATGAATTATTGCTCTTAATGTAATAAATTCATGTAAATATCTTTAACGAAATTAGCAAAAAGATGAAAAAACATATATTTCCACAAAACCTGTAAACAAAGCACGTTCAAACGTAGGATGATTTGTTTAAATTTAGAAATACTTTCTTAGAGTAAATGAAAAATAAAATCCAACTTGCACTCAATAATTAAATATTCCACTTTATTCAGCCAAGCCATCACAGGTTGCAGGTATTTACTTAAGATGACACTTCAATCAGAGTTTATAATCTCGTAGTCTCTAAAATTCATAGAGGATAAAATAAAAGAAATAAATACAAAAAGGTAGAATAAGGTTGAAGTTATAACACCACAGTAACAAATTAGTACAAGTTTTTTATCAGATACTAATTAGCACAAGTTTTAAAAAATGAAACAAATAATACTCTATTGTTTGAGAAATTACACGAAATTTAAAAGGAATAAGTTCAAGTTCAAACTAATGAATAGTGAGCCTATTCAATTTAATTTTATCAGTAATAGTTATTGAATGAAGTTGAAAGGATATACTTCATTTTTAGGATATCCTGCAATTTGTAATAATATTAACTTTGATGGCATGAAGCACATACATGTGATATTATCGTACATCAGCATGCATCTATTTTAATGTTTATAATTTTTTTATCAAAAAATATAAATTATTTATACCATATACAATCTAAAACTTTATTGAGTTTTAAAATAGTTGGAAAGAATACCGGTTACTGATAAATGAAGGTCAGTTTGGCTTAGACTCGTTATGCATGATTCTATTTAAAAAAACCAACACAAGATAAATTAAGGATCATAATCGAATTAAACGTACAGAAACATAAGCGCAACAACGTGTGTAATAGTTTTTATCGTACAAGAATTTTATGGTGACTATTCTAGATCAACACTAGTCCCCCTCCTCTTTCATCGCTTATTGCAAGAAGCAACAAAGCATTATTTTTAATGAAAGAATTAGCCACTTTATTGTTTGCCAACTCTAAAAATTCCCTCGAAGTTGTAGATACAAAGTCACCAATTCAACAAATAATATAATAGCAATCTAGTATATTCTAGTTTCGTCCTTACTGATAGTCTATTAGACATGATTCTGATTTCAATAAATATTGTAGCAGTCATCACAAGGACTACCAAAGGCAAAGACAATATGATATCAATTAGTGTTGAGATATTGTGGCCTCAATAATTGTTCAAAGCTTAAATGAAGTTTTGATAATTGACAAACTATGTATCAAGAGGCAATCAAGTACAAGGAAAATTGAAGGAAGATGTAGAAGGACATATTCTAAACAGATCTTCAAAGAAACTGGTAAAGCAGTCACAACGGAAGAGTAACTGCTTAGAGGAACTGGTCCTTAGAAAGAAGAACTGGAGACTGTCGGAGGGAGCTGTTTCGTGCAGACTTAGAGAATTGGAAGTTTTGACTCATTCCTATTCGATAAGGAATTGAGCTCAGGTTATGGACAGATTATCATTAATTGAACACGTTTAATTATCTTGGAGATAGAGAAGGAAACCATATGCACGTGAACGAGGGAAGAAGGAAATTCATATCAAATAAGGAGTGATTTTCGTACAAATTATGAACCCAAGACTTGGGTGCATTTGGAGAACTGAAGGCGGCATGCACTCTTATGAATACAACACATCAAAAAGCTTTGGAGTTTGACCACAACCAAAGAGAGAGACATCTAGTGTGAGTTGAGAGTTCACACCAGAGTCTCGAAGGAGACAACTAGAGCGGCAACAAAGAATCTGTTCCTATCAAGATATATCATTTAATTCTTGAGTTGTAATAGTTAGGTTCTTAGTGGGGTTCCAGCTATATACTTTTCGTATTAATTGTTTAGATATTTATCGAGTTATAAGAGACTTCTCTGACTGGGTAAAGTCATTGAAGAGAGAGTTGAGAGAGCTAACAAATTGGAACTGTTGAGGAAGAGAGAGTTGGGGAAGGGATTGTTTGGAACAGTTCTTTAGGTGTACAAGTCATTGTGATCTTAAACAAGTTGCTCGAGTTTTAGTGGAAGAGTTTGGAAAATTCCTACAAAGGTAGGTTAGGATTTTTCCTCCCTTGATCAACGAGCTTTTCCACGCTAAATACTAGTATTGATTTTACTTATTCTACACTTTACCTTCTTGTGTAGTTGCTCAAAGAACCTAGTTCTTTGAGTGCTTAGGTAGTAGCTGCTTTAACAATTGGTAGCAGAGCTAGATATTTCAACAAAGGCTAGCACCTTGAAAGATGGTTGCACTTCCTTAATTCCAAGAAGGTCAATCAACAACAAGAACACCATACTTCACTGGCAAATATTACGATAGGTGAAAAGTAAGAAAGCAAGATTTCATCACGGGAGAAGTGTTAAACCTCGAAATTTTGGGTTGTTCTGCGGTAAACAGACTAACGCAAGTTAAGGTGTATATGGTGTCCCTACAAGTAAGACGGGATGCTTAATGATTCTAATTAAGATTCCAAAGACATTTGAGAAGAGAGAAGAAAAATTATTGGAAAAATTAAGGTAGAAAGTGTCTTACCCGTGTACCAATGTACCAGCAGGTGTTCCTGGTAATTTACAGGATTATAAGTTAAATGGATCGAATCGACAAAATCTGAACTGAATCAGGAAAATTCTGCAGACACCAGTCACTATCGACGGGCCGTCGACATGATGACGGACCGTCGGCACCTTACCCCGTCGAACACGTTTGTAAGCGGAATGCGGGAGCGACCGGCCAGGACAGTCGACGGATCGTCGACACGTCGACGGGACCGTCGATCCAACCGTCAACATGTTTCTGCACTCAGGGATTTTCAGGCGTAAGCCGATGAAGCAAGTAGACGGACCATCGACATGTCGATGGGTCGTCGACCCGCTCGTCGAACTGCTTCTCTGGAACCCTCTAGCTTCAGCTATAAATAGACGAGTCATGCTCTTAATTTTCAGATTTCACTTTCTCTCTAAGTCTTGGAAGCTCTAGAATGTTCCTCACACCATATTATCATATATCCAAGGGAAATCAAGGATTAAACACCAAGAATTAGTAAAAATCAAGTGCAAGGATGCTCCCTAGGGTTTGTGAAAAGCAAGAATCTCTTTGGTATTGAAGAGGGGTTTTCTCCAAGTGAAGTATCTTCATCCAAAGTCCATTCCTACATCATCAAAGGTGAGTATTATGTTCATTTCATGTAATTAAGAATATTGAGTGGTTGAAAGACTTGGATTATGGAAGGGAGAAGAATATAAAGTGCAAATATGGAAATAGTGATATTTTTGAATAATGACTTAACTTGAATTATAGTTCTTGACATGTTATGAGTACCATCTTGTGGTGAATAATATAAATAATGTTAAAGGAAGTATTATGTGAAGAATAAATATGATGTTGTATTATAGTTATGGTCATGGATGATTTTGAAGGTGGATTTGAGAAGTAAACAACGTTAACTTGAAGAATCTATTGATCATGATATTATGGGTGTTCTTATTGATGTTTGGGGAGTTATTTATTTTATGGAAGAAGTTGTCAAAACAAAAGAAATGTCACCAAATTTTCATTAACCCTTAGTTGCTTAGCTTAAGCTTAAGTATGTTCCGGTTGTCTAATCTTAGTACAAATTCTCTTGAAGGTAGAATCGCGAGCTCGAAAGGCAAGCTATTAGACGATAGAGTTAAAGAGATATAAAGGTATGTAAGGCTATCCCCCTTCTTTCAAAGGCATGACTCTCATATTGTGATTTCTTCCCTATATTCCCGCTGACCTTCTTACATCCCCAATGATGGAAGTTAAAGATCCTCAAGAGCTTTTTATGAGATAAAGAAGAGATATATCCTATGATAATGATGACGATAATGATGCTTTCATGAGCTTGATAATTCTATGTTGATGATTCCATTGATGTTATTCCTTGTGGTTGCCTCACCTCATGATACTAGTTCTTTCAAGGCGAGGCATAGTGGTGATGATGTTTCATAATATAATCGGAGGTTCCCGACCTTACGTCTCTCCGATGAAGTAATAGCTTTTATTTGAGCTCCCATGCATGCTTTAGTTTATGAATATATAAGACTACACCGCGCCTGTACGGCCGGGCAGCACCACTACGGTGAGCGTAGTGGTCGGCTTATGGATGATTAAACAGTGTCTATATGGCACGGGCAGCACCACTAGTGGGCGGCGTGAGATGGTTACCCCGGACGCGGGAGGACCGGACGCGAGCTAATGATGTTATTGACTCAGACAGCATATGTATGTATGTGTGATATGTTTTAAAGGTAAAAGTGAGCATGCATGATTCCACCTCAAGAGGCAAGCAGTTACAGTTATCTTTTCTTTTTATGCTTTCTATGTTTCCTTATTATGTTACTATATATGCCTTACATACTCAGTACATTGTTAGTACTGACGTCTTTTTCTTTGTGGACGTTGTGTTCATGCCCACGGGTAGACAGGGAGACGACGCAGACGCTTAGGAGCTTACTCAGCAGTTGTACGGAGCACCCCACTACTCGGAGGTGCGACCATTGATATATTCTTTTGTGTACATATTTGGGGCATGGCAGGGTCCTGTCCCGTCCTTACGACTTCAGCATTATAATTAGAGGCTCGTAGATACCAATGTGTGGGTTGTAGATGCTATGTGACCCCTTCATTTTAGATTTTGTACATCCTTTTTGCAGCCTTACGGGCCTATGCTTATATATGTTTTGGGAGATGTTTGGAGATTATTTCATGATAAGTTTGTGTTAAGAATGATGTATGCCCAGGTTATGTATGATAGTCAGCAGGGTAGGCGGTGCTCGGTAGTCAGCTCTGGGTACCCGTCATGGACACTAATTAGGTCATGATAAAAGTGATATCAGAGCAGTTCTGTCCTAGGGTGTGTATACGAGCCGTGTCCAGTAGAGTCTTGTTTATGGGTGTGAAGCGCGCCACACTTATAAACAAGAGGCTGCGGGGCATTTGGGAATGGTGACCGTCTTTCTTCTTCGTAGATCGTGCCATAGAGCTACGTTATAAGAATTCCTTTTCCCTAACTGTGCGTTATGATTTCAGCAATGCCGGTAAAGAGAGCAATAGCCGCCCATAAGGGCAAGACTGCGGTAGAAAAGCGGGTTGAGCAGGAGCTGCCGGTTCATATAGAGGAGGGTGAGTCCCATAATGAGGCTCTATGTCATACCTCTCACACTCCACCCATATTAGAGGAGCATGAGGGGGGCTCAGCTCCAGCTCGAGTGCCTCCAGTTCCTCTCTTAGGTTGCTTCAGGCCAGCAAATGACCGAGGTTATTCAGCTATTGACTTAATTAGTTACTGCATAGGCCCAGCGGCAGAGTGCGGGTCCGGCTGATAGAGCCACTAGTGCCAGAGCCTGTGATTTTGTGAGTTTTGAACCCGTCGAAATTTTTTCGGTCAAAGCCGGACGAAGACCCACAGGGTTTTATAGACAATATGTTGAGGACGCTAAGGAATATACATGCTTCCAATACTGATTCAGTGGAGTTAGCGTCCTATCGATTGCGGGATGTTGTCGTTCTATGGTATAATAATTGGATAGCTTCAAGGAAGGAAAATGCACCTCTCCCGGTTTGGCAGGAATTCGTAGATGCTTTCATTCGTCACTATTTGCCACCCGAGGTTCGAAGGGCCTGAGCTGACAGGTTTCTGAATCTAAAGTAAGGAAATATGAGTGCTCGGGAGTATAGTCTCCATTTTAACTCATTGGCTAGCTATGCTCCCACTATGGTAGCCGATATGGGAGACAGAGTACATAGATTTGTGAGTGACTTAGGGCCACATTTGTTCAAAGATTGCTTGACAGCTTCATTGCAGGAGGGGATGGACATCTCCTGTATTCAGGCCCACGCTCAAATTTAGAAAAGCAACAGCATCCGCAAAGGAGTGAGCCTGATGCAGACAAAGGGCATAGTAAGAGGGCCAGATTTGCCGGTGCTAGCAGTGAATATAGAGGGGGTCAGCGGCAACAGTACTCCAGATATTTAGGCCAATCCACAGCTAATGCGCCTCCTCAATTCGCGGGCAGGAGATTTGATCGCACCATTTATTTTGGTCCGGGTTAGAGTTCGAGGGTCTCAGGTCCTCAGTTAGTAGGTAATTCTAGTCAAAGGAAACCAACGATACCGCGATGAAGACAGTGCGGAAGACTACATTCGGGTCAGTGTTGCCGAGGATCAGACGCTTGTTATGCCTGTGGTCAGGTTAGGCATATGATGCGTGATTGTCCGTCGATGGGTGGTAGAGTTGAGGCTCAGCCTACAGTATCAGTAGCAGGTTCTTCTTCGTCCGTGCGTCCCGTAGGGCAGACTCCTCAGGCATCAGCAGGCCGTGGTAGAGGTAGAGGGGTAGCATCTGGTTCGAGTGGCCCTCAGCAGCCCCGTATTTATGCTTTAGCCGAACGCCAGGATCTTGAGTCTTCCCCTGATCTGGTTACAAGTACATTGACCATATTCTCTTATGATGTCTATGCATTGATTTATCCAGGTTCTACCTTGTCGTATATTACTCCCTATGTTGCTGGTCGTATCGGGGTGAAACCCAAGCCAATAAAACCTTTTGAGGTATATACTCCTGTCGGTGACCCGATAATAGCTAGACAAGTATACTGAAATTGTGTGATTGTGGTATGTGATCGTCAGACTAAAGCTGATTTGATTGAGCTGGAAATACTGAATTTCGATGTGATCATAGGCATGGATTGGTTGGCCACTTGTTATGTTAATGTGGATTGCAGAAAAAAGATGGTTCGATTCCAGTTCCCAGGGGAAACTCTGGTAAAATTTCTGTAGAATCCCCGAGAACTTAACATTCGAGGACGAATGTTCTTAGGGTGGGGGGGGGGGAGAATGTTACGCCTCAGAATTTCGGGTTGTTGCATGGTAAACAGACTAGCGCAAGTTAAGGTGTATATGGTGTCCGTACAAGTAAGAACGGATACTTAATGATTCTAATTAAGATTCCAAAGACATTTGAGGAGAGAGAAGAAAACTTATTGGAAAAATTAAGGTAGAAAGTGCCTTACCCGTGTACCAATGTACCAGCAGGTGTTCCGGGTAATTTACACGATTATAAGTTAAACGGATCGAATCGACAAAATCTGAACTGAATCTGGAAAATTCTGCAGACACCAGTCACTGTCGACGGGCCGTCGACATGACGACGAACCGTCACTATACACCGTCAACACGTTTCAGCAAACTGGAATCTGCAGGAGCGACCCGAAGGGACAAGTCGACGGATCGTCGACACGTCGACGGGACCGTCGACCCAACCGTCAACATGTTTCTGCACTCAAGGATTTTCAGGCATAAGCTGACGAAGCAAGTCGATGGACCGCCGACACGTCGACGGGTCGTCAACCCGCTCGTTGAACTGCTTCTCTGGAACCCTCCAGTTTCAGCTATAAACAGACGAGTCATGCTCTTAATTTTCAGATTTCACTTTCTCTCTAAGTCTTGGAAGCTCTAGAATATTCCTCACACCATATTATCATATATCCAAGGGAAATTAAGGATTAAACACCAAGAATTAGTAAAAATCAACTGCAAGGATGCTCCCTAGGGTTTGTGGAAAGCAAGAATCTCTTTGGTGTTGAAGAGGGGTTTTCTTCAAGTGAAATATCTTCATCCAAAGTCCATTCCTACATCATCAAAGGTGAGTTTCATGTTCATTTTATGTTATTAAGAATATTGAGTGCTTGCAAGACTTGGATTATGGAAGGGAGAAGAATATAAAGTGCAAATATGGAATAGTGATATTTTTGAATAATGACTTAACTTGAATTATAGTTCTTGACATGTTATGAGTACCATCTTGTGGTGAATAATATAAATAATGTTAAAGGAAGTATTATGTGAAGAATAAATATGATGTTGTATTATAGTTATGGTCATGGATGATTTTGAAGGTGGATTTGAGAAGTAAACAACGTTAACTTGAAGAATCTATTGATCATGATATTATGGGTGTTCCTATTGATGTTTGGGGAGTTGTTTACTTTATGGAAGAAGTTGTCAAAACAAAAGAAATGTCACCAAATTTTCATTAACCCTTAGTTGCTTAGCTTAAGCTTAAGTATGTTCCAGTTGTCTAATCTTAGTACAAATTCTCTTGAAGGTAGAATCGCAAGCTCGAAAGGCAAGCTATTAGACGATAGAGTTAAAGAGATATAAAGGTATGTAAGGCTATCCCCCTTCTTTCAAAGGCATGATTCTCATATTGTGATTTCTTCCCTATATTCCCATGACCTTCTTACATCCCCAATGATGGAAGTTAAAGATCCTCAAGAGCTTTTTATGAGATAAAGAAGAGATATATCCTATGATAATGATGACGATAATGATGCTTTCATGAGCTTGATAATTCTATGTTGATGTTATTCCTTGTGGTTGCCTCACCTCATGATACTAGTTCATTCAAGGCGAGGCATAGTGGTGATGATGTTCCATAATATAATCGAAGGTTCCCGACCTTACGTCTCTCCGATGAAGTAATAGCTTTTATTTGAGCTCCCATGCATGCTTTAGTTTATGAATATGTAAGACTACACCGCGCACCGTACGGTTGGCGGCACATTTACGGTGAGCGTAGTGGTCGGCTTATGGATGATTAAACAGTGTCTATATGGCACGGGCAGCACCACTAGTGGGCGGCGTGAGATGGTTACCCCGGACGCGGGAGGACCGGACGCGAGCTAATGATGTTATTGACTCAGACAACATATGTATGTATGTGTGATATGTTTTAAAGGTAAAAGTGAGCATGCATGATTCCACCTCAAGAGAAAGCGATTCTGGTTATCTTTTCTTTTTATGCTTTCTATGTTTCCTTATTATGTTACTATATATGCCTTACATACTCAGTACATTGTTCGTACTGACGTCCTTTTCTTTATGGACGCTGTGTTCATGCCCACAGGTAGATAGGGAGATGGCGCAGACGCTTAGGAGCTTACTCAGCAGTTGTACAGGAGCACCCCACTACTCTGGAGGTGCATCCTATTGATATATTTTTTTGTGTATATATTTCGGGCATGGCGGGGTCCTGTCCCGTCCTTATGACTTCAGCATTACAGTTAGAGGCTCGTAGATACCTATGTATGGGTTGTAGATGCTATGTGACCCCTTCATTATAGATTTTGTACATCTTTTTTGCAGCCTTACGGGCCTATGCTTATATATGTTTTGGGAGATGTTTGGAAATTATTTCATGATAAGTTTGTGTTAAGAATGATGTATGCCGAGGTTGTGTATGATAGTCAGCAGGGTAGGCGGTGCTCGGTAGTCAGCTCCGGGTACCCGTCATGGCCCCTAATTGGGTCGTGACAAGAAGATCGTGAACTATGGGATATTATTATGGATAGTCCTAAAATTCCTACAACCACTGATGAAAGAAATAGATTCCCAAGAAGAGATCATTGCTAAAATATCAAAACAAGGAAGCTGTTGAATTGTGACATTGGACCTGATGAATGCAATAGAATATCTTCACGTAAAACTTCAAAAGAAGTGTGGGACACCTAACGAACCACAGATGAAGGAATAAGTCAGGTCAAAAAATCTAAGTTGCCTAATTAAACAGGCAATATAAGCCTTTCAAGATGAATGAAGGAGAATCCCTTCAAGAGATGTTCAATACCAGCCCTTTCTTTTAATCTATACTCCAAATTGAAAACTTCTCTCTTGTTAAATCCCTTTACCCCTTAGACACTAACTCTTCCAATGTTTTTTTATGTTCAATGCCTCCCTCTTCTTTATACAAAATCTCACTTCTATCATTCCTCATGTGATACAATAATGGATATGGAAAGACAAGGATTCAACAAGAAAAAGAAAAGGATAACCAGAAATCACAAAGGAAGACACTAATGGCAACTAAAGCTCTTTAATTAGCTCAAACCTCCAAATAGCATTCAACCAAAGCACCAATCTTTTAGGATGACCTCAAGGGAACTAATGTCCCAAGAAACCAATACTCTCAACAAGATTCAAAATCAAAGGCTTCAACAAGCTCTCAACTCTCAAAGAGTATAATAACATCAATATTCAAAGTAGTCTAAAAATATAGGGAAATGTTAAGTCTACTATTTATACTAGGATAATAAGAAAGACTAGCTAGCTATTATACCCTTAATGAAGTAAGGGCCTTGTTTGGTTGGTCTGCCTTTGGAATTGAAAGGATGAAGTGGCTTGTATTTAAGTATTAGCCTCTTTGTATGCATAGCCATATTCTTCACTCTTCTCCATTCCGTCCTCCCATGCAATCATCAACACTTGGAATCCCCGGGAAGGCTCAAGAGTGTACTCAAGTGTGTCCCTCTTCATGAACAACCTTCGCAATGCTTGAAGCTCACGAGCTTGGATCCTTGTGAAGGGCCTTGATGCAACTTGGATTGTATCATTCTCCCCCTCTTGAAAAGAATTTGTCCTTAAATTTAAGGGGTCACCATCATCCACGTCCATAGGTGAGAGATCACACGCGTTTAAGGTGTTATGAACTTGATATTCCGGAGGAAGGTCAATCTTGTATGAATTGTCATTGAGTAGCTCAAGAACCTCAAATGGACCATCTTCTCTAGGAATCAACTTGGTATTCCTTTTGTTGGGAAACCTTTCCTTGCGAAAATGTACCCAAACCTAATCACCCGGCTCAAGTAAAACTCTCTTGCGGCCTTTATTTGCTCTCTTAGTCGTCTCTTGATTCTTCTTCTCAAAGTAAAGCCCTCACCTTCTCATGCAACTTCTTCATGGACTCGGCCCTTTTGTTTCCATCTAAACTCAAAACAACATCTTGAAACAAAGGGGTGAGATCTAGAGGGGTTAGTGGGTTAAAACCATAAACAGCCTCAAATGGAGACATGCCAATAGTACTATGAATGACTCTATTATATGCAAATTGAACTAAAGAAAATTTATCCTCCCAAGATGTTAATTTTCCCTTAACCATGTCCCTAAGTATAAAACCCAAAGTCCTATCCACAACCTCGGTTTGACCATCGGTTTGTGGGTGACAAGAAGTAGAAAATAACAATATAGCCCCAAGTCGTCCTGTAACACCCTGAATTTTTTTAAACTAACTCTTGAATTTTCGATTTACCATATCTTGATACTAAGGGTATATTTTACTTCGCACTTCCTGAACGTGAATTTGATGATATTTGGAACTCGTTTGAAGTGTTATGGTGTAGTTATGTAAACTACTCCTACTATCATTACCTTAGTAAATTAAGAAATGGAATAGATATTTAATATTTTGTGTAGCCACCCTTTCATATTTATCCAAACATAAAAGTTGGGCAGCCACCTTTTCTTTCAATCCTTATCCAAGGAATATATAATACCTTTTGGGGCTCATATCTCTCCACCTCCCCAAATTTTGTTTTCTCTAGAAAAAGGAGACCCCAAAACTCCTCTCCTCTCATCAAGTTCTCCCACTAAATTTGGTTGAGCCACAAGCTACTCCACACTTTTGAGGTAAGTTTACCAAACCCGTTTTTGAACTGGACAGTTTCTAGTATTTGTAGCATATTTCCTTGTATAAAATTTCGTTTTAAGTGAGTCAAGATGATCTGGAAAGCTATTTCATAGATCTACAACTTTTGTTCAGGATCAAAAACCTAGTTTTGCTTATATTTACTCGAAAAGGGGTGATGAAGTACAGGGAAGGTTTTGCCCGGATTCTTTTTTACAAACCCTCCATGTACTACTGTTAGTATTTTGAGCATATATTTTTGTATGAAATTGATATTGGGGTGATTTAAATTTATATGGAACCCCAAGACGTATATCTACAACTTTCATTAAGACCATAAAGTCTATTTTTGCCGTTTACCCCTTTGGAATTAAGCCATAATAAAAGACAGTAGTACTGTCCAGAATTTCTATTTTGATAGTTCAAGGTGATTTTCACTGATATCATATTTAGTTTCGACGTACTAAAACCATTGAACTTAAATAGATATTTGATTGTGTATTTAAGGTATATATATACTTTTGTACAAGCTAAGGGAAATTGGCTAAGAAAGTCGACATATTTATTTGATCCTTGCTTTGGGGATTTATAACTTCTTGATGTTTGTTTGAGCTTTAGAAGCACTAAAGCTCCAAGATTTGCACCTAAACTTGAACTTTTCTTTCAATTTATTTTGTTTGAGATATTGTCAGAAGCTTGAATTTTGGTGAAATAGTATTTACTTTAAATTGTTGGCATATTGATTTTGTTGCTACTTTAATAGTTTACTTGCTTTGTTGGTTGGGAAGGAATATCTTGATACACTTCAATATGATAACGTTACCATTGAGGGTATAATTTTGTAATTGAGTTATGAGTATGTTAAAATCACATTGGTGTTATGTGAAGTATTTTCGTAAGACGACTTAATTCGCCCACACATACGGATTGCTTGAGCATTATTGCATTCTTGTCAGGACATTGTCCTTCTTGTGATAGTGACCTTGTCACTTATAATGACATACCTCATGGTATTGTTCGGATCTTGCCCATCTTGACTTTGGATTTACATTTCATCTTGACGATGGACTTTTGTCCATTTTCGAGTATGAGTGGAAAGCCACTTTCAACATGGCTCTTGATTCTCTTGGTTATTGGGTGACGACCCTTCTTGATTTCAGATCTTGCCCATCTTGACTTTGGATTTACATTTCGTCTTGATGATGGACTTTTGTCCATTTTCGAGTATGAGTGGAAAGCCACTTTCAACATGGCCCATGATTCTCTTGACTATTGGGTGACGACCCTTCTTGATTTGGGCTTTGGTCCTTCTTGTTATTTGACTATGCTTGATATGATGGCATGACGTATGCTTTCTCGGATTAGCTTGGGAAGCTTTCTTGACACTAGAGATATGAATATTGTTATTTTGAACTACTTCTTGGATTGATATTTGATTCTCTTGAATATAGTATATAGCTTACTTTGATAAGTCTATTCCTTGAATTTAGTTCTTGGACTCATTTTTGATACGTAGTTCACTATTAAATTAACTAATTGAATGACGTTTCATGAATTAGCTTCGAAAACTTTCTTGACACTTGGTATTTGAAATATTAGTATCTTGACCTATCTTATGGTTTGGTGGTTCTCTTGAAATGCAAATTGATTAAATACTTGATGATAAATCGGATAAGCTTATGTCTTGAATTGACTTCTTGCACTCATATTTGATACATAGCTCACTATTCAGTTAACTAATAGGTGGACCTTTTTGAATTAGCTTTGGAAGGCTTTTTGACATTAGAGATTTTGAATATTGATATATTGAACTATTTTATTATTTGATATTTGATTCTCTTGAAACAATTGTACCTTCATTGAATACTTGATGATGATTTTGATATGCTCATTTCTAGAATTTATTTTTGTACTCCTTACGTAACATACTTTTTTTTATATGAAATGTTAGTTAAGTTTATGTGCCACTAAGCTTTATGCTTAGCGATAGTTTGTTACTATCATAGGTGATGTTCCGAGGGAGACTAAAGGATGGCCATTTGAAGTAGACTATTTGGAAGCTTAAATGAAGATCACATTTGCATGAGCATGTTCATTTTGTATACTTTTGGGGACTTGTATGTGATCCATGTGATACACTTAGGGATGCACTTTTGAAACTTGTTCACATGGGCCTATTTCCGTTACTAAATTATTGCGAATATCTTATTAAATAAATTTCTTTTAAAAGTTGTAAGTATGAAATTTTCTTTTGTTTCGTAAGTGGCATCTTCCCAAAGGGGGTGCTACACGTCCCCACAATTACTTCCAAAAGTGGCTAAGGAACTTAGAGTCCCTATCACTCACTATGATTTTGGGAATACCAAGAATTTGACCATATTTTCAACAAATAAAGATGCAACATGAGACGCCTCATAACACTTATGACATGCAATAACATGATCCATCTGTGAAAAGCGGTCAACAATAACAAAAATACTATCTTTGCCCCTTTAGTCCTTGGCAATCCCAACACAAAATCCATAGAAATGTCATGCCAATGTCTTTGACGGGTGGGGAAAGGGGTATACAATCCATGAGGAAAAAGTCTAGACATAGTACGACGACACTCAATGCATTGACCACAAATTTTGGCAACATCCCAACGCATATTACGCCAATAAAATTGCTCCTCAAGAATCCCCATAGTTTTATCAATTCCAAAATGTCCCATTAATCCCCCATCATGTGCCTCCCTCACTAAAAGTTCCCTCTAAGAGCTCATGGCCACACATAATCGCTTGTTCTTGAACAAGAACTATCAAATTTCGAATAAGGATTAGAAGATCTATCCCTAAGCTCTCTTTCCCTTTCCCATTCTTAGCAATCTTGAATGATTTTTGCAAAGACGGGTCTTCGGGATACAATGCTTCAAGCTTTCAAAACCTATCAATTTGGAAGACAGAGTATTTATCAAAACATGTTTTCTAGACAAGGCATCTGTCACTACGTTGTCCTTCCCCTTTTTGTATTGAATTACTGTCACACCCCAAATCGGAGGGGTGAGACCGGCACCCGGTTCTTACTTACCGAGCACTCACGTACATTACTTACTACTCAACTCTAAGGAAACATATGGGCCGACTAGGCCATCACATGATACTTAAATAAAGAAGGAAGACTCTCCTGCAATCAGCAACCCAAGTAATGTGCATATATACATATATAGGAGTCAACAAGGCCACCATGGAAGTCTATACATCAGAGCACAAGGCCGACGAGGCCGTACACTCTACTAAACACAGGACATATGTCTACAAGCCTCTAGGAGTAACATGACTGTCAGAAGGTCGAGACAGGGCCCTGCCGTACCCATAATGCATACATGTACAAGAGTCACATGGCATACCAACTAACTATAGTAGCTCTGGAAAGAGTGGAGTGCGACAATCACGCTGAGCTGGGGCCACCTCTGGGTAGATCCATCTGTCTATCTATATGGACCTGCGGGCATGAAATGCAGCGTCCCAGCAATAGGTCGTTAGTACGGATAAATGCCACCAAGTATATAAGGCAAGAACATATAAGTAAAAGCAGAGAAAAACAAAGATAAGTGAAGGAGAAACAACCTTAAACTCGGAATGTCGCGGAGGGCGTATGACATGCATGCTTTAGTTTGAATAATATATATATATATATATATATATATATATATATATATATATATATATATATAAAGCCACACTATAGGGCTGCATCAACATCATAATCAAGCCGCTCTCGGGCTAATATCATCATAACGTACCCAAATGCGGTGGTGTGCACAATAGGTGCCGTGCCCGGCCGGGACTATAGCGTGGCTCGGTGTCAAAAAATAGATACATACGATATACATACATATATATATATACATACATAAATACATATATACATACATACATACATATATATATATATATATATATATATATATATATATATATATATATATATATATATATATATATATATATATATATAATGCATGATAGACACTAGAGGAAAATTATGAGTCGTTCGGAGTGACGTAAGGTCGGTAACCTCTGAGATACATTATGAAACTAGAGCATCAACATGTAACTCAATGGAAAGCTGGAGATCTTTTGAAACATGAATCACATAACACATTAAGTAATAAAGAACATGAACCTTTTGGCTAGTAGAATAGAGTTCCTTGTTATTGGAGGACGTTTACGTTAGTTTCGTTCGGTTCGTGCCTAGAGAAAGGAAGGGGAAAGCTTAAACATACCTTTGGACCGACCTTTCAACGATGATTGTGGAACTGATCTCCTCTACACAACAAAGGAAGATAGCACTAGAATCAACAAGGATGATGTCACGACCCGACTAGGGGCCATGATGGGTACCCGGAGTTAACTACCGAGCACCACTCATTTTACTAGTCATCATACTTATCCTGCATTCATTTTATTAATCTCTTACTTCTAATTGTAGGAGAAACCATCTTTACTTTCAAGCATATCTACATTTATATACATGAGCCCTTTGGCTATCAAAATGATATACAAGAAGACGTTATGATCATCATGTGTCATTAACTACCCACACACATGCATCTACGAGCCTCTACTAGAGTACTAGACATAAGGATGGGACAGGGCCCTGTCATGCCCAAATATGTGCACAAACTAATATATATCCAAAATAACACCTCCGGAAAGAATAGAGTGCTCCTGTAAGTCCACTAATCAACTCCTATGAATTTAGGGCACCTCTCTGTCTACCTGTGGGCATGAAACAGCGTCCAAAAAGAAAAGGACATCAGTACGAACATTGTACTGAGTATGTAAAGCATGAACAATAGTAGTGGATCGATGAAACAAAGAGACATCAAGTGAGGAACAACCTGTAACTGACTGTCACTTAAGATTTAAAAAATGCATGCTAACTTACTTCATAAACATCATCATATCATGTATGCATATATATAAGATGCCCGACCATATAGGTATGGTGTGATCATTATTAGCCCGCGTCCAAGCCTCCCGCGTCCAAGGTAAACATCTCATGCCGCCCACTGGTGGTGTCTGCCTATGCCATCTAAACATGGTGTATACGCTGCCTGCCTTAGCGGTGTCTGCCCGGCCATGTAGGGACGGTGTAATCTCATTTTCATATACTTATCATGAATCATGCATAAAGACTCGAAGACAAACTATAACTATATCGGGGTGACGTAAGGTCGTGAACCCCCGATTCCATTATGGAGCATTCATAAGCATTCTGCCTCACCTTGAAGGAACTAGCATTATTAGGTGAGTGTTCACAATGAACAACATCAAAGGATCGTAATTAGGATCATTAGCTTCATAGAAATACCATATCATGAACTTTAGAATCTTTAGACTTAGGCTCATCATTATCATTATCATACTCGTAACGTGTCTCTTTTTGTTATCTCATGGGAAGCTCTTTATGAACATAAACTCATAATTTTCTGGAATGTAAGAAGGTCATGGGGAGAGAGGGGAATTCATGCCATAGGAATCATGCCTTAGAAGGAAGGGACTAGCCTTACATACCTTTTCATTTAGCTACTCTATCGCTTGAACGTTCCCCTCCAATATTCACGTTTCTACCTTCAAAAGAGTTCATACTAATATTAGATAATGGATAACATAAGCATGCTTGAACTAAAGCTAGAGAAAATTGGGCATCGTCTCCTTTATTTATACAACTTTCTCCACATCGTATAACAAATCCCAAACGTCAATAATAACATTTATCATATCATAATCAACAATATTTATCAACCACACATTATTCAATTCACCTACTTCCATTTCAAGGGCCTCCACAACCATGGTCATAATATAACATTACCTTCGTCCTCATATAATGCTTCTTCCGTACTCTTAATATCATTTATAACATGACTATACTCGTAGCATATGAAGAATCATGATTCATACTAAGCTACTACTCAACAATGTCACTATTCTCATATTTGTAACCCATTTTCTATTTTCTTCCACAATCCAAGTCTTTCAACCCCTCAATATTCTAAATAACATGAATTGATCATAAAACTTACCTTTGATTGAGTAGGAATGGGTTTTGGATAGAAATACTCCACTTGGAGAAAAACCCTAGCTTCAATCCAAGTGATTTCTTGACTTCAAGCGACCCTCAATAGCTTACTTACACTTGCTTTCCTTGGTTTGATAAAGTTGATCCTTGATTAGTCTTAGATTCTTGTAAAAGAGGTGTGTAGAATATTCTAAAGAGTTGGAGAGAAGTGGAGAAGTGGGGAAATAAAAATAATGATTTGGGGTCTCACTTATATAACTTAAAAATTTGACCCGCCGGGAAAATATACGGACACTTATACGGTCCGTATAAGTGACCGTGAAATCACCCCAACAATAATTCATTTCTGTAACCATTATACGGCACATTATACGGTCCGTATAATTTTATACGGTCCATATAAGTGACCGTATAATCCCATCAGTGATGGACCTTCACTGTAACGGTTATACGGACCATTATACGGACCGTATAAATGGTCGCATAATCCATTTTCCTCCGATCTTGATCTCGTCGACTCGTTTGATCTCCAATCCTTATGGAACCTTCTTAACACTTGTTTAACACTTCATTAACAATCTAAGGGGCGTTATAACCCTTCTTTGAGACATCATTAAGTCAACATTAACTCGGTACTTGGCAAATCCTTTCCGATACACAACGTATACCTCGCCTTTCTTGACGAACTTCCTTCTCTTGCGTCAAACGTCTTTGAAATCTTAATTAGAACCATTAAATTCTACTTCTTACTTGTAGGAACATCGTATACTTCTTACCCTGTGTTAGTATAACTATCATACGACGACATGAATTTTTCTGAAGTGTAACAGATGAAATGCAACAACTAGCCAACGAGCGGCAAGCTCGCTTTACAATAGTTCTACGACATTTCTCCCCGCCTTTCTTCAATACAAACTCCATAACATCAGCAACTACACACATACACAATCATTAACACTAGAGTAGGATCTCAACATCCCAAGAAAACCCAACAATAGTCTACATCAACTTTAAATAATTGAACTCGCGGCTTCCGAACACTGTCCCGTGAGTTCTTAACAAATACTTACCTTAGATGTTCATACAAATTTGTTGAAGGTTGTAGACGACGAATCGTACCTTTGTCGCCCTCTTTATAGTTTCTCGTCCTTAATTCACCAGGAAGTAATCCCCGACTTGCTAGGATTCGCAAGAAATTAGTGCTTGTATGTCATGAAAATTTTTCGTTGTTGAAAGCTTCCTTGAAGCTATATTCTAGCTTATTTTGGTGTTGTTTCCTTTTTGTACTAACAAGATGAATGACCTGGTGTATATGTATATAGTTCCACTCCTTGGTATAATTATCCTCAAATTAAAGTACCGAATCACCCCTTTGAAACGCCCACATGTCCAACCCTTAATTTGAGTGTATTCTGTTCACTTATGTGTCTACTAGTCGGATAGTTATTAGCTTCTTTACTCTAGAGAAGTTTGTTGGATTTTTTGTCACGCCCCAAATCTGGAGGGCCGCGATCGGTACCCGGTAAGTACCTGGACCGGGCGAACCAACATTTAAACTTACATTTAGCTAAGAACATAGATAAGCCTAGAGTGGCCACCTGCACTCAGAAAAATCCCAACACAGATATATACATATAACTCTCTGCGGTCTGGCCGCCTCCTCAAGAAACAAAACATAACTGTATGCGGTCCGGCCGCCTCATGGAATATATGCAAAACTACTCAAACCACTGTACGAGCCGAAACGTCTCTCCTAAGTAACTATGCATCAAAGGATGGGCCACAGGGCCACAGACTGACTGACTGTACTGTACATATGTCTACAAGTTCTAAAGAAGCATAACTGAGTCATGGCAGGACAGGGCTCCAGCTCACCCGTCGTCCATAAATGCAAAAGAAAGACTCCACATAGACCTGGCAACTCCGAACAAAAGGGAGCTCACCACCAGCGGATGTCAAGTACTGTCTACTGAGGAGTTCTGTCAATCTGTCGATCTATTCCTGCAGATATGAATGCAGCGCCCCCAGCAAAAGGGACGTCAATACGAAAAATGTACTGAGTATGCAGGGTAGAAGAGTAACATACACATAGGAGTCATGAATGAAATCTGAAAATCATAAGCTAAAAGATCGACCGAATACACACACAGTATGTCTGACTATCTGAACATACCTGTATGAATGCATCTGCTTACTGAAAATACCTCTGAGGGCGTATGATATGCATAGGTCATAGTACCGAGGAACGTACGGCCCGATCCATATCCCATATAGGCCCCCTTCGGGCATAATAACATAATGGCCCCTTCGGGCATAATAGCATAATGGCCCCTTCGGGAATCATAATCATCATCATTGTGCACCAGCAGTTCAGGTGGTAATGCGTATATAACGCCTTGCTTTTTGCCCATACCCCATATATATATATATATATAATATACGCGTATATAACGCCTTCTGGTCACGGGTCAATATGCATATATGTAAATGCATGCAATACATAAATGTGGACTAATATTATCATAATACAAACTCAGGACCCATGAACAGAAGGAACAATCATAACAAAGGGGTACAGGATCATCAAGAACGGGTATACTCCTAATACTTCTAAGAGTAGAGTAATATGGAGACTCGAGTATTCATTGTCCGCTGATATCATAGGATCATGCCAAAAAGAAAGAAAGGGAAAGCCTTAACATACCTGGAAGCTTACTTCTTGACTTTTCTAACTTACTTTGTGTCTTGCAATCTACATAAGATTATTCGTAGTCTCATAATCTACATATAAAACCATTCATACTATTGTTAGGCTCATTATCATATGTTTGTCTTAAGCCCTCAAATTAAATCCTCTTAAAATTTGCCGAAATTTGGGCAGTATCTCCCCCGTTTATAGCCCTAGCCCGCAATCACAATACCAACAAAACAACAACAACAACAACAACAACAACAACAACAACGCTAACATCAACAACATCATCATCAATACCAAAATATACTCAATAAAACATCCCACACGATGTTTACCCAATTTCTCAACCAATCAATCGACTTTACGAAGCTTTAACAACTAAATCTCCTTGATACAATTCGTAATATCAATAATAAGGAATATCCTTACCTCAATCAAGGTTGGAAGAACTTGAAATCTTATTTAGCTTCAATAGGCTCCTTTGATCCGTCAAGATTTGATGTATAAAACAGGAACTACAAAACTCTCTACGCTTCCCGAGCCTCGAATGTAGTCCCGTTACTTTAATCCGCTAAAAAAATGATCCTTTAATGTTTCTTGGGTATCTTAGGAGCTTTTTGGTGGAGAGGAGTGGAGAAAATGAAGCCAAAGAACATATTTTGGTCTTAAATAGGAGCTCAAGGTCGGTACTGTAGCAAGTCGGTTACTGTAGCACGCGGTTTTGCTCTGTCAGCCTAACTTGTAACGTCCATAATTCTCTACTTCGATGTCGTAGCGACGAGCGGTTTGTTACATTGGAAACTACACTCAACGAACTTCATTTTAGGCTTTTGTTACACCTCAAAACTCCTCATACTCTAAAAGATATTCCTTCCCCAAGTTAGACCAGAATTATCGTACGAAACCTTGCCCATCTTTTCTCCAAAGTCATACTACTCAATTTCTTCTACTCATTTCCTTATAGGATCTTTCGGTATTCCTTATATACATCTTTTACTCATAAAATATACTTAATAATTCTTCGCTTCATGTATTCCAAATTTGTTTTACTTAGCCATAGCTCGACATACTTATGCTTGAATTTAACAAGTGCTTCTTCAGAAGTATGGGATATAACATTTTTGTGGGACTAATCTGACCTTATGGGCCCACTAAATAAAGTAATGTGATTATGCATAAGAACTGAATTGGTTCAGCACCTATTTACGTGGTGCAATGTATCACCGCAACTATTTCTCTTCTTCTCTTAATTAAAACCAAAGTTACTCTCTTTCATTTTTAACACACTTCATGTACTCATTATCATATACTCATTATCATGATCATGTGTTATAGCACTACTCCATAGCCTCTTTTGGCACTCATAAAATATTATTTCCAATCATCGTCATCACACTTTTAATTCCTAAATCATTTCGGGACTTCATCCGTTTATATACTAAGCTTTTGATCTACATACATGAACATGACCTTATTCTTGCGGATTCGGGTAAATTTTCTCATTTTGGGCGGTTCTATTCCTAGTCTGAAAATGCAGGGTATTATAGCTTGGACCGTATTTTATTCAAAATAGATGTCGAACCTCGACGAACTTTATTAACTTCGATTCGTTTAACTTCTAATCCTTACGACATATCTGTACTATCATTTTAACCACTTATAAGCTAGGAATAACCTAGTCTACTTATCTCATCTAACTTGCACACTTTCTAACATACAAAAACACAGGATGTAACATCCTCCCCATTTAGGAACATTCATCTTCAAATGTAGAGGTGTATATGAAAGAAACTAACTTTTGAAGGAATTTCAAAAATTTCGACAGAGTTTCCCCTATAAACAGGACTATGCAACACTTGTCAAATAGCCAGAAAGTAACATACTCGCATCACAGGGCCATATAACCTAACATGATATACCATTGGGCCCTATACAACCATGAAATATCAAGTGACTCCACCTCTGGCAATGCTATAACGCCTCAATTTTGAGTATCACCCATCTGTCTGAATAAGTATGGATGCTTGGACTTTATTTCGTCCTCGGCTTCCCACGTCAATTATTCCACATTCTTATACCTCTATAATACTTTTACGGAAGCTACTTCTTTGGTCCTCAACTTGTGGGATCTAGAATTGCAACTGAAACTTCTTCGTAAGACAAGTCTTTTGTAATTTGGACATTATCAATAGCCGTTGTCTTGCGTCGCCAGTTACCCATTCTGAGTCGTAGTACATTGATATTTCCAAGTTAAGGTGTCGGGTACAATGTTAGCGCCTTCCTGAGTTGTACATAGGCCCCCTTTCAACATCTTCCATCCTCATAAGTCCTCTTGCTTGACTTAGATTCGGCTTTCTCTGTTCGGGAAGTATTGGAGACTTTTATGATAGTAAGCATGTATATCTACCTGGGTTCTATATATAAGATATCTTGCCGTGTAGTATTAGAAGAGTCCATCTCTTGTCATAAACAAAGGGGCATTCCCCTACATTTTCTGGAAACGTCTACACTGAGGTCGAGATTGTATTGCAGTTAAGGCTTCAATTGATTATCCATAGTGCTAGCTTGACTGTTTTCCTCTAACCTCTCCGACATTACACAAATCATCTCGACCCTCGACGAGACCAAAACATATATGTGGAAAGCTTCATAGCATATCTTACTGCGCTTACTATTGTCGTAGAATGTTTAGAAGTCACGCTTGGAAAAGACATATAATCTCATCTTCGAAACTGGTCACGATTTAATGTGAAAGGAGTCTATTTTAAATTATGAATTGTATGAATTCGGGAGAAGAAAAGATTCTAACGTGAAGTATAATAATCGGGTATAGGTGTGGCCCAAATGCATCAAAACTGAGTAGAACCTTCCTGATGCATATACCGTAGAGTACTCGAAATGGAATTCCTGGGATGTCGCGTTATTTTGAGTCTTAGTACTTTACCATACCATCTTTCCCCCTTAAGGAGGTCACTAACATCTGATGCTCGAGCACTTCATTCCCTTAGTCCAATCGTTCTTTCCACACCTCTCGCCGTGCACCTCAACAACCTAAATTTCCCTTAAGGTCCTTTTCTCTTTACTGGAGATAACCAAGTCATTTACATAAATGGAGGGCCATACACTCATAACCGAAACACCCCCCACCCCGATAACCTCAGCTTGCCCCTCTCACTCGTCCCAAGGAACTTCCTCAAATATTGATCTCCTATCGCTTACCCTCTTGCTGCCTAAGTATTCACCTTTCTATTTTCTACAGTATACAATTATTACAGAATCCTTCAAGCATCTAACTCGTATTCAATTTACCTCACGTTGTAACCAAGTATTGGTACTAGTGCCTAGGAGGGTAGATCAGTCTTCTAATGGATTTTATTGAAGTCGTTCAATTCACTTCTCGAAATGAAGTTATAGTCTTATGACTTATACCTCTTTACAACTTCAACGCTTGTCTTCCCTTAACTTTTTCTTTTACTTGACTACGATCCTTGTCACACTACCATACTTCGGCTTATGACTCTTATTCATCTTTCATTCGACTCTTGATGCTTCATTCATTCTCTACTAATATCTTGTTTACATAGCAATTCCTCATTCTATTCCGGATAATTCTAGCAAAACATTACCTTGCTTTTAACATCCCCTTTTCTTCCAACCTTACTCTGTTACACCCCGTAGTTCTATACATTGAAATTCGTAAGTGTCGGTCGCCCCAAGTGTGGATTTTGGAGTTACTTTCAAGGGAATGTATGGTTGCATGCGTTTAATTTGTGGTCATGAAGATTTAGTTCGGGTAATAAGCCACGAGAGGATTGGAAAGCAGGTGAATCTCGAAAACTAGGTTTAATGGTCCGACTTGGAGAAAGGATATCCTTTGGAACGTGATGAGTTTTGAGACAGAGCAAAGCTAGAGTGAAGTTCATGAAGTACAGTTTCCAACGCAATAAACCGCTCCTCAATAGGATATTGGGGTAAGGAGATATAGACGTTACAAGTTGGGATGGAAGGCCAGGAAAATAGCCTGCGCGGACGCGCCAGGGAGTGGCGCGAAAGCGCAGAAGGCCAAGGGCCAACACAGTGCGAACGCGCCACCACGGGGCGCGAACGTGCTGAGCAATTTTGAGCCCGGGTTAGGGATGAAGTTTATATTATAAGAGTGTAATAATAATATACATATGACATTTGGAGACCGTATGGTGTAAATCAGTTAGTACGTTACTTGATGAGTGGCCCTCGTAACCGTAAGTAAGGTGAGGCCCACATGTCGGGGTTTTATAAAGGACATATGAAAATTTATATGAGTAGTACATGGAAAGTTGAGCAAGTCTTAAGAAGGACTCTTAAGCCAAATATGGGCATAAGCCCTCCAAAAGGATGATTTAAGGATACGTTTTCGGGTGATCTGATTTGGAGGGGCCAAAATGCTATTATAAGTTTGGAATTTGGAAACACACCAAAAATAAAAGTTGTAGATAATTGAAATAGATTTCCAACCATAGGTCTTGGGACCTTATACGATATTGGATCAAGAGGTATGACCTTTTTACTGAACGAACGTGCAAGCAGAAAAAATAAGCCTGTGCGAACGCGCCTAAAGGTGGCGCGAACGCGCAGAGCAAAACTTAGGTCGGTCCAGGCAGTCTCTGGAACCTTATATAAGGGGGTGTACCCCCTGTTAATTCATCCAAATGCACCAAATACTCCCCCAAACTTCTGGAAACCTCTCCCCACTCCCATACACCAAGTTTTACTGCGAATTAAGTAAAATGCCTGGATTTAGGCCCGGACAGCGTATAGTTGCGGTTATAAAATCGTATTGCGGTGAGCCTTGGCAAGAACTCAATATGGAAAGTAAAGATATTGTGGTTCTAGCGGGTGAAAGGTATGAATATTTCCTTATTAACATCGAATTAAGCTTATTTACGGAGGAAAAGTTATTAAATGATCGTATAATGTATTTATGGGTTGAGAAATTGGACAAAACATCATGTGGGATGGTTATGGAATATATTGGTAGGGATAATAGTGTTGTTGATGTTGGTATTGATGTTGTTGTTGATTGGTTGCTAGATTCTGATTTCGGGCTAGGCATATAAACAGGGGAGATGCTGCCCGAATTTCGACAGATTCTAAATGGATTTAAATTGAAGGCTTAAGACAAGTGTATGATGGTGAGCCTAACAATAGTATGAATGGTTTCATATGTATATTTCAAGACAGGAGGTAGGTTGGAAAGTCGAGAAGCGAGCTTTCAGGTATGTTAAGGTTAAACCTTTCTTTCAAAGGCATGATTCCTATGTTTTGATTCCATACATGACATCCATAATATTTTTACTCCTAGAAATGCCAGAAGTCTATAATTTCTGAAGAATCTTATGATGACTCCAATCCTAAAGATTTCTAAGTCCAAGGTTCTAGATGATTTCATGACGTGACTGAGCGTGCTAGATAATTCTGGATTATATTTAAAATATGTGGCCTTAGCTTATGTCTGAGCGCGCTACACAATATGTGGCCTCAGCTTATGTCTGAGCGTGCTATATAACATATGACCTCAGCTTATGTCTGAGCGTGCTACATAACATGTGGCCTCAGCTTATGTCTGAGCGTGCTACATAATTCTTGATTATATTCAGGATATGTGGCCTCAGCTTATGTTATGGATCATTCAAAGTGAGACACGATAGTGGTGATGATTATGGTAGTGATGAAGATCCTTATTAGTGGAACGAACTCAGCAAATAAACGGATTTCAAAGACTCTATTCCTAGACAGTGTAGGGATATTCGTATCTTTGACCTCTTAAATCCCGAAGGGGGCACCCATAAGTAGTGCGATTTCATAATGTTGTCTAATTCCGGAAGGGTAAATTCATAAGGTATTTCTCTTACCTATGCATTTTACATTTAATTTTTGAGTCTCGAAGGAGACAAATGAAAAGGGGAGGAAGTTCCCATTTTGAAAAAGAAAGGGAAGAAGTTCCCGTTTTGAACTAAAAGTTGCTCCGAAGGGAGTCTTTTGATGGTTTCCAAAGATTTTCATGCATTTTCATATTTACATACATGCACGACATCATTTCATGGGGAAGGGGAAAGGGCTAAGGCATTATATACGCAAACCACCTGATCAGCTAGTAGACGATGATATGATGCCCGAAGGGGCCATTATGCTATTATGCCCGAAGGAGCTGCGAGCAGGGTGAAGGCATGCATTATATATATATACACACACACACATACATACTCATGCTGCATCAAAAGTTCATATGCATACATGTTTATCAGAGTTGATTACAGGTACAGATTGAGTCTGTTACTATTTTATCATCCGAGTCGAGATATATTGTTTCAGTTCTGCCTTACATACTCAGTACATTATTCGTACTGACGTCCCTTTGCCTGGGGGGGTTGCGTTTCATGCCACGCAGGTGTATACAGATGAGTAGAAGACATTGGCTATAGGATGTTCCCAGGCTATCAGCTGGATTGGTGAGCTCTATCCCAGTTCGGAGTGTTGCCGAGTCAAAGTACTTATGTTATAGTATCTCGTGTATGCTAGAGACTTTTACAGATAGTGTCCTGTGGATTGTGCGTGGGGATGTCGACAGTGGTGTAAAGAGACCATATAGGTCGATGTGTTTCTATGCTTTATTTTTAAAGATTTTATTGTGACTAAAGGTTTTCTTTGAATTAACGATAAGGGAGAAGTCCCTGATTTGACGAAAGAGTTTTATTGAAAAGTTTTTTTTTTACCTGACGGAAGCGTCATTTCGTAGATTAAAGGTTCACAAAGTTGTGACTCCTGGATAGAATAGTAGCATGGCACTCAACCTAGTAGGGTCTTGGGTGTCAGTCGCGGCCACCGGTTTGGGTCGTGACATACTCTCTGGTTGTTCACTACCCCTTCCTCACTAAAGGCATGGTTACTAAGGTGAACATTTATCTTATCTACAAAGATTCATATACCTAATCCCGAATCTTCTAAGCACTCGAGAAGTCATATCATACTATGCAACTCCAGGGTTCATCACATATACATTGCATAATGAAGAACTACTGACATGGTCACAATGCTATTTAGTAATTCCACCAATTTCTAACAATCTATACGTTCTAATCATAAGCTTTGCCCTTGCTAGGTCCTGGGGGTTTTACCCTTTCCCGTAACTAAGTCTGTCGGTGCCTAGGAATCATAGGCTCGGGAAGGTGCTACTAGCAATTCTACCGTTGCTTATGAAAGTGAGATAATAACACTTGTACCCTCTGTCTTAATTCGGGGCTACCTTTCAATCTCCTCTGTTCTAAGTGCCTCACATCCTGTCACTTTCATTTTTTCACATTTAAATCTCGTATTTCAGGATCTGAACTTTCACAACCTCCTTCCCACCTGGTAAGATTGCCATTCACACCTTAGGGATCTAACATATTTCTCACATATCTGATACACTCATGAGCTTGATAAAGACCCAGTATTTTCGGTAACACAAAACGGGATATGGGTTAGGAATCGAATTTTTACGACTCAGCTCTATCGCACGATCTGGAATAAGAAAGAAAAGTGAAATTCTTAAATGCCTTATAGCCTCATAAACAAGACTCTACTAGACAAGTGTGGTGCACTACACACCCATAAACAAGACTCTACTAGACACGGCTTGTAGACATCCCTAGGATAGACCTGCTCTGATACCAAGTTTGTCACACCCCAAACCGAAGGAGTGAGACCGGCACCCGATTCTTACTTACCGAGCACCAACATACATTACTTACTGCTCAACTCCAAGCAAACATATGGGCTGACTAGGCCGTCACATGATTGTCAAATGAAGAGGGAAGACTCTCCCCGCAATCAAGAACCCAAGGAATGTGCATATATACATATATAGGGGCTGACGAGGCCACCATAGAAGTCTATACATCAGAACACAAGGCCGATGAGGCCGCACACACTACTAAACACAGGACATATGTCTACAAGCCTCTAAGAGTAACATGATTGTCAGAAGGTCGAGACAGGGCCCCGCCATACCCATAATACATACATGTACAAGAGTCACATGGCATACCAACTAACTATAGTAGCTCTAGAAAGAGTGGAGTGCGACAATCACACTGAGTTGGGGCCACCTACCGGGAAGATCCATGCGTCTGTCTATCTGGACCTACGGGCATGAAACGCAGCGGCCCAACAATAGGACGTCAGTACGGATAAATGTACCGAGTATATAAGGAAAGAACATTTAAGTAAAAGCAGCGCAAAATAAAGATAAGTGAGGGAGAAACCACTTAAACTCGGAATGTCGCGGAGGGGGTATGACATGCATGCTTTAGTTTAAAAAAACATATATATATATATATATATATATATATATATATATATATATATATATATATATATATATAAGCACGCTATAGGGCTGCATCATCATAATCATTAAGCCGCTCTCAGGGGCTGATATCATCATAACGTACCCAACTGTAGTGGTGTGCACTATTGGTGCTATACCGGCCGACTATAGCGTGGCTACGTGTCATAAAACAAATACAAACATACATACATATATGTATGTGTGTGTGTGTGTGTATATATATATGTATATATGTATAATGCATGATAGTGTCACAACCCACTTTAGAATCACGCGGGCACCTACCTTTCCCTTCTCGGTAGGCAAACCCTTAATTACATAACACATCATTAAATAAAGACAATTGAGGGTTCAACTACCGAGAAGGGAAAGGTAAAGCATACATACGAACCGAATATAGCGTGGCTACGTGTCATAAAACTAATACATACATGCATATATATATATATATATATATATATATATATATATATATATATATATATGTGTGTGTGTGTGTGTGTGTGTGTGTGTGTGTGTGTGTGTGTGTATAATGCATGATAGTGTCACGACCCAATTTAGGATCGCGCGCGCACCTACCTTTCCTTTCTCGGTAGGCGAACCCTCAATTAAATAACACTTCATTAGATAAAGCAATTGGTTGAATCCATTAGATATATAAGAATAACAGCGAAAATCAATTTATTTAATAACTCAAGATTAAAAACGATTACAACAGTTAGATAATTACAGACTCTTCCGACTTCCCACGACCTGGTCTAGACTAGTACAAGAGCGACTATATAATCCAGAATGGTATCAGTGTAATCAACACGTACTGAGTAAGTATCATAGGCCGATATATAATGGTTAGAAACACATATTAGTAAAAGAATTCACAAATAGGCATGATAAGTAACTAAAGCAAGTCATACATCTATCCACCGTCCATTACAACATCAAGACCCTTGAATCATTAACTTTCCTCCAATAACCACAAGTCAATTTCACAACAATCTCACAAAATAAAATACCATTATACCATTCGCTCTTAGTTTAGGAGTCTACTCATCATTAAGGTATTCCTTATCCTACATCCTTTTGTAAGCCAAACATGTACTGATCTTACGAATGATCTATGAGATAAATTAACAAGTATAAGGCAACCATATTCGGCAACAAGCACACGTCATTGCCTAAGTAGAGCATCTAAACCCAATTGTACCAAGTCTCAATATGACCAATCCGAAACGAACATCACAATAGAACACCAAGTCACACAATATAAACCATGATGCAATGCAATACAATAATGTATGATTGCAGATGTAATGCAATGCCATGTTGTGTACACATGTACTCCGGATGAAAATATCGATATCTCGGTAGCACAACTCAAGGTGACTCGCGAAGTCTAAGTGCCACTTATTCGGAATCTTTGCCTAACAGACAGACGAGATCCCGGATCTTTGCTCGGGGGGGGGGGGGGGGGGTTCTCACGGGCACCACCCTGGGGGACCTGCGGAGTCCATGCACTCACTCAATCCATGATTCCGGAACTATCATCGGATATCAGACTCTCACGTCATTCTCATTTTAAAACCTAGCCCAGCTCATCACAGTGTTTCGTCATGTACCAACGGTGTCTTAACAATATATCATGAAGAATGAGAGTGCGTGCAATACATGTATCAACATCAATAATCATGCTCAATATCATAAATACCAACAAAGCGGTACGCCAACAATGTATTAGAGTCACAAGCACCAACATGGGTACGCCTGCAATATCATCAAATACTACTCAAGTCATACAAAAATCTATCCTCGTAGCAATCATCAAATTAAGGTACCACCATATCACAAACAAGATGTAACCATGGTTTCCAATACCTATTAACACACGTGGCCTCAAGCTAACACAATATATCAATCAAGTCTCAATACATTATTACCACTTTCCCTTAATCAGCCTATTAGCTTAGAACAAGTAAATTCACCTTCTACTCACAAGTCATTCGTCACAACTCAGTTTAGAACTCAATCACAATCGTTAGTACATTTTATCCTTCAATTTATCAACTAGATTCACTATTAATAGCATAACACAATTAATCACATATTACAGAAATTCTCTGTTATAGCCCGTATTTCATACGTTCGGATATTGCGAGAAAGTGGTGAGAAGTTAAGGACAAGACTGGGTTCCAAAATTATTTTAATGTACAAGTTGGTTTTGAATACTACTTATGACTATTATTAGTATGGAAATATTGTGAAAGGTTAAGGGCAAAAAGAGAAAGTCGCAAAAGGGGTCGTGGAAATAATGTGGAAGGCTAGGGGTAAAATGGTAATATGAAGAAAAGTCGAGGGGCAAAACGGAAATTTTACGAGAAAAGTTCATGAAAGTTCCAAAGGGGCCATATTGGCCATGTGAAGAAATAAGGGGCAAGGATGACAAATAAGTCATCTAATTTGGTCAATTCTCTAGAAATTTCAAGAAAGGAAAGAAAGGGATCATGTAGCCATATTTTTATGTGGAAGGACCTATGTATAAATATGGGAAAAATTTGGTGGAAGACTTGTATGTATTTATGTGGAAAGTCATCTTATATTCATCAAAATTCTCTAGAAATTTCAAGAAGAGGAAGAAGGAGAAAAGAAGGAGAAAATTTCAAAGGCAATTCGGCCAAGCAGAAAAATTCCAAGAAAGTTACAAAAAAATTTCTTCAAAAATCATTTCCTACCAATTCAAGGGTCCCTAACGAGGTGGAGTGGTCTTTGGAGCAAGAAGAATCCATGTTCTAGCAAAGTTGCAAATCTTAGCTAAGTGAAGAATTGAAGAAAAGGTAAGGTTTGATTCTTTCTTGTATGTTATGGACGATTTTGCATGTGTAGTGTGTAAAAAGTGGATGAAATTCTTGGAGGAGTAAAACCATGGTGTGGCCGTGACTACAAGGGTAAACCGTGTGTGTGTGCATGTGTTGTATGTGTTGTGTTGTGTGTTGGTTGTTGTTGTTAAGTGTAGAAGCTATGGAATTTTATGAAAAATATACATGTGGGGTGTGTGGCCGAATGGCATGGATTATGGAAGAGTGTGGTGAATTAATTTTACTTAACATTGTAATTATTGTTATGGTAAGCTCTATAATGTAAAGTAAGGATTTAATAGTTAAGAAGTGAAGTTGTGTTGGTTGTGGTCATGCAAAAGTAGTAGTTGGTCGTGCATGCATATATATGTGCGTAGGGATCATGTTTTAGTTATTTTATCTAGTGTTTGGTTGTTGTTGTTGTGGATACTATGTTGGAAATGAAGGTGGGATGACTTTAGTGAAATGGTAGTAGTTGGAGACTTGTTCTAAAAGTTTATGTAAAATTCAACATAATGTTGTTAGTATGGTATTGTTGGTATATGAATTACAATGTTGTTAATGTTTTTATTGGAGTTGGAAAGTCTTGAAGGAAGTAGTATATCGATTAAATTGTTAGTATGTACCTTGGGTTGATCATTGAAATTGTAGCATGGTTGTTGATATTGTGTTGCTAGTTTGGTAGGGTCGAATTCGAGGTTGTTGTTGATTGAAATTGGCCAAGTTGAACTTGGTGGGAGGGTGTATCTACGGGAAATCTTTTAGAAATTTTGGTAGACAAATGGCTACTTTGAATTTCAACTTCTAGATGCCTAAATTGACACTTGGTAAATGTGACCAAATTGTAGATTTTGGCGAATTTGGAGCGGAGATTTGGAGGCGTGAAAGAAGCGGAAAAGGTACGTAAGACTTCCCTCTCCTTTCCTTGGCATATCTTAGACGTATAGGCTTGGCTACGCGCCGCGGGGATCTCCCTAACTCTAGAAATCCACGTTGGAAATTGGCCACGATTCCTTCAGTAGAATTGAACCAAAAGCTTATGAATAGTGAAAGGATGGTCTAACCACCTAGAACTTGCACGAATAGGACCCGATTACTCTAAAACCCTCACAAGTAATGCCACGGAGTGTATTATATGTAAATTGTATATGCCGCCTCACTTGACCGAGGTGGGTCCACTATTCCCGGATTCTTCCTCATCGTCCCGCTTACCAAATGATAGGTGTTGTAATTATTTTAAAGAGAACCTTTCTATGATGCCAATAACGGTGAAATTTATGAAGAAGATACGTTGATGACGAGTGTAATAAGAAGGAGTCCACGACTAAGAGTTCCAAGTTAAGAGCTCAATATGAGTATGAAAGTGTCCAGTTGGTTCATGAATTTAATCTTACTTCTTATTGTGGCTCTACTTTCTAAAAGATTCCAAAGGAAATATTATATGAAGCCTATGATCATATGCTACGCTTTATTTTAATGCCACGTTTTATTGGTAGTCTCGCCTTATAACACTAGTCCATGTTGTCTATGTATTGTATGCATAAGTATATGTATATGGGGAAGATGGGAATAAAGGGAAGGCGCTATAGGCGCACAGCCACCTGATCAGTTGGAGTATGATACATGATTTCGTCCCGGACGCGGGATGTATGGTTAAATGGATCGGAGCCGACGCCTCGGCGATATGGTATGCTCTATTATATGTATATATATATGTATATATCAAAGGAGCTATTTTCAAAGGAAGCAAAGCATAATGCATATGGATCGGGCTGCACGTTCCGCAAAGAATATAATAGATGCATGGATCGGGCTGCACGTTCCGCAGCAATATAATAGATGCATGGATCGGGCTGCACGTTCCGCAGCAATATAATAGATGTACGGATCGGGCTGCACGTTCCGCAGCACTAGGCATGCATGGTATCTGCCGAAGGGCATTTACATGTACGAGGTTACCTTTCTACCCTATAATATGCTATTCTTTCATGTTATTGTCCTTGTTCTACGTTCTCTCGCATATTTGCTTCATGTCTTACGTACTCGGTACATTATTTGTACCGACGTCCCTTCTTGCGGACGCTGCGTTTTATGCCGCGCGAGTAGCGAGATAGACGGATACGGTCTTTAGAAGCTCCACCGGCGGTTCGTCGAGGGTGCTCCGGTTGTTCGAGCCCCTTTGCTTGTTGGTATTACTTTTGTGTATATATTTGGGCACGGTAGCACTTAGCCCATTTTGATGCTATATGTATATTGTCTAGAGGCTCGTAGACAAGATATGTACAAAAGTGTGCTTTGTAGCTGGTTGTCGCCGCCGATGTAAATTAAATTAATACAGTTTATTAGTTCAAGTTTATAATTATATTATAAAGTGATCATGCAAATGAAAAAAAAAATTAGTGCGGTAATTCACACGGCCCACTTAAGAGTAAGAGTTTGAAACGAGGCAAGGGGTGCTCGGTACGAGTGTCGGGTGCCCGTCGCGGCCCCTAGTTGGGTCGTGACATTCTCATCGTGAGCCGTAGAAAAATAGGTATCACCCACTACTCCCAAGTCGCATAAAATCCACCGATACTCAAGAAAATCAAATCAAGCATCCTAAAGAATCTGCAGGCCGCAAGGCCGAACATACAAATCGCACAACAATACCATCCTAGGATTCCATCCCAAATCTTTAATTCCTACACATGCATTCTCCGTTCTTTCTAATACATAAATATGGGAAACTAACCGGAGTCTATCAAAAGGAAAATCGTAACCTACCTCATGGCCGAGCGGGTTCCACGAACATCCATTGATTCTTCAATTCAATCACCACGTCGTAATCTGCACGAAGGAGCTTTGAGACAACGCGAGGCCCAAGAATAGAAATCATCATTAGTTACCTTGTAAGAGACTTCGGATTAATAAGGAAGGTTTGGGAACTTAACCTACTTCTAGATTTTGTTCATAACAACACTAAGTGATATATCAATCTCTTTCCATGAATAAGGTAAGCTATTTACGCCCTTGGCTAGGTAAAATTACCATTTTTAAGCTCATCCTTGAGAAGACCCATTTTCAAGATCCATGAAGAAACTCATTTTTAAGAAGGAAGAAGGTAGGGATCTAGGTTATTAACCCATCTAGATAAAGAACATGAAGATTACTTAATGGGATTCAGGTAAAAAAAAATGCTAACCCAACATTCCTTCAACTCTAGGGACTTGCAATACCCATTTGACGGTTCTCTAGGTGAAGACTTTTAGGAGTAATTTACTAGGTGAAAGAAGGATTTGAAGGTGTTAGAAGGATTTTCATGCCCAAAAAATCTGATTTTTAGACTTCCCAAAAGACCTGGGGCGGCTGAAATTTAGGGTTGTGAGAAATGAGATCAATTCCCGAAATGATTTCTTAAATAGAGAATTTAACTGCGCGTCACCGCTTTAGCGGCAGTGCTGCAACGCTCGCATAGCCACTGCAGCGGCCTGATGCTACCATAACACCAGTGCTTCAGCGGGGTCATGGCCGCTGGAGCGTGGACGCTGTAACGCTCAGCCCAGCGCTGGGGCGGTCTGACTGGGTCCCCGACCTCAATTTCGATGTTTGATTCTTTTCAGTACAATGGGTCCCGCTAGACTAGATGTCCATCGAAAATACTTTAGCGAACGAAAAGGTCCAGGATGACACGGTTAAGGATATTTCAAAATTTTTACGGTAACGACAAAACAGGTCATTACAGATAGACACTAGAGGAACATTATGAGTCGTTCAGAGTGACGTAAGGTCAGTAGCTGCCAAGATACATTATGAAACTAGAGCATCAATATGTAACTCAATGGAAAATTGGAGATCTTTTGAAACATGAATAACATAACAAGGAATGAAGAACATGAACCTTATGTGTAGTAGAATAGAGTTTCTTTTTATTGAGGGACGTTTACGTTAGTTTCGTTCAGTTCGTGCCAAGAGAAAGGAAGGGAAAAGCCTTAACATACCTTTGAACCGACTCTTCAATGATGATGGTGGAAGTGGCATCCTCTACAAGTTAATCTACAACAAAGGAAGATAGAACTAGAATCAACAAGGATGAAATACAACAACTAGCCAATGAGCGGCAAGCTCCCTTTACAATAGCTCTACGACGTTTCTCCCTACCCTTGTAATGACCCGCCCGGTCGTATTTAGACATCCCGCAGCATGTATATAAAAACCGAGTTGATTTGCTATATGATTGGTTTTACTTGTAATTTAGGTTATAGACGAATCGCTAATGATTAAAAACTGTGGGGCCGAATATGGCCGCTTCGCTACAGTGGTCGAAGAATCGCTGCAGCGAGACCGCCCCAGCGGACGAGCAGACCACTGCAGCAGTCGAAGCGAATTAGACCCCATTTAGAAACTTTTTTTTGGGATTTAATCCCACTTTTCCCCTAAATCTTCTCTAAGCCGTCACTTGGGAGAATTTCTGGACAGAACGGATAGAGACCTAAGCAAGGTAACCTTTCTAACCCTTTCATGCTATATTTTCTATAGTTAATCCCTCGCCATTAGGTTAAACCTCATGATGATAATAAACATGGAGTTCTCGAAATGGTTCACACATTTGAGGGATGAAATAGGAAACACAAAACCAGAAGTTCGTAGCTCTCTAAATCTTCTTATAGTTCTTGTTCTAGGATGATGTAGTAAATACAAATAATGATTCTTCCAAATTCTAGAGAAGGGGTTAAGACTTGACTTCTTGAATTAAGAGCGTAAGGGAAGGGTATATTATATGACTTGTAAAGAATAGTTAATGATGGAATCTTGACCATTACGTATGCTTGATTTAACTCTTATCCTCGTGATTGCACTATTATTAGGCTTCTCTGTCCTGGCTTCCGATTCAAAAAGTGAAGGTTTCTTGGACGTTCGTGACAGCTGCTCGGCATTAAGGTCAGTTTTGGTATACTTGAGTTAGACTTTGATTAGTAAGTCGTATATATGTTATAGAATTGAAGAGAGAATGCATGATTAGGTCTTCAGACACGGAGCTCGGTTGGATATTAGATAGATTAATATTAATTGTTGAATTATGTGGGCTTGTCGCCATTAGGTGAGTAGTTAAATCGAGGTGTCTAGTCATTATGCTTGAGGGAAATATAGTGGTATTCATGTTATTAGGGTTGATTAAGTTAGTAGGTGGGGATTCGTGTACGTACTCAGTTGACCACCATAGAGTCTTGTTGTACCATTGGGTGGGGTGACTTCTGTTGTAACTGCATGTGTCTTCATTAGCGTATTCATGCCGTGATTTAGCGGATTTCATATTTATGTGATTAATGAGCTGAGTATTTGGTCCTTGAGATGACTTGTGGCCTGATGCCTTGTGATCTTGATCTTGGTATTGTTGACTGATCATGTTTCATATTAACTGTTGGACTGAAAATAGGTTGAGATACACATTGTGATGAGAAACAATATATATATATATATATATATATAAAGGCACACACATATATATAAAGGCATATTTGACAGGTGGTGAGGATGTGGCCTAGTTATGGGCTCGTGATCCGAGGTCAGTTTCGGAGCGAGTGGTACATGGACACTATGGGTCCCCTGCAGGTCATGGCTAATTGGGAAAACATTACCTATGCCACGCCCCAAACTGAGGAGTCGTGACGAGTGCCCGACCTCTTCTGATCAAGCACTCCTACCTTCATACCCGAAACTCACTGAACATTATGGTGGCCCATATACGACTTTTAATTGAATTATACGCTTCTGTAATAACAACATAACAAGCTATGTGCCAAGACCTTCAACCAACGTATACATATATGTGCAGAAGACAACGGTGCAAGCCAGCTAGGCCGCTACATATGCTGTATGACAAAAAAATAAGAGCTCACGAGACTACATAACTTCCTAACTCCGTACAACTGTCTACAAACCTCTATGGAACATAAACTATAGAAGGGACGGGACAAGGCCTCGTCATACTCACATGTACAAATCAAAATGGCATACCCAAATAAACTGCAGCTCTGAACCAAGTGGAGCGCACCGCCACCGAGTGGATATCCTCTTGCTTGTTGGGCTACGGCCGACTACTGTACCGCGGGCATGAACGCAACATCCATAACAAAAGGACGTCAGGACGAGCAATGTACTGAGTATGTAAGGCATGAATAACAACATAATATAGTTATGAAAGGTAACATGGTATAAGAGAGATAATATGTACATCTTAAAAATCAGATGTAAGTAAGCACACATATATATAATATAAGTGTTACTGTTGCGGAACGTGCAACCCGATCCATAAATGTTAGTATTGTGGAACGTACAGCCCGATCCATAAATATAGTGCTGCAGAACGTGCAGCCCGATCCATGTATGTTAGTACCGAGGAACGTACAGCCCGATTCTATCATTATGTCCTATTCTATTCAGAAACATAGATACTTTATGTATTATTATTACAGACTTGTATTATTTCCCTTTTAGATGCTCTTGTATTACTCAGACTAGACCCTGGGGTATTATTATTATTTCGCCCTATTCTACTACATATATATATAACAATAATTAAGATATAAATAATTAAATCAAGCAACGGAATAGAACAAATGCATATATATATATATCGTGAGACTTATGTATTTGTTCTATTCCGTTGCTTGATTTAATTATTTATATCTTAATTATTGTTGGGTTAAGGGTTCGCTTTTCGAGGTGGGAGAAGTAAGTGCCCGCACGGCTTATGTCAAAATGGGTCATGACATATTCCCACTATCGTCATAAGTGGTTGAAGGAATTTCTTCACACACCTTATTCTCAGTAACCAACTCCTCCATAGGTTTTGACCAAATTCTCTCAACCCACTGCTTTGTTTTACTAGGAGATAGCTTTTTCCCAGGTGCAAACACAACAGTATCCACATTAAGAGGTTTCTCACCACTAATAAGCACTTCAACAGATGCTGCACCCTCTTGAACAACAGCTATTGTGATTAGTTGTTTATCAAAATTGTCTGCCACTAAATTCTGCACCACTGGTGCTACTACTGGTACCAACTGCTTGTCAACATGAACCTGCTCCACAATGTCTTAATGCTCACCATCACAATTCTCTAAGGTAGAAAACTTATTAGTTGTTTTCACATTAGTAATAGTAGCAACTTGTTTTCCTTGTGCCAAACCAGATTGCACAACATTAGGATCATTATCAACTGTATTTTCTGCATTTTCTTTTCCTCCAGGTGTTGTCAACTGATTCTGGCCATTTCCATCATTTCTAGCATGTTTCTTACCTTTGTTTGTTCTCCACTTGTATAAATCACTAACACTACCTATCACCTTACCGCTTTGCAGCACCTTTATAACATGATTTTGATATCTGTGATTCTGATTATAGTTCTCAACCTTGTTGTTGCCTTTGACTGCTTCTTGAACAATGGTAGTTGGTACAATTTGCTTGCCTTTATCCACAAACCTTGTATCTATTTTCCTATCATCACCAATACTTTCCTCACCTGTATCATCCTCAGTTAACAGTTCTGGATGCAATTTCCAACAAGTTTCTTCATCGTGGCCTTGTAAATAGCATTCTCCACAATACTTTGACATGAAGTTGTATTGTATTTTCACCTAGTTAGTTTTAACTTCTCCAGTAGTGTTATTAATAGCTTGAATAGCCACATGCTTAGGATGTTCCTTCAACAAATCAACCTCCACTATGACACGAGCACAACTAGGTCGCGTTTTGTTTTTGGTAGCCAAATCCAATGTTAATGGCTTTCCTACTTCCGAAGCCATTGAAAACAATTGGGACTGACCAAAATAATTTGTCGCTAGCGTTGGGAATGAGATCCAAGCAATTGCAATGCTCGTTTCTTTCTCCGGATCAAACCATGGGTTCCATTTGAATGTTCTCATTGGATGACTCCATTGTGATTCCTTAATCCAAAACGCAGGTTTGGACATTATAGTCACGTAGTCTTCAAAGAACTTGCACCTAATCAAAATGTGTCTTTTACACAAAAATACAATGATAGCATCTAATTTGAGCTCGCATTGCTTAGCAAGATTATTACGTAAAAATTGCATGTCAGGTAAACCATACGTAAATTTTCCAATAACTGCATATTGGAGCTTTTCCTGAATAATCCTACTATTAATTTCTTCCATGCTGTATTGGATTGTAGGTTCCCCATGAATATAAATTATTGGCTTCAATGGAATTTGAGGAACAGTGATCGTTTCACCACTGTTTGCATATGCCGCAGCCTGTGGATCATCATTTGCATTCAAAGTTGCTGGTTTTAGAATTTTGGAATAGTCTAGGATGGGTTGTGGTTGTTTGGGGTGGAGCAACCTCAGAAGGAGGCTGCTCCTTGGCCGGAGTGGCCAGAAAAAGCTAGGTTTAGGCGTGAGGCATGGGAGAGAAGAGAGCGTTATGGTTTCCGGAAGTCATCGTACAATGACTCTAACATAACTGTCTAAGAAAGAACCACTGTCTAAAAATAACATAAATATCTGAAATGAAATAGACATCTAAAATAGGAAAGATCTTTAGGCGGCCTGGCATGGATAATAGCACCCTCGAATCTGTCGAAAACTAGCCTCAAGCTAAATATAAGGTCTTGTAGGAGTCTCTGGATCACAATCTGCACTCAAAAGAATGCAGCAAAGTAGTATCAGTACAAACACTATGTACCGGTAGATATCATAGGCCGACTAAGATTAGTATCATGCATACAATCACAAAATCAATAAAATAGACAGATAGACACAACAACACATAACCACACGAAACCATCAACAAGAATCATCCAATCACCGAGATATCAACCAACACAGGGATAGATAAATCCACACAAATAGATATCAATAAGAGTAACTCAACCCACGTAATCACCAAACACAATCGTAAAACACACAAATTATCTCAACTCTGTCACATATCCGTACACATATGCTAAATGGTAGTGTTTTACCCATTAGCCATGACCCTCAGGGGATCCATGGTGTCCATGTACCCTCGCTCCGAAATCTTACCTCGAATCACGAGCCTTTAACTTAGGCCACATCCTCACCCCCTGTCAAATGTGCCTTTTCATATTTATATATCTTTCTCATCACAATGTATTTTCATTCCACAATCAATAAGGAATGTGAACAATCAAGAATCAATATTAGGGAACACAAGTCACCATATCACAAGTCATATCAAGACTCAAAAAATCAATTCATCAATAATCATGAATAAGGGATTACTCCAAGTCAACAAGAAGAGTATATATGAACTCCTTCTTTATGATTTCATATCAATTCATCATATAATTAATCAATCTATATAAAACTGTAGGAATGATCAACTACACTTTATGTCCGAAGCCCTAATCATGCTTTTCCTATCAATTTCGTTTCACATACAATCAACTAATCAAAGTCTAACTCAAGTAGACCGTAACCTACCTCAAAGCAAGATTGGAACAATGTAATCACTCCGTGATAGCTTTCCCCGCAAAGCTTTCGAACGTTCATAGTCTAGAAATATAGAGCTATATGAGTATTCAAGTCATCTACTCAAACAATACAACACCTTGGGGAAAAGAACCCAATTACATTCTACCCTTTATAGTGGGTGAACTATCACTAAGCGTGAATTTATCATAACATCAACCCCAATCCATCACACTATTCCTATTCATGGGTTCTCTAATCAATTCAACCCTTTTTTCTAGCAGTTTTTATGCTAAAGTTATCACCTTTATGAAACCCTAGGTCTCAATCAACAAGTTCCACCATTAATAGACAAGTTCTCATCCTAGAAAGCGGTAATATATACTCCTAGATGATTAAACAAAAATAAAATCAACAATCCATTCATTAATCAAGGGTTTTCTTAAGTTCTAGGGTTTTATCCCTTTCATTCACTATTAATGGACCTTTAACTATACATGGAATCTATCATGATGATGGAATTAACAAAGTCAAGGGTTGAGACTTACCTTTCAAGTGCACTTTAGCCCTAGCCTTAAATTTTCGCCATAGCAGTTCTTGGAAACTGTTTTGGTATTATGTGTGAAATGGGTTCGGAATAAAGAATATAAAACACGGATTTTGCCTCCCGTCAACCGCTACAGCGATCGGTGTCTCACTGCAGCGGTCTCGCTATAGCGAGAAAGCTCCTGCTATGGCGGACCTCATTAAAGTCCCATCTCCCGCGGTGGCGATCCACAACCGGCTACAACGGACCGGCTGCAGCGGACCATTTTGACCAGTAGCTCTGATTTTTTACACCAGTTTTCACCCAAAAATTCCAACACCAATCCAAGGCCCTACAGACGCAAACAAAATATGTACAGATACATCAAAATATGCTACGGACTCACCCGCAACCTCGGAATTCCCAACGGAGGTCTAGTTTTCTAAGTCACCCCCCATAATGACCTAGCAGTCGTTACATCCGGTCGGTCGGTACCGGGCCAACCGGTCGGTACTGGGCCTGACCGGTTCGGAATTTTTCCCCATGTCCGTCCCACGTCCCATCCCCCTAGCCCCTAAAACCCATCCCCTATAAACCAACGGGACCGGGATGGTATGGTACCATATGTGGCAAGCAAATAAAAAATAAAATATGTTAACAAATCACGTCCAAAGATAGTGCACTGAAGCTGCAAAGTTACTATCTTTACCCCATACATATCAATGGAATTTTAAGAAAATATCAAAAGATAAGAACAAGTAATTAAAAAGAAGACAAAATTAAAATAGTTTGAATTTTTGCTCTGATACCAACAATACAGAGCTAAAATATTTTTCTTAGATCAAATAAATTGACTCTGATACATATAAGTATCTATTTCTATTATATAAAAAAGGCATAATGGTCGTTCAAGAGCAAAATAGAAATTTTATAGCTAACTTAATGATATTCTAGATATTTTGCCTATAAGCCATGTTTCACAGTACATGCTCATTCCTTTTCTCTTCTGCGTGAGTTGATTTGAAAAACAAGAACTAAATAGATTTCTCTAAATTTCTAACGTGAATCCCACAGTCCTCCGCCCATAATTATCCTTTAAGTTTTTTCACTCTTCTGTAAATGCACAATGTCTACGTCGACTAAACTGTTACTATAATATAAGAATACGACACTATCTGGAAATACTCATTTTTGTTTATTTTATTTTGTCCACTCAAAAGGTAACTCAAATGATGAGTTTTTTTAGCTACAATACACACTTAACTATTGTGAACATATAATTATTGAACATATAATTAAAATAATATATATAGTTAGTGTAATTATTTTTTACTATATGTTACATAAAGATATTTATAAGTAAGCCTTCACAGTCACAAATTGAGTAAATACATTTTATTTCTACTTCATTTTTTCACGACTAATTTTCAAACATCAATAAATTATCTTAAAATTTATTTTTGTAATTTTATATTGTTTTATTTGAAAATAAACTGTCAGGACCCTAATTACCGATCGTGCGAGCACCTCCCTTATTATCACTAGTAGGCGAACCCTTACCCGTTAACCCATTAATCACAGCCAATTTCAATCTCTTTAATCATTTATACTCTAACAATCAATAAATAAGTGAATGAATAAATAGTCTAACCAAGTCATAAATGATAAATAATATAAGTGCGGAAGTCTAACTATTAAATTCGCAAAATCTGAAAGTCATCGTACAAGGACTCTAACTAATAATGTCTAAAGAATGAAATATCTGTCAAATAAAATAATAAATAATGTACGGAATGAAAGTAGACATCTGGAAAGAAAGATCTTCAGGCGGCATGGCATGGATAGAAGCTCACCCTCGGATCTAATCAAGCAAACTAGCTTCAAGCTAGAAATGTGATCTGGGTGAAATCTCTAGAACACATTTTGCACTCAAAAAGGGTGCAGCAAGGTAGTATCAACACAAACACTATGTACCGGTAAGCATCATAGGCTGACTAAGATTAGTTCACACATATAAATATAAAATTAACAAGATAAACAGATAGGCACATAATTGTAACGACCCTCCAGGTCGTTAGGCAAAATCTTGGATCACCCTACCAAATAGAACCTTCTTAATGGTAGAACAAGCTAATAGAAACTCGAATGTATAAGTCTAAGAACAGAAAACTTGACTTGTTGTGATTATTGTTTAGTTGTGTTGAGTCCATTGGGGGGTGATGTAGGAAATTAGACCTCCATTGGGAATTCCGAGGTCGCGGGTGAGTCCGTATGGTGTTTTTATATTAACGTGCATGTTTTGTTTGTGTTTGTGAGGCCTCGATGAAGTGTTGCATGGTAGAGTGAAAAACTTTGGAAATTAGTGAGCTCACTGGTTCAGTGGTACCACTGCAGCGAAAGAATTACCGTTGCGGCGGGACCGCTACAGCGGCTGGCCTCTCGCCGCCGCGGTCATCGGGGAAACAGGGTGTCCGCTATGGCTGGCACTGGACTGTTGTAGCGGGACCGCTGCAGCGGGACCAGGCTCGCCACAGTGGAGGGACAATTTTGTTATGGTCCACTACGGCGGGCACTTGCCTGCTATAGCGGGACCGCTGCAGTGACAGGTGGACCGCCACAGCGGTTGACAGGGACAGAATATCGATTTTTAAACACTTGTTCCACATTCTTTATTCATAAAACTCCAAAACAGTTCCCAACAAGAACCTAGGGCGAAATTTTAAGCTAGGTCAAGAATATCCTTGAGAGGTAAGTCTCAACCATTCCTTCCATCATTACACTTTCATCTCTATGATTATCATCCCTTTTATGAGTCTACAATGGTGAATTGGGAATAGTAACCTTAGAACTTAATAGACTTTCAATAGTTGATGGGGTATGATTGTTATTGTATGTTTATCATCTAATGGCTTGGGTTATCACTTTTTAATCAAGAATTGAACCATTAGAGACATGAACTAAGTGAATTGAGACTTAGGTTTCATAAAAATGGTAGCTTGACCATGGAAACTGTTTGTAAGAGGTAATTTGATTAAATAGCCTTGTAAATTGATAGTTCGTGGTTGTAAGGCCAATGTTAGATTGATTTACACCTAGTAATCATTCAGCCATTACAAGGGGGTAAGGTGGAAGGGTGTTCATTGAATTGATATTGTTGACTAGAGTAATTGTGACTTATTTAGCATCTTAATTGCTAGACTTTGAGCGTTCCAAGGCTTTACGGAAGGGAAAGGCTATAGCGGAGTAATCTGCATGGTTCCATCTCTACAGTTGAGGAAGGTTACGGTCTACTTGAGTTAGACTTTGATTAGTTGATTGTATGTGTTGTGAAATTGATAGGAGAAAGCATGTCTAGTCTTCAAGCATAATGTGTGGTTGAAATTCTTATATGTTATTGATTGAGTGACTATATGGACTTAGTGCCACTATTCGATATGTTGGGACCTACAGGTTGATGAGGTTGTGGTGAGAAGTTAATATGATCTTCTTGGTGAAATTGAGGTACAAAATGACAAATCGATTATTGAAAGCGATGTGACAATAAATATGTATTTATATACGAAAAGGCTCATTTGATCGGGGATGAGGATGAGACCTAGATATGAACAGGCACATTTGATCGGGGTGGAGGATGTGGCCTAGTTTTAAGCTCGGGTCCGACGAGTGAATCCTAAACGGGTGTTACATGGACACCGTGGATCCTCTGCAGGTCATGACTACTGAGCAATAACATCAGTTAGCATGTATGTATAGTGTTATTTGGTCGTTGTCGGTAGACTTCTTTCCGTTGTTTGCTTCCGTTGATTTGATTGGATATCATTGGGTGACTTGCTTGTTATTATCATTGGTTGACTTGTTGTTGGGCTATTTGATTATGTGTTGTTGACTGGTCTGTCTATTTTATTGATTTTATGATTCATGCATGATACTAATCTTAGTCGGCCTATGATATCTACCGGTACATAGTGTTCGTACTGATATTATCTTGTTGCATTCTTTTGAGTGCAGATTGTGATCCAGAGACTGCTACCCGACCTCACATTTAGCGTTGAGGCCATTTGCTGACAGATTTAGGATGAGCTTTTATCCATGCCAGGACACCCGAAGATCTTCTTTTCCTAATGTCTATTTCCACTCCAGACATTGATGGTTATTTATTTCAGACAGTATACATTCCTTAGACATGTTTTGGATTAGAGTCCTTGTACGGTGACTTTCGGATTTTTTAGATTGTAATAGTTAGGACTTCCGCATTTCCATTATTAATTTATGGCATGACTATTTATTGAATTATCTTGTGTTTATCTGTTATGAATTGGTTAAATAAAAATGGACTTGAATGAGTAGTTGGTTAGACGTATTGGTTCGCCCACTATGAGTTAGCGTGGGTGCTAGTCATGGCGGGTTGGGTCATGACAATAATACTCATATCCAAGTCACAGAATATCCCATAACTAAATCACAGCCTAAGATGAAGCTTCTAAACCACAAGTCTGTTCAATCTCGATAATCTCACCCGATAATCACAAGTCCAAGTTCCGACCCTAGGTAGAGTCACTAATCCATAATTTCACTCAGTCAATGATCATATCTATACCACAACGTTTTGTTTCAACAAACCATACCAAAATCGAACTAAACGAGTCATATAATAATGCGAGAATAAAATGTAATGAAGTGCAATGCAAAATATAATGATGTGCAATGCAATGCACTGGCCAAATACTCCAAACTTGTACACACATGCTAAATGGTAATGTTTTCCCCCAATAGTCATGACCTGCAGAGGACCCATGGTGTCTATGTACCACTCGTTCCGGAACGAACCTCGGACCACGAGCTCACAACTAGGCCACATCGTCACCCGCTGTCAAATGTTCCTTAATAGATGTATATGTTCCATCTCAAAATTTCATCAACAATGCCTCATAATCGAATCACAATGAATAACTCAAGAACACATATCAAAGCCAGAACAATGAAGTACAGCCATAGTAACCCAATTCATAACAAGAATCACCAATAACTCTGCTAAACCATAGCCTAATTATACAGCTATCTCAATAAATCGGTGAAGGGTATATATGAACACCTTCCTTTCAACAATTCCAAACCATTTCCATGATGTATGAATGCAGAAATGGGTGTAAATATGGTAAATCAATGCACTAAAATAATGATGAAGGTACAAGAAGTCATAATGCCATAAGTCATATCAAGACTTAGATAAATTGACTCAACTATAAGCATGATCAATCAATGAAATCAAGTGCAAATAAAAGTGCAAGTCACAATGCTATAAGCCTTTCCAGAACTTTAGATAAGTCAGCTCAACCATGGAATGAATCATTCAAACCATCTCAGTCAACATAAAGAGTCTATGTCCCTCTTTACTTCCAAATATAATTAATACACCTCACAACTAAGTCTTGTATCACCGAGGTGCTCCATTTTCTCATATATCATCATCAATACCAAGTTATAATTCAATATCAATATATATATGGAATGAGAATGCATGCCAAGTATAATATCACCATCAACCGTAATCCATACGTCAAGTTTTCATCTGCGTATTATGATAAGTTTATATCCTTCCTTTCTCCGACGATATGTGTGACAATAAAGAAAATTGGGTACAACACGTATCACAACACAACCATTCAGTTAGTAAGTCTAATCACAATAATAGGGCAGCAAGACACCATCAACAACAACCAAGCTAATAGAATTCCATCCCGAATTGCCACAGTATGAATATAACTACACCTTCACAATGCGTAAATAACGGTGACAAGCCCACATAATCAGAAGTCATACCAACCTAGCTAATATTCAACCAAACACCATGTCTGAAGACTTAATCATGCTTTCTCCTATCAGTTCTACACAACATATACCTTTCGCTAATCAAAGTCTAACTGAAGTAAGCCGTAACCTACCTCGAATGCAGAACAGGAGCCACGAACTTCTCCACACGAGCCATCTGTTTCCGAAGCACCTTAGAACGGTCAAAGTCTAGCAATATGATGCTAAGTAAGCGATAAACCTTCTATTCAAACAAGAACAACAATTTGGGAAAGAAGACCCAACTACTTCTACCCTTTTCAGTTGGTTAATTAATCTTTAGGACCATAATCATCCTAATTATAGTCTCAATCATCATATTGAACCAGTTAATGGGTTTTCTAATCGATTTAACCCTCCTTACATAGCTTTTAGGTCAAAGATTCCATTTTTATGAGAACCCTAGGTTTCAATTCAACAATTTCACCATTTAATATCAAATTATCATCCTAGGAAGTGATTATATAAACTCCTAGATGAACAATTATCAATAATCCATTCATTATTCTTAGGGTTTTATAAACTTAGGTGTTCTAACCTTTCAATTCTCCATTAACAAGCTTTTAATGATGCTAGAAGTTATCATGATTTAAGAACGAATAAAATTAATGGTGGAAAGTTACCTTGATGAAAGAGTAGTGACCCAGCCTTAGAAAATTCGTCTCAAGGATTCGTGGGAACTGTTCTTGGAGTTATGTGGGGAGTGGGGTCAAAATAAGATATATAAACAGGGTTTCTGATTTAATGAGGACCGCTTCGCTGCAGCGAGAACCACTTCCGCTGCAGCTTTCGACCTTTTGCTGTAGCGGCTTCGTTACAGCGGGAATCTTCCGCTGCAGCGACGCCCCTTAGGCAGTGAGCACGGAAATTTTACTAACCTTTCACCCAACTTCTCACAATCAATCTGAGGTCCTAATAACACAAGCTAATCATGTAAACCAATGTAAAAATATGCTACGGACTCACCCGCAGCCTCGGGATTCCAAACGGAGCTCAGAATTATTAAGTTAACCCCCAAATGAACACACAACAAGTTCAAACAAAACACATAGTTAACCGAATCAAGTTTTAAACCTTTAATTTATACTTTGTGAGTCGTTGTTAGCTCATTCCTAGCCTCGGGAAGATACTAGTGAGGGTAAAAGGGTCAAACTCTCCATAATGATCGAGCGGGCCGTTACATAAACATAAAAATAAATACAATTTTCTTATCTCCTAATCTCTTTCATTAATATATATTATGCTATTTATTTTTACTTATATATTATACTAGTTTAGTATACGCGCTTTGCGCATAAATTTTGCGTTTATTAATAAAAAGCGTATAGAATATTCTTGTAATTATAAATAATATCTATTTAACTTAATAGAAAGGAACTATCAAGATTGATGAGATATAACCAAATAACGTTTCTGTACTTTATAAAAAAAAAAAATGATGTAATCATAAATATATCTAATTGTTCATATTTATGTTTCAGACCATATCCAGTCACTCCAATTCAAATATTATGAAACCATCAAAGTTCACATGTTCTAACTTTTAAATAACCAGTGGATTTTCTTGTATGCTTTAACACTTTTTGTAACTCAAATAATTATGCATCTTTTGAGTAAAATGGATAGCACTTACGAATTATAAAAAAAAAAAAAAAAAAAAGAGGGGGGAGGGGGGAACAAATAGAGTGTGTATTCCTATTCTGTCTTTTCATTTGCACTTATCAATAAAACCCCAAAATTTATTTTTTAAAAAATTGTATATATCTTAGCTATTATTATAAAAATATAAAAGTAACAATTAAAATATTACTTATAAAAAACTTTTATATGTTTAATTTTTTGAATATAAGCATGAAATATTAAATGTATTAGGGATTTTTAGTCGAACTAAGTCTATCATGAAATCAACGGATGTCAAAAATTAATGGCATATACTCACCAGCCACACCAAAATAAACGGAGAACTCTAGGGGCCTTTTATTTTAATAATTTTTTATGATTTTCTTTCCACCTAAATTCAGATGTGTGTAAATACGAAAAATAGACGGATAATTTTTTAATGTGATAATTAATACTCTTCCGAATAGTAGTCATTTTCGTTGAAAAGAAAAAGTGAAAATAGCATATGTTAATCTCTCGTTTCAAATGGCTTAGTAGAATGCCCACCATAACTTGAATTTATTATTTGCATTTGCTTTATTTTCTATTATTAGTTTAGTACTTTCAACTCACATATTCCATTCATGATGCATTCAATGATAAATTCAGTACCTGCCTTAATAGTTGATATAAGGTAAATCAACATTCTTCGCGTAGCGTCAACGAAAGAAAATTCAAACAAGGAAGAATTTATACGAACTACTATTTTAGTTGTAGTTTTAGGACTCCAACAACTTTGCCAAAAATAAGTAGGGTTTTTATTATTACGGTAAACTTTTTCTTTTTTTGTTTGTTGCTAAAAATAAGGCAAGTTTATATTTCAGTTTTTATTTTAAAAGGAAATATATATTATTAGTGTTTAGTAATAATATATATATATATATATATATATATATATATATATATATATATATATATATATATATATATATATAGTAGTAAATGTCGATTTTGTCTATTGTAGAGTCTTTTAATGAATGACAAAAAGTTCAAACAATATTTTCGAAAGTCCTTCGTGCTTTTAATATAATATAGATAGACAGATGAGGTAAAGAAGACTATATTTTTTTTTATATAAAAAAAAATAGAATACTTATAATTTATGTAGACTTATATTCAAATGTTTATTATTTTATCACCGGTTTGTTTCATTTTAAACGAGTTAAATAAAATATTGAATTACTAAGTTTATCATTGATAGCATTTATTAGCATCTTTTGGTTCTCTTTATTTGGGGTAGTATATAGTCTCATCAGGTATGCAAATTTCGTTGAAACTTTTCTTTGCTTAAAACATGAAGTAAAGTCATATTTAGCATGTTGTAAGAATAATATGATTCATTTCAACTTTCACTAAGTATGCGGTTATTTTCATTAGTTAAACACCTGCAAGACGACTTTAGATGCGTTCAAAATTAGTTTATAGATAGATTTGAATGCCTTTAGCTTCGACCAATTCTAGAAAATTTGTTAATATATTTGATATTTTTAGCTTTAGTCTATTTTCTTGTAGATTTTTCAGATGCAATGTGAAAAGAATACCATTAAAATTAGTTGCTCAATTCGACGTATAAATTTGAATTGATGTTAAAATAAGTAATAGAGCATATAGTATCTATTTATTAATGTGGCATCTTAAACAAGTTATAAATTATTATTGAATCATACAAAAATAGAAAAAACAAATTTTTGTAGTGTTATCCCTATTATCATTATCATTCTCTATTGTTCTTCAGTGAAAATATTGATGATTAATTTATTTCTTAAATGATAATTAAACACTTGTAAGTATAACTTAAAATTATAATGTTGGACTCCTTCAGTTTTAACCGACTGAGTCCGTCGATTTTTGTGTTCCGAGATACTGTTTTCTGACATTATCAAGTCTGTTGGTTTTTCCTCGATTTTACCTATAACCGACGGACGTCCGTCAGTTTAGTTCCGAGGTATTTGACTTTTTCTTTAATAATGTGTAACTTTAAATATGAGTTCGCTAATTTTTTTTTCCTTATAGTTCTCGTCAAATCTAACAAACAAAGTTCGATGAATATTTTTTTTCAGAGAGCGAATTTAAAGGACCAAAACTATTAAGTACATAGTTAAGGGACTATTTTGAGCCTACCCTCGTACTAAAGGACCATTTATGTCGTTTTGTCTTGTTTTTGAATGGAATATAGTTCCATATGTTTTATTCCTGAGCAAAGGGCTAAAATGATCCCTTATCTATGGGAGTAGGTTCATTTTGGTCCCTTAAATATGACTTGAGCATATTTAATCCCTTAACTTTACTAAAGTGGTGCACTTTTTATCTCCCTAACGGAACCCGTTTAAAAAGTAACGGTAGGGATAATTTAGTTTCAACTTACAGTGCTATCTCCTTTCTTGATTGATGAACATTTTATTTCTTCACGCCTTCTTTATTTCTTAAGATAAAGGAACCAAGGAACCAAATCCTTTTAAAACCATAGCTGATTGACCAGATCCTTCAAATAGTCAATAAATAGTTTCCAAAGTTACTTTAAACTTTCATATGCTTTGTCTTCACTTGCCAACGTAACAAAAACTAAATCAAAATTAAATAAGGAGCTAATAAAAGTATCTCCTTTATAGATAATATCCATCTTCTGAGAAATATAGTACTGTAGCTCTTTACAGTAACTAAACCAAAATGAAGAGTTACTAAAATCTACTTTTTTACATCAATCTTTAGCAACAAAAAATTAACCCTTTTATGCATATCAACCTATCCCTTTTAGTCTGCTATGCATATAAACCTATCCACATCGTCTTCAATAGCAACATCGACTCATTTACACCAGACTTCAGCAGCAAAAATTAACCTTTCACAGCAGCAAAACTATCCTTTTAGAGCAGCAAAACTTATCCTTCTATAGCAGCAAAAATTTTCCTTCAACAGCAGCAAAACACAATCTTTTACAACAACAATTTACATACTAAAAAATGAGTTGTCAGACACTCCACTTTCTTGAGTTGCTTTCATATGTTCTTCGCTAGCAGGTCCTCTTCTCACCTACAATTTAAAAAAATATCAAGATTAACTAAATAACAACATAACTAAAAAGAGTGTTATATGTAATTAAACTATACCGTAAGCTTTGTAGGAGCAAAAGGTACAGTAGGAAATGACGATCCTTGTTGCGTTGTCTCATCATCATGAGAATCTGGATACACACGATTTAAAGCTAACGGGTTCTTATATTATGGCCTGGTTTGTGGCATAAGCTACAGTCCAAGTTATTTTGCTTCCTTCTCATTTTTTGTCTACTTGCTCCCACTTCATCTGGTTCTTTTCTCCACTGCTTTTGTTTTTTTCCTTTGGTACTTTGTTTTACCAACCGTGGAGGCAAAGGAGGTATGTTTCTCGACTTAGGCCACATCTCTTGACTGTTCATAGGTAGAATAGAAAATGCATAGATTTTTCTATAAGTTTCTACCTTATAACAATCATCCACGTATGAGTTAATGTCATCATGTTTAGCCCAAATTGCGGCAATGGCATGTTTGCAAGGAATTCCTGTTAGATCCCATCTCCTACAACTGCATTTTCTATTTAGTAAATCCACAGCCCAATTGTTCATTATGCTTGCCCCTATTATCTCATAATTCCACTCATTTGATTTCCTAGGAATAAATTCAGCTGCCTTAGCCTGATTTTTGTGCAATACATCCTTAATCCTAGGGCAAATATCACCAACATTCCACTGGGCACCTTTATCCCTATTTGCTTGCATCCTCGACATAAGTAAGTACCTTAACTTCTCCAATAGAGTGATAATCGGCTTATCTCTAGCCTCAAGGATCATGCTATTAAAACATTCACATATATTATTGAGTAAGGTATCATATTTCACAGTTTCGGAAAAGTGAGATTTAGACCATTCAGTAGGTGGCTTGTTCTTGAGCCAATCAACAGCTTCTGGATCAAGATCAAAGATATCAACCATGCAATCATCAAACCACTCTACTATCGTAGCTCTTGCAACCTTCCAAAGGGCATTCTTGAGTGAGTCACCACCAAATCCGGCCCTCTTGAAGTTGTTATGGAGGTGTCTCACACAGAATCGATGACTAACATATGGCAATACTTCATTGAACGCTTCAATCAAACCTTTTTGCTTATCCGACATGAAGGTCCAAGTACTAGTATCATCAATGTCTAAGTCAATCTTCAAATAATTCAAAAACCATTCCCATGATTCCTTTCTTTCCTTCTCTACAACTACATATGCTATTGGAAAGATATTGTTATTTGGATCAATTCCAACAGCAGTTAACAATTGAGTTCCATACATTGGGCCCTTAAGCCAACAACCATCGATTCCAATTATTCTTCGACAACCACTCTTGAACCCCTCTTTACAACCACCAAAACAAATGTAAATTCGCTAGAATCTCTTAGGCTTGTCGGGCACCTCATTTTCAACCAATTTCATATAGACAGAGGTATTTGGATTTGTCCTACCAATCTCATTGCAATAGTTCCACAATACCTTGTATTGAGCATTAAGATCTCCATCAATCAGTGCAAGTGCTTTTCTCTTAGCCCTTCTACATTGTGATAATGTCACCTGGACTCTTAGCTCCATACTAACGTGATCTCTGAATTCGGAGATTGCCCAAGACTTATTTGAGCCTATAGCCTTAAGGTATCTTCGTGCAATATAAGATGAATTAATTGATTTGTTACGATGGTTCCAATTCTTACAACGATGAGTGTGATTGTATGTTCTGATCTGGAATGCGCTATCTCGATGCATTCTTGAAGCTAAAATCTCCCAGTTACAATCTGGATGACCACAAGTTGCTCTCACTCTTTCCCTATCATTCTTGCACCACTTTATGTATTTCCCTTGGTTAACTTCATGAGTTATTACAGCATATTTGAACTCATTCTTGTTTTCAAATGTTAGTTCTAATGCCAACACTGGTTTATCCCCATCTGTTTTAGGATTGAACTTTGGAAAGTTGAAACTGTCACCATCATAGCCACATTCTAAACTCTTTGTATCGTCTGAGTCAACACAATCCGAATCACCTTCTTCAGCTGCCATCTTTTTTTTTAACTTCTTCACTAACTTCGTATCTATGATTCACATTTGTATTGCTTCCCAAGAGATCATCATCATCTAGAAAATCATTTTCTGAGTCTTCAAATTCATCATCACTCGAAGAATGCTCACTGTGTACTTCTTTCTCTTGTTCTGCTCTACCAACTTCATTAGTATGTATATTCCTTCCAATATATGAATCAAGATGTTCAAAGTATACTTCGACCACCTTGTTATCTGGAATACTTTTGGCTACAATAGTTGCTTCCACATCAGTAGAAATAAGTCGCATTCGGTTACCATACCTCCCGCACAAATGCCAGAAAGTAACTGAATCTCCCTCATAGCCACATAGTTCTGCCATGTATTTGAATTGTGAAAAATTCAACTCTGTGTCATTAACATAGTCAATAAAATCTACACGCCCGCCAAGATAATATTTGTTAGGCTGATGCTTCATCGTACCACCATGTATTACTTTTATACTGAAAAAAAGAAGCCTCATATGCAGGGTCTGCCCAACAATTGAACTTATCTTAGACCTTTTTCTAATGGAAAAAGAATATAAACTATAAAAAGTACTGCAACAAAACTAATAATAGCCTACAAAGATTGGCATTTAGCATAGTAATCGGACGAGAAGAAAAAAACATGTTAATGTCGGACCAAATTCACCAACGATTAAACAATGACAAACACAAAATCCTATGTCAGAGACACTTTTTTATTCCTTATTTCTTGTCTTTATTTCAATTTTTTAATTCAAAAAGCTTCTGTTGTATCATGCATTGCACAAAATAATTGAAGAAATTTAATACTATTTACTAGTAACCTTATTATAATATACTGAAGCTATCATGTACTGCATAAAAATTAGCAAATATACTAAAGAATGAGAAATGGAATCAACATATAGTGAAGAATCACTTTTTTAGTTTAATGATACCCAGATAGTGTTTCTTGCTAAAATTTTACCATGATTGGGTATTTCACTATCATGAGATCTAATAATCATTATTGTAGAAGAAAAAATCGGCTTCTTCACTTGAGTTTTCTTGTTCCAGCAGATCAAAAGATTTTCATAGTGGCTAGGGTTTTTTTTTTTGGCGCGTATGGAATTGGGGGGAAAGCCAACTGAGTTTATTAGTTTTTTCCAGATGGGTTTAAGAGTCACGTGAGTGTCACGTGACCGTAACTTTTAAATGGTTTCTGTTAGGAGATAAAAAGTGCACCACTTTAGTAAAGTTAAGGGATTAAATATGCTCAAGTCATATGGGCCATTTAACTATAGGTGACTCTTAAGTCTTTTTATTGAGTGGAGGTGACTCAAGTTTTAATTATTGAGCGGAGGTGATGTTTTTTGATTAGTGATTAAGAGGTTTTGACCTTGCCCAAAAGTTTTTATTTTGATACTTTGACCCTTAACTTTATTTTTAATACTTTGCCCTCAAGTTTTATTTTTAACACTTTGACCCAGCCAATATAAGCCCTAAAATACCAAAATGGGTCCAAAAAAAAAAAAGGGCACCAATAACCGCACCCGTTTTTGCTCCTTTCCCTCCAGTGTTCTTCTTCTTCTTCCTCCTTCTTCTTCTTCTTGTTTTCCATCCGCCTGTTCTCATTCTTTTTTTCCCTCCATTCTTCTTCCTCATCTTCCATTGCTGCTTCCCCTGCTTCTTCTTCATCCATTGCTGTGCCATTTTGAAGAATCTGCTCAACAAAGAAAAAACTAAACCAGTAGATTTGCAATTTTTTTGGCTGGATTTCGTTAGTGTCTACATGGGCATTACTTCATAAGTATTGCTACTTCCCCTACTTCTTCTTCTTCCATTGGTGCGGCATTTTGAAGAATTTGTCAACAAAGAAAAAAACGAAACCATCAGATTTTGCAATTTCTTGGCTGGGCATTACTTCAGAAGTAATTTCCACTCATTTGGTAAGTAAAATATTGTTGTTTTGTTTCAATTATTTATCGGGTTTCTTGCTGATTTTTCAACAATTTACAGTAGCAATTGTACTTGTTGCAACAAGTGATAAAGCTTTGTATAAGAGCTTCTAAATTTTTGCAACAAGCTTGTTGTAGTTTCTGCAAAAATTTCTTGTAGTTTATGCAACGGTATTGTAGTTCTTTACCACAATTACAACAGATTATGTAGTTATTACAACTTCTATACTAATTGTTGTTAAATACGTAGTATGAATAAGTTGCAACAGATTTGTGATTTGTTGCAAGTAGTGTACTACCTGTTGCAACAAGTATCTTACTTGTTGCAACAACTCACTGATCCGTTAGACTCGGCTTCGATCAACGGAACCCAAAAGCTCGGACCCAAAAATCAGGCGTGACTCCAGCCAGTTATTAGTTCTTTGGAACAAGTGTATTACTGTTGCAACAAGTAATATACTTGTTGCAACAACTCGATGTCTTTGGACATCTTCAACTGTCTTTGGATTAAACGAACTCAAAAAGCTGAAGTCAAATCCAACGGATTAGTTAGTTGGTGCAACAAGGATAATACTTGTTGCAACAAATCCACTTGTTGCAACACACGATTCATACGTTCCAACAAGTCATTAAGTTATCGTATTTTGTTACTATCTTGTCATGACCTTTTTTTAAAAAACAAAATATATTTAGGTAGCATTAATGGGGGACTCAATAACAATAGGTGTTGATTGCCATGGTGAATGGATCGAGAAAAAAAATCGATATATTTGGCGATGGAAGGGTAGTCACATGTTAGAGACGATAGCGATGAATGTCCAAAGAGATGTTGTGTTTGATGATTTTGTGAACTTAATCATCACCTATTATGAATTAACTTGTGAACCGAAAGATCTTGCCATCACTTACATGCATAGCTCTTTTGAAAACCAGAGGGTCTTTCCTTTTAAGATAACCGATCAGGATCGTTTGCGTACATATTTGAATGATGTAGCTAGGCCCATTTTAAGGGTATACGTGGTTGGAAGCCCGGTAGAGAACCATAATTTAGATCAAGACCAACAAGATGTGTTAAATGATAAATTGGATGGGGTGGATATGGATATGGATATTCCAGTTAATGGAAGTGAAATGAGCGATTCCACACCGAAGTTGCGAGCAATACACCGTGTTCTAAACAATCTTCACAGTGCAGCCATGTTCAAGATGATGAAACAGATTGGTGAATACTTCAAAGATAGGTTTCCCGACGGTAAAGGCCCATCTACAAAAGATATGAGCCAATCGTTACGCACGGAAATTGGGTTGTAAGGTAAGTTATTGGAAGCTGCGGAAGGCATGGAGATTGCAAAATCTTTGACAAGGGGGACACGTGAGCACGGGTATGCGGTGCTTGATGCGTCTTGTTATATGCTTAGTTCCGCAAATCCGGTAAGTAAGACGGCATTGAAGGTTGATGCTAATGGGAAGTTCAAGTACTTTTTTGTAGCCTACAAGGCTTGGATACTTGGTTTTGCGCAAATGAGAAAAGTCATAGGCATCGTCGAAGGGACATTCTTGAAGAGCAAGTACGAAGGAGTGTTGTTGTGCGCCGTGGCGCAAGATGCGGAGAATCATGTTTTTCTGTGGCATTTTGTGTAGTGGACAAGGAGTGTGATGCCTCGTACAAATATTTTTTTGAACAAATGAGAAGCTTTGTAGATGATACCAAAGAGTTGTGCGTAATTTACGATAGGCGTCAGTATCAAAAAGGCGGTTTCAATTGTCTTCCCTTTATCTTATTATGGTTGTTGCATGAAGCACCTTGGGAAAATCTACCGAACCACCTTTCACAATACGAAGGTCGTATCTCGGTTTATAAAGCGACAAAATCGTACAATACGGATGAGTTCAATGACCAATTCAATCAAATAAGAGATACTGAGTGCACAGGGCCGCCGAACATCTTGAACGTGTTGGATTCCACGGATGGAGCGGGGTATTCTTCCCCGAAAATAGGTATTCATACATTACTTTTTCCAACAAGTAACACGTACGTTGGAACAACTACCTCACTTGTTGCAACGGGTAATTTAGTTGTTCCGACAACTCGCTTAGTTGTTGCATTTTGGTATGACACGGAGACAATAAGCGAAGCTCTCTCCAACAAGTAACACATACGTTAGAACAACTACCTCACTTGTTACCTTGAGTAATTTAGTTGTTCCAACAACTCACTTAGTTGTTGCATTTTGTTATGACACACGAGACAATAAGCGAAGCTCTCTCTAACAAGTAACACATCATTGGAACAACTACCTCACTTGTTCAACGGGTAATTTAGTTGTTCCACAACTCACTTAGTTGTTGCGTTTTGTTATGACACGGAGACAATAATGCGGAAGCTCTTTCCAACAAGTAACACATACATTTGGAACAACTAACTCACTTGTTGTAACGGGTAAGTTAGTTGTTCCAACAACTCACTTGTTGCATTTTTGTATGACACGGAGACAATAAAGAAAGCTCTCCTACAAGTAACACATCTGCTTGATATTTAAGCGGTTGTTTGATATTTTCCAACTATAATCGTTTGTACGTTAAGGATTACATTATTGTTTATTTTCACGGGTATAATCTTATGACATCAAACATTCTTTGAGTCGGTGAACTCAATGTTCAATGTTGAAAGAGAATTTCCCATTACTGCTTTATTTGATGCCATAAACGGGAGATTTGCAGAAAAATTTCATGAGAGGCGTATGGAGTTCATCGACTCACCAAACATCTTTGTTCCTTCAGTTGAAAAAAAAATTCAAAATTTGTCAACTTGGGAACAAGTTATTAGCCCATCAAATAGCCAACTACAAGTTCGGCGTCATCGATCACGGTGCGGTTCGACAATCGATCTGCAAAGTAGATCTTGTACTTGTAGAGTTTTGACACAGACAAAATACCTTGTCTACATGCAATGGCGAGCGCTTCGTGTCCAAAATGGTGACGACTTTGGAAGGCGGATTTATGACTACTCATCTCCATATTATAAGGTGGAGAATTACATAATTGCATATTGTGAGGAAATTCGTCCATGCCTTCCGAAGAATCTTGGGAAGTTCCTTTGGAGATTTTAGAGAGAAATACCTCCTCCATATGTTGATCCAAGCAAACCGGAAGAAGGCGGACAAAGAGGAGGCGTGGAATCGGGGAATCATTTCCAACGAGGAAAAACAAATGCTCCTTATGCAAAACAGCTGGCCACAAAAAAATAACATGTCCAAGCCTAAATGCTCCATAGTTGTAAATTGCATTATGCTTTAATAATAGTTATCTGTTGGAAATTTATGACATTTTAATGTTATTGTTTCTTAGCATGGTAATTTATGTTTAACTTGTTCAAATCACAAATGTGTGTATTTGTTAATAAATTATTGAATAGTTTCCAGCAAGTAATAAACTTGTTGCAACAACTAAGTTACATGTTGGGGTTTTTTCAACTAAGTTATGTGTTACAACTTGTGTTTTATCCAACAAGAGTAAGGATTTGTTCAACAACTTAATCACTTCTTTTGCCTGGATACTACAATTGTTGCAACGGATTCTACATGTGCTTTCAACAGATTTTGTACTTGCTGCAATGGATACTACGGCCGCTGCAACGGATACTACATTGTTGCAACATTCCCATGTCTTTGCAGCAGATACTACACTTCTTTTAACAGATATCTACTATAACTGCTTGCAACAGATACTACAGTTGTTGCAACAGATACTACTTGGTTCACCCATATTTAATGATCAACTACTCGATTCACCCATATTTAGTGATAAACAAAGGAAATCAACCATATTTAGTGATAAACAATGGAATACTTAATCAATTTGCTGTATTTTGAGTCAGCAAAGAGGATCTCCTAAGTCAGTATGCACTAAATCGAGTGATCATTAGAGTGAATTGATGTGAACTACTCGATTCACCTATATTTAGTGATAAACAAAGGAAATCAACCATATTTAGTGATAAACAATGGAATACTTAATCAATTTGATGTATTTTGAGTCAGCAAAGAGGATCTCCTAAGTCAGTATGCACTAAATCGAGTGATCATTAGAGTGAATTGATGTGAACTACCCGATTCACCCATATTTAGTGATAAACAAAGGAAATCAACCATATTTAGTGATAAACAATGGAATACTTAATCAATTTGATGTATTTTGAGTTAGCAAAGAGGATCTCCTAAGTCAATATGCACTAAATCGAGTGATCATTAGAGTGAATTGATGTGAACTACTCGATTCACCCATATTTAGTGATAAACAAAGGAAATCAACCATATTTAGTGATAAACAATGGAATACTTAATCAATTTGATGTATTTTGAGTCAGCAAAGAGGATCTCCTAAGTCAGTATGCACTAAATCGAGTGATCATTAGAGTGAATTGATGTGAACTACTCGATTCACCCATATTTAGTGATAAACAAAGGAAATCAACCATATTTAGTGATAAACAATGGAAAACTTAATCAATTTGATGTATTTTGAGTCAGCAAAAAGGAACTCCTAAGTCAGTATGCACTAAATCGAGTGATCATTAGAGTGAATTGATGTGAACTACCCGATTCACCCATATTTAGTGATAAACAAAGGAAATCAACCATATTTAGTGATAAACAATGGAATACTTATGTCACAATGCAAGTACATTGTTGCAACAACTAAGTAAATTGTTGCAACAGAAGATCCATATGTTCCAACAGATTCCTTACTTGTTGCAACAACTAAGTAAATTGTTGCAACAGAAGATCCATATGTTCCAACAGATTCCTTACTTGTTGCAACATCTTCAGCAGTTGCTGGATTATTTGCAACAGAAGATCCATATGTTCCAACAGATTCCTTAATTGTTGCAGCAACTAAGTAAATTGCTGCAACAGAAGATCCATATATTCCAACAGATTCCTTACTTGTTGCAACATCTTCAGCAGTTGCTGGATTATTTGCAACAGAAGATCCATATGTTCCAACAGATTCCTTAATTGTTGCAACAACTAAGTAAATTGTTGCAACAGAAGATCCATATGCTCCAACCGATTCTTACTTGTTGCAAAATCTTCACATCTGTTGCAATATTTGCACTAGTTATTTTATTTTTACCAACAATTTAGGTATTTATTCCAACATATCTGTCACTTGCATAAAACTACTGAAACAACTTAAACAATATATAAGGGTACTGAGCATAGAATATATATTTAACAAATTTACATAATGTGTTCATCCACCATAATTCAAATGCAAGCAAAATATGAGAGAAATTGTTTAATGCAAACATAGTTTAAGAGAAATTGTTTGTCCCCACATTAGGGCTCCAACACCTTATCAATAATTCCACAAGCCTACCTTCATTGCATCCTCTCCACAGTATTGTCACTCAATAAGGTATCGGGCTTGGTCATATTCATGCGGATAAGCAAAGCTTCAACAAAAGCAAGTGACCAGGAAGCACATGCCTTATTGGTCTCATTGCGGGGGATATCCTTCTTCCAATCATACTTCCATGATTCATTCAGCAACTTTTCATGTAAGTGTGAGAACATGCCACTCTGCTTTAGCAACTTGGGGAACAAATCCAATAACGGCTGCATGTGGCAGAAGAAATCACTGTCTTCATTACATGGGATGTTGCAATCATAAACATTTATGATACCCTCCTCAATGATGATCTCAATAGTGACAAAATGGTTGTCATTAATATTCATGACAGCTATGATCCTTTTGGCACCAATCCACTCACAGCCACCTGGGTAGGGCACAATACCTCTGGGAAAAGTGAGACCATCATCGTCCCACCTAAAGAGAGTAAGTCTTTGATCATAGGGCATGACACGTTCATTTGTAGACTCATCGGACAACCCTAAGTACCTGTTGCGACAGTGATGGTAGAAGTTGAGGTCCATGATTCTATCAGAGGAATCATAGTGCTCAGGGAAATTGAGCTGCCTCATACGCATCAGCAATAAGATTTCATCTACATACTGCAGTAAAAGTATCAAAACAGTCAGCCACTTGCTGCAACAGGTAGTTAGAGTTGTTGGAACAACTAGTGAACTTGCTGCAACAGGTTGTTCACTTGTTGGAACAACTAGTTAACTTGTTGCAACAAGTTAGTAACTTGTTGTAACAACTAGTTAACTTGTTGCAACAAGTTCATCGAATTACATGACTTGTTCAAACAACATACTGAATTATATACATATATATATATAAGTGTTGAAACTTACCCAATCCTCCCACCATTCGTGCATGTTTGTCATAACCTTGAAGTCTTCTGCCCCAAATTCATGCATTGAGTACAGTGCTCTCCCACTCTTTTTGGATTTGATCAAGGTTTCAAGCTTCTTTCTTTTTTGGAGGTTTACACGCTTGAAAATATCAACTTTTTTCAGCACTTGTGGCACAACTTCAACAGGAGGAGTAAAAATAGACTTCTGTGGAGTACTTGTTTTCCTTGCTCTACAATCAGCAAGTGCCTTGGAAATTGTTTTTGCCCTCTTGCGAATCCCAATAGGAGTGTAGGGTGAGCTGAGCTTTTTGGATGGCTGGACACCCCTCTTGGACATCAAACTCTTTATAGCTGAATTCGTATCTTTTTGTGCCTGAAGCAACTCTTCAACCTTATTTATCAAACCCTCCATTTTCAGCCTGCAAGTACTGCATTCACAAGCACAAGAATACACCTTGGAGGAACCGGCACCAACTGAAGAATATCTACCCAACCTATAAGGGATATCTGTGGTCTGCCCACCACCACCACTTTGGGGAGTATATCCACCAACTCCATCACCACCACCATCATCATCTCTTCTTTTATCAGCAAGACCTTCCACTGCTTGTCTTGCAACATCAACAACAATATTCATATCAACAGCATCACCAGCACCATCACCAACAGCATTAACATCAACATCACCATCACCATCACCACCACCACCATCAACAACACCAGCCCTTATGATGGTTGTGGCTCCAGCCAATTCTTCTTTTATCTGATCAATCAATTCATCATGCACAGATTCCCTATGCCCTAAACTAACAAGACATGGCATCTGCACCTCTCGTTTTGTCGGGATAAGCCTTGGGTGCACAACCTACAACAAACAAACAGATATGTTCAACCAATAAGTGTGTAATCTGTTAGAACAACCCCCACATATGTTTCAATAACCTCCTAGGTTGTTGCAGCAAGATATTCTTTAGTCATGGAAAAACCAAAACAGCTGCTGCAGCTTCCTCTGCAACTGTTGTGATATTTTCCAATAGATTGTGAACCTGTTGCAATAATTGAGTAAGTTGTTGCAACATCTTAGGAGTTGTTGTAACATATTCACTATCTGTTGGAAAATATCATAACAGTTGCTGCAACTTCCTCAGCAACTGTTTTGATTTTTCCAACATATTCTGAGGTTGTTGCAGCAGATAAATGTATCTGTTGCAACAAGTAGTTACTTGTTATAAAACTATTCAGGGATATTTTCCAACAGATTCTGACTTACTGCTTCCTTGGGGGGGTTAAAAGGATCAAGATTCATTTTTTTGTTGCTGTTTTTGGTAGTCAACCATCTGAGGATCCTTGGAAAACAAACTTCTTCCGAGTAGTCCCTGACTTGACTCCGTAGGTGAGGAATGGCTTCAAATGCCCAAGCCTAGAAAAAATTATGCCACCAAAAATCAGAATAATCAATGAAGGAAAATAATTAAAAAGATAAAACGTTGAAGAAATAAAGTTTACCATGAAGGCCCAAGGGAAGCCATAGATGTTGGAAGTCTTCACATTAGAGTTCAAAGCTTTGCACAAATATTCAACAGTCAACTTAAAACTTTTATGACCCCATGGATAGTTATTGAATGCCTCATGATCCTCCGAGAGTTTAATCAAACCAAGTTCTATATTATTCTTTACATCCCTTGCCCAAAGAATAGAATTCACAAACCAAACTAAGCACAATGACTCCTTGTGCTTTCTTGACATAGTTTCTGACTTCAAGTCTGCTAGCAAATCCGCTACCTTGTAGCTCTTTCCACAAACATCCACTAAATCCAAATCATCATCAACCTTGGCTTTGCCTTTCTTGGCTGCCTTGGATGACTTGGGTGTCTTGGCTCCCTTGGATGACTTGGGTGTCTTGGCTCCCTTCTTTAATGTAACCAGGGAAGAGGCCGAGAAGGAGTACGACACCTCGGGTCCTGGGTGATTATGACAACTCTGATGATGCCAAAACAAACTGGCATGCCGTAGTAGTTTATCCATATCTCATCAGTTTTACTGCAAATAATTCTTCGTTTGAGAAAACCATACACAACGGTCATTTGAAACCTTGCATTGTTGTCCTCAGGCAAATCTAGATACATGCCAAAACATGTGGCCCTGAAGAAATCCTCCAAGTCCTCCTCCTGAAGTATCTTCCTAAAGTAATCAAAGGGCTTGCCCATGACTGATTTTACAACAAGATCACCATTCAAATCACCTAGTTTATCCATCGGCATCTGCACACGGAACTTCTCAATACTGAAAGTTTTGACAACTTCATCAGTGGAAGGTCTGTCAATATATCGTCCAATAGAAAATCAAAACCCCCGATCGCCGAACCTTTCAAAAGATGCAGTTTTATCCTCTTCATTGTCATCATTATTTACATCATGTTCTTCTTCTTCTTCATTGTTTTCTTCTTCTTCTTCTTTATCTTCTTCTTCTTCTTCTTCTTCTTCTTCTTCTTTATCTTCTTTTTCTTCTTCTTTTTCTTCGGCTTTTTCTTCTTCTTCTTCTTCTTCTTCTTCTTCTTCTTGATCTTCTTTACTTTCTTGGCTAGAAACTCCTACTTGAGAGGTTTCTTGTTCGGCGATTTGTTCGAAAGAATATTTGAGCATTCGACAAGATCATCTAATGATGCCCCTTAGCTCTTTTACTAATCGTAGATGATTCCTCCCCTTTCTTTTTTCGTGAAGACATTTTATGCAGACGCGGGATATAAGCAAAAACACTTTCAATTGATTTGTGCACCATTTAAAGTAAACAAATAATGAATTTTTACAACGAATTAAGCATATGTTGCAACAAGTGTGTAATATATTGGAACAACTCCATCATATGTTCGAACAACTTCATAAGTTGTTGCAACAGATTATACATCTGTTGGAAAATATCAATACAGTTGTTGCAGCTTAATTATTGCAACAATACAGTTGTTGCAACAACTTCTCAAGAATCGTATTGATTATTTCCAACGGATGGATAATCCGTTGCAACAAGCGGTAAAGTTGTTGGAACATATGATTGAGTTGTTCCAACAGACTAATCTGTGAAACCATCGAACGATTCTTTTGCGGCTTTCTCATAATCGTTTTAACAATTTTCAATGATTTTTAAATCTGGTAACAATATATTCACTTGTTGCAACAACCTCGGCAAGAATGTTTGGGTTTTTACCAATAGATTAGAAATCTGTTGCAACAGATTACTCAGCTGTTGGGTAAAAGCAAAAACAAAAAAAGGCAAGGCCTTTTTTCCTAAGGTTTACAAGGACAACAACAGGACAACAACATCTATTTCACTATCAGGGTGCAATATCAGTGTATTACAAACACACAACAAGAAAAATTGAACAAAATACACAACATTGCATAGACACACCACGCCCGTGGTCTTCCTCTTCTTTAACCAAAATTAATTATTTTCGTACTTTTATTTCAAAACCCTAACTTTTGAACCGTAAAAACATTTGTTTCAATACAAACACACAACCATCACAAGTTAAACAAAATAAACCAACCTCAGTACATCAAACAAGTCTTTGAAGCTAAGCGCAACAACTTACTCAGCTGTTGGAAAAAATCTAAAAAAAATTCAAACTCTTTTTTCGAAACCCAAGGAGAACAAGAACACAAACAGTACCAAAAATCATAATTTCACAACCACATACACTATTTAACAACACAGAAACCCCAACAAGTGGAACAAATAGAGCAAATACGGGTTTTGTCAAGCCCAACAAGCCCTTTTTTCGAACTCCTAAGGAGAACGAGAACAAACAATACCAAAAACCAAATTTCACAACCACATACACTATTTACAAACACACAAACCCCAACAACTCAAACAAATACAAAATAGGGTTTCTCAACCGAACAACAAAATAAACAACATTGCGGATAAACCCATGTTATTCTTCTTCTTCTTCCGACCAAAATCATCATTTTCTCACTTTGATTTCAAAAACCTAACTTTAAAAGAAGAAAAAATTGAGCGATTTTACCTGAGAGAAATGAAGAGCAGCAGCTCGTTGTTGAGTCGGCTTTTGAAGAGGTTGACGACGGTTTGAAGAAGCACATTTAGCAGTTAAGATCAGTTCGTGGGTTTGAATTTGAAAGTTTGAAGGAGCAGTTGAGATGATCGTGTGTTTTGAATGAAGTTCGTGTGTTTTGATATGGACCGATGTTGAGTTTGGAATAAATGGGGAGTTGGATTAAATGATTTGGGTCTTTTTTGTATTTTATAAAAAATTAACAAGTTTGGCAAAATATATTTTCATCTCAATTTTCTTAATCTCAAATTTAATTGAGTTTTGACTTAATGTGATCCATACAAGTAACCTCTAGTAATTTCCTAACTCAAAAGACCTTCAGTTAAATTTTCAAAGTCATATTTAAGGGACCAAAATAAACCTACTGCCCATGCATAAGGGATCATTTTAGCCCTTTGCTCTTTTATTCCTCCTCATACTGGAACCCAAAGTGTTGAACGTCAATGGAGACACTAAAATCAACAGTTCCCAACACCCTTGAGCAGCAAATATCCAAAAGCACACCCACTGAGCTTCCATCAACATGCTCTTCCCTTCTTGATTTTTTCCATCATTTGCCTCAATTTCATCAGGTTTTATACTCATACCTCTCTGGGTTTTCTTCTACTCCTGTTTCAAATCATCCTTCCTGGTTACTAAAAATAGTTGTTTCAAATTATTTATCATTTTACAAGTTCAAGACAAAATTAATTATTTACTATCTATTCTAGCCTTAATGGAACTAATGAAGCTGACACTATTTACATTTAAGGGAGAAAGATTATAACTTCCACGTAAGTAAGAGTAAGATAGTCAAAGATTCCCCTAATGAATATTTTTTAAAAGGTGTGTAAAACCAACAAAAAAACAACAGATAATTTTTTGGGGGGGCGGGGGGGATTTCTCTCTTCTGTGTTGCTGTTGTTCTCGTTTGAATTCAAATTGTTATATAATGGAACTACATTCATAAGGCCCATGTTTGAACCATGTTCTTTTTATTCTTATCTTTTGTATACCACTTGTACACCAGGATTATTAATCTATTCCATTGTAGTCCCTCCGTCTCAAATTATCTGTAGTGATTTCTAAAAATAGTTATCAAATTATTTGTTGTTTTAGAAGTTCAAGACAAAACTAATTATTCCATTTACGTGACACACTTTACTTTTTAGTTAGTCTCAAAAAGAATGTCACATTTCTATATTTAGAAATATTTTAACTTTACGAGATGATTTACCGCAACACAAATATCTAATACTTGTTTTGGAGCATAAGTTTCAAAAGTTTTCATTTCTTTCTTAAACGCCGTGCCTAGTTAAATGACGTTACATAAATTGGGACGGAGGGAGTATGTTTTTTCCATTTCACCCGTAGTAGCTGTTGTTCTTGAAGACTACAGACACCTCAATTATGGGGTGATGTTATGATTGTTCAAATCCTAATGAAGGGTAAAATAGTTAAAAACGCATGTAAAAGAGAATGACGACAGATAATTTGAGATGGAGGGAGTATGTGTCTCTTTGTTTCCTTGTAATTACATAATACTTGTCTGCATGTGTCTACACGATTTGGAGAAAACAGTGCCCTTTTTGTTCTTGGTAATGCTCTAATACTAATGCTTCATCATTTACATTATGGTTTTTTTGTTTTTTTGGTTTTCTTGCTGTTCCCAGATGATTAAAGATTTGACAGACCCTACTATGGCTCTATGTTGCAAGGACCGGAGTGCTGCTTTGGAAGCAAAGCTTAAGGGCAATGAATGCTTCTCCAAAGGAGAGTATCCTAACGCATTGCTTTTCTATTCCCAGGTCTGACAATTTTGGTTTTTCTAAATTGTATAATTGATGTAGATAGGACAATTGGACAAGCTTTTCCTAAATTTATTATCAAATTGATTCTCTGATTTCATAACCAACTAGAGTGTAAGGCAGACATCTCCTCAATCACAACTTGTTGACAGCCTAGATGAGAAAGAGCTTCACCTCTAGTCTTAGGCATAGAATCAAATCACAGTGATGATACAAACGCAAAATGAGTCGGTGACAAATGGTGATAGCGGAATCCCCAAAGGAAATCAACACCTAATTCCGTTGGGATTCCGCGTTTTGGAAATCAATACCTAATTTACTTGCTACCTAACATATTACAAATATTCTAGAATATTCACAAGGATTCTAAAAAGGTTCAAGGGACTAAAGCTTTTCTTAGTAGGAATCCCTTTCTATAATCGAGTTAAAGGCACCTATATACTCACTCATAAAGGAACTCATCAAGTATGTATTTCTAGTCAATGCATGTAGGACTAGCTAATTTACTTCAAGAGAGAAAGGAATTACAAAACAGGAATCTTTCCTATCACCGGGTACGATTGATGAAACATTATTGATATTCTATTCGAATCATAAACTTTTTGTTGTTTCAGAAGCTCTAGCCATTAGGAGATCTCAGTTTTATAAGTGAAATATTAGATGCTTCATGTCTGTATTGCAAAGGAAAATTAAGAGAAGACTTAAATTCATCTAATATTCCCTCCAATGCCTTGTTCATGTGACCACTGGTAAGTGAAAGAAGCAGGCAGTGGAGTGAGACTACTTAGAGGTGGAGAGAACTTGTCGTCACCCTTATGAAATTTCTAGTGATGGACTATCGCTCTTCTTATTTGGGGTGCTTAGCTGTGGGGAATGAACATGCACAAATATGTCAATTGACCTTCATCCACAACACATTTCAAGAACTGCATTCCTTTCACAGTCTTTCCTGCTTTCCTTCTCTTATTTCTTTTGCATTTTAATTATCACTCTTCTTCTGATAAGTATTTGACAATTCCTAATAGAAGATTGTTTTTGCCACTTTTGTGGATGGGATAGGCACTGCGTCTTGCTCCAGTAGATTTGGATGATTTGGAGATAAATCTGGTAGCGCTACTGTATGTGAACCGTGCTTCTACTTTGCAGGTGAATCCTAAATTTCATTTACTTGCAGGCTGTTTGATGCTATTCATTCATTTGTTTTTAAATTGGTTCAATGGTAAGGACGCAACAGGTAACTGTGGTATGGGCGCATGTCACAAGTTCAAACTTTGTAGCAATTGACGCGAAAAATGATAGGAAATCTGGTATTTAAGTGACAGTAGGGTAAAGGGATGGGCCCATACTCCTCCGAGTTTCGAAACCTATGGGCCAACTAACTCACATGGAATTTCTCAGTTATTAAAAAAATATTTATTTTTTAGATTGGTTTTTGTTTTTGTTTTTGTTATTTTTTTTTTTTCCATTTAGCAAACTATTCTCTTATGATTTCATTGGCACAATATATTGATCATTAAGGTAAAAATAAAAAATTGGATTTGTTGACGACTTGACGGTAGTTTGATGAATTCTGGTGGGACTTTAAGTTAAAGACGGTCTGAACTATGTTCTCGCTGAGAAGCTAAAATTGGCCAAATATAATCTGAAGGACCGGAAATAAAACTCTTTAGAGAATTTGGAGAATAAGCAAATAGTTCTGCTGGATAAACTGTTGGAGTTTGATAGACTTTCAGAGGGCAGGTATCACACGGGTAAAGAAATGTCAAAGGAGATAAGAGGCATTTATGGAGATATAGGAAGAGGCAGAAAACCAGGAAATATTCTTAGCTAGAGAAGTTCAGGTGCTAGTGGCTGAAATTTGGAGACAAAACTGTCAAGTTCTTTTAGAAGATAACTAATGCTCATAAAAGGTATAACCTTATATTGACTGAATTTAAGTTGAGAAATCGTAGAAGATCAGGAAGTGATCAAGGAAGAGATAATCAGATCTTACAGTTATATAAAGAATGTGAGAGCTGTTGGATGGAACAGAGATGCAGGAAGGAGCTAAAGACTTTGTTGAAAGAAGTCCTTGCCAGCGTATGCTAGGTGATACGAAAAGAAAGAAACCCAAGATGTTTTGAAGGAAGAGCCACTGCTGTACATATGTTGAAGTATAGATGTCTAAATCTGTTAGCTCTCAGGTGAAGATTGCATGATGTATATGTGGAATAAACATTATGGACTTTTATCAGCTATACTACAGTGAACAGTTCTTTTGTAAATGGGTAGACTGAATCTGTAATGACCAGCACTAACTTAGTGCTTAGCTGATTAGATTATCAAAATCTTACTTATCCAAAAGAATAAAAGTAAAGGAAGTTCTATCAGTAAGGGCACAGGGAACTGCAAGGTTTTGCTTTCGTCCACTTTAGAAGTTTTGGAGTTGCAAGTGTCTCATGGCCGTTGAATGTGAAGTGTAAAAATGAGAATTAAAAGCTAGTGCGTGGTTGCTAACTATCTTTTTCTAATTCGTGTTATTACCATCTGACATGGATTGGAAAAATTGAATTATCTTTTCTGCACGTATCGGTTCCTTGTGATCAACCCCTAGCAACTTTTTGCTCTCACTTCTTACTGTTTCTTACTAGTATTCCCCTATTACAAAGTAAATGACGAAAAGATTTTTCTGGTCACAGCTCAATTGCAAGATGACCTGCTTTGTTTAACTTATATCATTTTGCACCTTTCATTCATTTGAGGGTGAATATCTTTTCTCTTTACCGTCATTTATAATTTGGTGTCAGTCTGTTCTTTAATAGGTTTACTTTGTTACCTACAGTTGTCCTTCTTCAAGTATTCATTCTCACAGTTAATACCTTCTTCAAGTTTTGATTCTCAGAGTTAATATTTCTCTGCTCATTCTTTTGAGGATGAATCTCGAAATTAGCTGCTAATTAATTCCTCATTTCTGATTAACTAAGCAAGAGAAGTATCCAAAAAGTGCCTAGAGTCTCCAGCCTCTAGACTTTCTTCTATTTGATGATCGCGAGTCACCTGTGACGTGGGGTTGCTTTTACCTGGACATACTCTCGTTTTAAACTAATTGATTTCTTACTGAAAATAAGCATTTCATGGTAGGAGGTTCTTAATTTGATAGTTCCAAACAATCAATTTCCTAACCTGTTTTTCAGGATTAATTATAAAGTCAGCTTGTATTCTGAAATCTGAATATTTTGTTTCTTGTTTCATTAGCAATCAATACTTTGCATTCTTTTATTTACCAAACCGAATGTTTATGGTCTTCAGAAAATGGGCTTGCTTTTGGAGTGTTTACGAGATTGCAGCAGGGCCCTTAGAATATCTCCACGCTACGCGAAGGTGAATGCAGTTGTTCTCGCTTTGCTCCTTTTTTCTTTGATAAAGTGCTCAAAGTTTTCCATTCTACTACTGTATATTGTCTTTATCTCCTTTTTCTCATTTGAATGAAGAAATATACAACCTCTTTTTGGTCACAGCGAGCAGTTGATCCTTTACAGTAAGAAGAGTTTGGAATGTCAGTGCTGTTTATTCAAAAGGAAAACTAATTTAGTTTTTGCTGTCCTTGCTCTGTTTCTTTTTGACTAATAAATAATTGGCTTCTTAAAGCTGATCTCAGATAACTCCAGTGAGTGCTTCATATTACATTTGGCAGAATATTCATTTTTTTCTTGTCAAGCATCATACTCCATCCTATTCCATATAATCTTCATGTTATTTATAGTATTTACTGCTGACAGAGGATCAATGTATAGAACGGTTAAATACCATTTTTTGGGGATTTAAATCTAATATTTATTTACTGTCTTTAGTTGCTTGATCAACTCTCTCTTTCACATCTCAACCAAGTGTAACTGTTGACTTTCAATTATACTTTACTTTAGGCATGGTTCCGGAGAGGTAAAGCAAATATTTCTTTGGGTAAGTTTGAGGATGCAATTCGAGATCTGAATATCTCATTAAAGGTAGAAATCTCTTCAAGTGGAAAAAGACAGATTGAAGTAGAACTAAAGATTGCTCTAGATAAATTCAAAGGAATGGGGAGCTCAGGGAAAAAAACCAACCAGAATCAGTCAGAAGTTCCTGGTAAGAATCTATTGGTGACAAGTTAACGACATTTAATGTTTGTTTCTTCTTAGAAGACCAGCTGTTAATCCTGTAACTGACTAATTATGTTTTTTCTTCCCAAAATAGAAAGGACTAGCTTTTAATCCTTGAAACCTTCCTAAATAGTACCCAGTGGCAATTTCGCTGTCTGTTTTATAATATGTTTCTTTTGAATGTAAAAAGTTATGCTTGCACCTTCATCATACTTCACTCCTTCACATTCAAGGTTACATGTATTAAGCTGGTCTCATTAGTATAATTATTTGATGTGCTTGAAGATACACTCTGATGCTGAACAGCAGATATCTATTTTATTAGAGCTTAGGTCTTACACTTGAGGAAGCAATCTTCATTCTGTTTCCTTTGTTCTACTCCAGCATTAGATGTGATCTTTAGATCAGCAAACTATGCTTTTTCTGCAGTAACTCATTTATCAATTTTTTTTTGATCCGTGAGCATTTAATTCAAAGAAAAGTGCACCCAAAAAGTGCATGAATATGTACAAGCTAAAATTAGTAACCCTTTATAAATGCAGGGAACTAGAAATACAAGGTGTTAGTATCATGAACATTTAGCATCTCACACCATAGTCCACTTTATCAAACTTAAGGTGGACTTGATCTTTAATTACCTGCCAGTATTCAACTTATAGATTATGATGACTCCATTTCCACCATGTTTATGCCTACTATCTGTTGTCTTATCTTTGAACAGTGAAGAAAGTATATAAATCTCGCCTTATCAAAATAAAATTAAAAAAACAATAAACATAGTATACTGTTGCACTCTTTTCTTGGCATCTTAAAGTACTATTATCTTTCTTTATTTTACTCAATTTGTTGGTAAAGTTTGTGCACATTCTAGTATGAAATACCCGGATTCTAATGCTGATTGAGCACCATCAAATCATCGTTCTCTTCATCATGTATTGTTGTGCATGGCGTTATGTTTACCGAAAACAGGCAGCTCATGATTTTCTTTGCTATATGGTGACATGCTGCTCTTCTCCTTTGATTTCTTATAATGTAGGTCTTATGTGACAGATGAGCCAGACCAAGTAAAACTTCAGTGTTTGCTTACTACAACCAAGGGGAGGGGAATGTTTTGTGTGGAGGATGTTTCTGAAGCCTCCTTAGTTCATAAAGAAGATCCTTATGCTGCGGTATAAGCCAAACCCTTCGCCTTTCACCATGTCAATAACACCCCCCACCCCCCTTTTTTTCTGATAACGGCAGTGGTTGGGCTAGCTTGCGCACACCTCGACCAATTTCATGCGGTACCTCCTACCTCCCGCTGGCACAAGTAACGGGTAACTCTGTCCACTAAGACTTGGATAGATGTGAAGAATTCACCTAGTATTTTTTGCCTCTGCTAGAATTTGAACTTGAGACCTGAGGGTTCTTAACCTACTTCATTGACCACTAGGCCACATCCTTGGGTGCAATGTCAACTACTCTTCTCTTTTTCTTGATGAGTTTAATTTTGCCAGAGGGGTCCATAATCTTTTATAATATTCTTGGCATCCAAATAATCATTTGCTCCTTCTACTTCCCCTTTATCTTTCTAGGGACTCTGATAAAGCTCTCACTGTGAGAATTTTTTTGTTTGTCACAGACCAGTAATAGACATAAAATTATGAAGCACTAACCATTTGCTCCAAGACTATTTGGTTCTTACCATGCTGAGTTTAATGCAGATTATCTTGAAGAAATGTCGGGAGACTCACTGCCATTTTTGCTTCAATGAACTGCCAGCAGATGCCATTTCTTGTGCGTCTTGTTCTATTCCATTATACTGCAGTGACCGATGTCAAATACAAGCTGGCGGACAAAAGTTTGATAGGAGCTCAAAGAGTTCTAATGGTCTTGAGGGCTTAGCAGATGATCTCAAGAACTATATGTCAGATGTTCTAGCAGGCATTTCAACTCTAGATACTGGGCATATTGCTGAGCACAGGCATGAATGTCAAGGTTTTCATTGGCCTCTGATATTGCCGTCGGAAGTAGTTTTGGCTGGCAGAATCCTTGTGAAAGTCATCGAGCAAAAGAAACGCGCAAGTGCTGATTCTAACCTTATTGGGTTCCTGGTAAATGCTCAAATGCTGGAGCTTTATTTTTCTTGTCTCTGTGTCTGTGTTTCCAAGATGCATCTAATTTCATAGCTGATGACTGGATTTTGTAGGATCTTTCTCACAATTATATACAGCTCCCTCCTGAAAGCAAATTGGAGATGTATATCTACTCGATCATTCTATTGCATTGTCTTCAGCATTTTTACAGAACTGAACTGCCCATTAGTGGGATAATCGTTTCAAAGGCAAGATCCATTCTCCAGAAATTCCTTGCATTCTGAATGAAGAAATTGCATGTAGGTCTTGTGCTGATTGTATAATGATATTAAACTGCACATCTCTGTAAACTAGCAAATATTCTACATTAATCATGCTCTAGGTTCCAGAGAGGAAAAAGAAAACAAGAAGAAAAGAAAAACATAGGCCCATGAAGATGAACTGATTGTTTCTAAATATGCAGTTATTACCCAAAATTCCATTAGGTTCACTCTGGACAAGCTTGCTTTGTTATTAAATTTGCTTTTGTGGATTCGTAAAGTTATGTTAAAGTTAAGTCTCCATATACATTGCTTTTGATCTATTCCTAAAGATTGCTGCCTTTTCTGTTTACATTGTATAGAGGTCAAAATTTTGGCACGGATTGATAAAGAGAATATACATCTTATTTCCCTTCTGTTTTAGAGTACTTTTTTGTTTCGGCTTAGGATGGTCCTCAATTATTTTTGTTATTGGTTTCGTGGTACTGGTGAATCTTTTTCATTTAAAAAAAAAAAAAAAATCCCTTAGAAAGGAGAGATACATTAATATCTTTTTGAGAACCAGAATATGCTGTACTACTTTATACATTGCCATATGTCTTGGTGGCTTTCCTACATCTTTACTGTTTGACCTTCGGATGCAGCAGTATAACTCAGGCTGAATGCCCTCCTTTGAATCCGTGAAAATTATATGGAAAAATCACTCTGGCATTAGATTTTGGTTGATTCTCACATCCATTGTTTTCCTTGCAGCTGGTTATCCTTCTTTCTCAAATCCAAGTAAATTCCATGGCAGTTGTCCGTATGCAAGCTCCAGAGGTAAAAGGGCCTGCATACAAGTCTGGGAATGCTTTAACCAGTAGTTTAGAACAAGTATGTACTTTCTACCACACATTTTCAATGTATGCATTAGTTTACTACACTTCTTAGCTTCAAGTGGGACTTGCAGGTCATTGCAGAGAGCATAGAATACCATTGACTAGTTCGATGTTATTTTCGGAAATTTGAGTTTGGTTAAAGCTTCAATTTGTGGTTTTAATGTTTCTTTCTACAGGTTAAAGTGGGTCAAGCTGTTTATGTAGCTGGTAGTTTTTTCAACCACTCTTGCCAGCCAAACATCCACGCATATTTTCTTTCACGCACCCTCTATGTACGAGCCACAGAATACATTTTAGCTGGCTCTGAATTGGAGCTATCTTATGGTCCACAGGTACCAATGTTAATTATAGCCTCTCTGTCTTGATATTTCAGATTTAGGATTTCCGTGTCTAACATAGCACCGTTATCTTGCTTTCCGAGGTTTTAATATCAGATCTTCAGATTTTCCTGTGAATGCTAAATAGAAGTAGTCAGCAATGGTCCCGCACAAATTCCTAGGTCATTGCTCTTATTGTGATTTGGTAACTGAAGAAGAAAGAAGTCTGAGCACTAGATTAAGATTTCAGGAATGATCAAGAGGCAAATGTATCACAGATTTCAAGATCTCTCTTGTAACCTTTTAAAAGAAAAAAAAAATGGAGGAAGAGGAGCGGGAGAGGGGGAGGGGGAGGGGCAGGGGAGGGGACGGGAGGGAGACAGAGAGGTGTTCTAGTTCATGCAACTGCAGCTTCTGGCCCTTTATTTTGTTTATGATCTTTCAACTGTATAATGTTTTGTCAATTTGGGATGTGGTTGCTTTACAGGTAGGGCAGTGGGACTGCAAAGATCGTCAAAGGCTCTTGGAAGACCGCTACTCATTCACATGTCAATGTACTGCTTGCTCTGAGTTGAATGTTCCTGACCTTGTCATCAATGCTTATAGGTGCACTAAACTAAATTGTTTAGGAGTGATCCTGGATCGTACTGTTACTAGATGTGAGAAACGAAAACTGAAGCTCCTCCTTGATGCCCCTACAGTTTACAGTTCCAGCCCACATAAGCAGGTATTTTAGTGATGCAATTGTTTCTAGGACAAATTATTTCAATTATATTGTTTATTCAGCAAATTACACAAATAGTCGGCTGAATTCACTGGTTACTTTTCCTAGCTGCTATACATATATTACACACGGTTATACATATATTATACATGGATTGTACATATATTATACATCGGCCGGATTCACTGGTTACTTTTCCTAGCCGGTATAATGAATGCTTGTTATTGTTATTACTAGTGTGTGTACACTTCTAAGAATAACATTATTCACTTGCCTAACTTGAGCATTCTTAACATTGAAGGTTGAGAAGCTCAAAGATGCTACTATTAGTGAAGTGGCTCGCCGTGTTTTTGAATCTGATTATAAGTTGGAACCTCAACATTGCTTGGTTTGTGATTCATATGGAGATCTGGAAGCTTCATGTGCTGCAACCAGTCAAGCTGAGAGTTGTTATAAGAGGTACAGTAGACCTTCTCATTTATCGTGCTGTTCACATTAACTTAAAAAAATGTACTTCAAAATTAGAAAACACACATTAAGAAGTCATTGCGTTAGGGCACAGGTTTATTTGTATATGTTGTGTCTAAAAGTTGTCACAGCACTCTCCAAGTTTGACAAATTCATTGCCATGTCGATTTAATGCCAGCACTAGTTTAGCACATTGAAATGGATGTGTCCTTTAACATCATAGAACTGCTCTGGTGAAATTTGCCCTTTATTTTTATTGCTAAGTAGCTCTGATCCTTACTTGCCAAACAGACTGCAAGATGCAATAGCATCAAATGAAGTCCCAACCAATATCCTTCTAGATGCTGTGAGGTGTACGGATCTTCTCAGAACAATATTCCATCCTTATAACAAGAGAATTGCAGAGGTAAATACTGGGGTCTGCTCTATTCTGTCCTCTGTTTCAATGAGCAAAAGTTTGCTTGAGGTATTCACTGCATTGCCTGATGATTACTGTGAAACTAATATTTTATTCTGTTTATATTTTTCAGGTGGAGGACAATCTTGCTCAGGCATTTTCTTTGGTTGGAGAACTACAAGCTGCAATTGATCACTGTAAAGCATCTATACAGGTTAGCTTAGTACTCCCTTTCGATGCACATATGCGATCGATCATCTGTACATTTATTGGTTCATGACGTATAATTATCATCTCATTCTAATTTACTGGAGATTCTGGTGGAATATTTTTCGCATTGGTTTCATCTTGGGGAAAAATTATTCACCATCATTTCCATTAAACAGAGTACTTTCATATGCTAGTGTTAATAGACTATTGAGTAAATGCTAATATAGGAAACTGGGCTCTTGAATGAGTAGCTGTAAGCTATTACTTAATGCTTTTTTATGTGGATTGCACAGGAACATTATAATGGAAGTTCTTACTTTCAGAATAGAGTAGAGACTTTAGTTTTATCATCTTATCAGGACAAAGACTTTTAGTTTACAGCCAATCAGTTATCATTATTACCAGAGTTTCATTTCTTAAATAAAAATCTGATGGATGTTTTATGAGTTGTAAGCAGATCTTGGAAAAGCTCTATGGTGCCAACCACGTTGCCATTGGAAACGAATTGATCAAGCTTGCCTCCCTTCAGATACTGGTGGGTGACACTGCTGCTTCCGGTAGCATAAGCAGAATCACTGCAATATTTTCACGATATTATGGATCACATGCAGATGACGTATATCCATATTTGCGACATCTTAAAGGTAGCCGAGATGTTGAAAAGAGTTAACATTTTATCCCGTTGAGTGCTCAAATAACTAAGCTGTGAAAAAAATTGCTTGTACTGGCATTCTCTATCTCCTTCATAGTATTTACAATATAGAGGAAGACAGTGACGGTATCGTTAAACAAATATCGAGCTTCTGTTTTATTCCAGCGGACCAATATTCTGTGAAATATTATGAATAACCTCAAGACAGCTGTATTACCTCTTGACATTACAGTCTGATTTCTGGATAAAGAAACTAGTCAGAATGAAGCTTAAAGTGGGATTAACTATTTTTTAGTTTTGAATTTTGATATTAATTACTGGATTGTCGCGTATATCTGATGATCATTGTATACTGGGCCTGATATTTTCAACACTTGGGAAACAACTAGCGGGGAAGCGCCATTTTTTTTTGCACGGATTGCCCTTCTTTTGGGGTCGTCTTTAAATTTTGCTCCTCATATTTGTGGTCTTTAAATTATGCCCTCATATTTTCATATTCTGGCTTTAATTTTTGCCCTTCGCATTGCAACTGCGAGCGTTCACGCAGAAATCATGAGGTTCTGAGTTCGAACCCCCGCTCAAGCATAAATTAAGAAAAAAAAAATTGCAAGGCAAGGTTTGGGTCGCGTGTATGCCGGATCCGGCATATACTTGTTAAGGAATTACCAAATTTATGCCGGACCTGGCATACTCATGCCTTATGGGCAGACTTGGCATAAGTATGCCGGATCCGGCATAACTTTGGTAATTCCTTAACAAGTTTATGCTGGTGGGGGCATACTTTTAATGGGCAAACTTTTATGTTGGACTCGGCATAAACTTGTGAAGGAATTATTAAAGTTATGCGGACCACATACTTATGCCAAGTCGCCCATAAGGCATAAGTATGCCGGGTCCGGCATAAGTTTGGTAATTCCTTAACAAGTTTATGCTGGTGGGGGCATACTTTTAATGGGCAAACTTTTATGCCGGATCCGGCATAAACTTGTGAAGGAATTACCAAAGTTATCTTAACCGGCATATTTATGCCAAGTCGCCCATAAGGCATAAGTATGCGGTCCGGCATAACTTTGGTAATTCCTTCACAAGTGTATCTTGGGGGCATAAGCGAAATTTAAACTACGCTCTTACGATTTTTTAAAAAAAAATTTGACTGTGTGGGGGTTCGAACCTGGAACCCATGGGGTTTAGTCGAAGGGCAAAATTTAAAGATTTCAAATATGAGGGGCAAAATTTAAAGGCCACCCCAAAAGAAGGGCAATTCGCAGTGCCTGTGCCTAGCACAGGCCCAACGACTCATCGCTAAAATGAATAAAATTTTGATAAACTCAAAATATTTTTATCTTAAGAAATATTTTTCTATCTCAAAAGAAATATGCTCACTCTTTCATATGTAGAAATAATTTATCTTTAAAATTTTTATTTTATTCTTAATGAGATGATTTATAATCGTATAAATTTGTATGACATGTTTCGAATTTTATTTTCCAAATTCTACACAAATCGGTGCAAATTTTCAAGCATAGCCTAAATTTAATTTTCTTAAAGAAATGAACACGCAAAAATAACAAATGACATTTGATGTGATATGCTATCCTTACAGTTAAACATATTAGTTAGGTTAGCTTTTTACTAAACTATACACTTAGCTAATACTTTTTTTTGCGCGGAGTGCCCTTCTTTTGGGGTGGTCTTTAAATTTTGCCCCTCATATTTGTGGTCTTTAAATTATGCCCCTCATATTGCTGGTCTTTAATTTTTGCCCTTCGCATTGCAACTTTGAGCTTTCGCGCCTAAATAATGAGGTTCTGAGTTCGAACCCCGCTCAAGCATAAATTAAAAAAAAAAAATCGCAAGACAAGGTTTGGGTCGCGTGTATGCGGGACCCGACATACTTTTGTTAAGGAATTACACATTTTATGCGGACCGCATACTCATGCCTTATCGGGGACTTGCCATGAGTATGCGGGTCCGCATAACTTTGATAATTCCTTCACAAAGTTATGCCGTTGGGCATACTTTTAATGGGCAAACTTTTATCCGGACCGATAACTTTGTGAAGGAATTATCAAAGTTATGCGGACCCGCAAGATACTTATGCCAAGTCCGCCCATAAGGCATAAGTATGCGGTCCGCATAACTTTGGTAATTCCTTCACAAAGTTATCTTGGGTGGGGGCATACTTTTAATGGGCAAACTTTTATCTTTGGATCCGGCATAAACTTTTGAATGAATTATCAAAGTTATGCCGGACCGGCATACTTATGCCAAGTCCGCCCATAAGGCATAAGTATGTCGGGTCCGATAACTTTGGTAATTCCTTCACAAGTGTATGCCGTTAGGCATAGCTAAATTTAACTTGCCTTGTGAATTTTTTTAAAATTTTGACTGCGCGTGGGTTCGAACCTGGAACCTATGGGTTTTAGCCGAAGGGCAAAATTTAAAGATTTTAAATATGAGGGGCAAAATTTAAAGACCACCCCAAACGAAGGGCAATTCTGCGAATTGCCCAAGCTAATATGCAACGAAAAAGAGAAGCCCAGAATTATTCTTCTTTTTATTTCAATACTAGATGGCAAAAGACGGCCCAACACTTTAGATTATAGTATATCTATGTGTATGTAGTTGTGTTTGGATAGTGATAATATATATATACACACACACACTATGTTCAAAACACGATTAATATAACATTGTAGTTTGTGCTCCGTATCTAAAACTTTATTATATTCGTGTTTGCTATGAATACAAAGTCGGTAAAAATTTATTAATAATTTTTAAAAGAGAAGACTTATATAATTTGACTAATTTACCTTATTCATTATTTGATCTCCATTTGATATTAATGTCTTTTCACATTTATTAGAGTTAGAATAAAAATGAAAAAGTAACTAAATTCTATCTTATTTTAAAATATAAATATTTTAAGTATATTTATTTTAGTAAACATAATAAATAAATGACATGGCGGAATAGCAAATACAGCAATTAAATATTTAGATTAGATCTCAGGCTAATATAAGAAAAGAAAGGAAATTGTATGTATTTGACAACTTAACCTTTTGAAAAAAAGCAATAATATGGGGTCCATATTTTTTGCTGTGCGATAATTTCATTTGCTTCCACTAATGGGTTGATACGCATGTGGCAATGAATCCACTATTATTGACTTGATGGGGATACTTTGGGAATTACATAAATATTGTTTGATTTTTTAATATATGGGGTGCATTTTTTTTTTTTTTTTTTTTGACATTGCTTGTTTTTTTAATATAGGGTCCATTTTTTTTCATGAGTTTGGAGAGGGTGGGGTTCACTTTTTTTCCTTTTTTTTTATTGCTTGGTGTTTTAGTATGGGGTCCACCTTAAGCATGGGAAAAACCGATGCTTCTATATTGTAGAAAAATAGAAATATAATAAAGTATTTCTATTTACTTTTTAGAAAAGTTGGTAATATAAAGTATAAAATGTCATTTTTTTGCCCTTAAATAAAAAAGTGAGTGGGACCACAAAGGATTTTTTTGCCCTTAAATAAAAAAGTGGGACCAAAGGACGGACGACGATCTTGCTTATAAACCGGCTCTTCTATATAGTAGTAAAGTAAAATATATATATTATGTTCAAAACAAGATTAATATAACATTGTAGTTGTGCTCCGTATCCAAAACTTTATTATATTAGTGTTTGCTACGAATATAAAGTTGGCAAAAATTTATTAATACTTTTTAAAAGAGAAGAATTATTTAAAAGGAAACTATTTTCCTCTCTTTGAGATAAAACAATAGCAATATTTAAGCATCAGTTGATACTTTAAATTTTAATTCGATTAATTTAAAGGTGTAAAATATTCTATTGTTAATGTATGTAGATTGGGCCTAAACAATACTTATGATTTTTATCAAATTTTGATTTAGATAATTCTAATTCAAATTATTATATTAATTTTACATGTTTAAAATGAAATAAAGTAGAAATTTGATTTTCTATTTAAATGAAGAACTACTATTTTTTAATTTTTGGTAAATATTTTTGGTTTAGCTCATTTTACTTGTCATGTTGTCTTTTGCACGGTTTTTTAAGGAAACGTCAATTAGAATTATAATTTCACTAATTTACCTTATTGATTATTTGATCTCCATTTAATATTTTTTTTTCTTTTATGACATTAATCTCTTTTCACTAAGGAAAAAAATGAAAAAGTGATTAAATTCTATCTTATTTTAAAATATAAGTATTTTAAGTATATTTATTTTAGTAAACATAACAAATAAATAATATGGCGGAATAGCAAATACAACAGTTCAATATCTAGATTACATCTCAGGCCAATACAACAAAAGAAAGAAAATTATTTAGTTTGACTACTTAACCTTTTGAAGAAAAAACAATAATATGGGATCCATATTTTTTGCTGTACAATAATTTTATTTGCTCTCACTAATGGGTTGATACGCATGTGACAATGAATCCATCATTATTGATTTAATGAGATACTTTGAAAATTACATGAATATTGTTTAATTTTTTAATATGGGATGCACTTTTTTTTTTTACATTATTTATTTTTTGAATATGGGATTCACTTTTTTTTTTTTGATATTGCTTGATTTTGTTAATATGAGGTTCACTTTTTTTACTTTTTTTTTTTTATATTGGTTGGTGTTTAGTATGGGGCCCACACTTTTGTTTTTAATGGACGACGGACTACGAAGCATGGGTCTAAACCCATATTTTTTTTTTTTTGACATTTTTTTTAAAATATGGGATTCACTTTTTTTTTTTTTTTTTTTGATATTGTTTGATTTTGTTAATATGGGATCCACTTTTTTTTTTCATGGGTTTGGAGATGGTGGGTTCTACTTTTTTTACTTCTTCTTCTTCTTCTTCTTCTTTTTTTTTTTTAATTTTTTTGCGCGGAGTGCCCTTCTTTTGGGGTGGTCTTTAAATTTTGCCCCTCATATTGTAGTCTTTAAATTATGCCCTCATATTCTTTGGTCTTTAATTTTTGCCCTTCGCATTGCAACTTTGAGCTTTCGCCTTAGAAATCATAGGTTCGAGTTCGAACCCCCGCTCAAGCATAAATTAAAAAAAAAAAAATAGCAAGACAAGGTTTGGGTCGCGTGTATCTTGGACCGGCATACTTTTGTTAAGGAATTACAAATTTTATGCGGATCAAGCATACTCATACCTTATGGGCGGACTTGGCATCAATATGCGGTCCGGCATAACTTTGATAATTCCTTCACAAAGTTATGCGGTGGGGGCATACTTTTAATGGGCAAACTTTTATGCCGACCGGCATAACTTTGTGAAGGAATTATCAAAGTTATGCGGACTCGCTACTTATGCCAAGTACGCCCATAAGGCATAAGTATGCTTGGTCCGGCATAACTTTGCTAATTCCTTCACAAAGTTATGCGGTCCGGCATAACTATTCGATTCAATCAACAAGCACGGATTGGCACAACAACCGGAGATAAAATCGGATTAGTGAAACAAAATGCCTAAAAACTATAATGCAATTATTCCTGAAGTTGAAGTTCAACCATTGTAGGTCCAACAACGAAAAAGAAACTAGTAGCCCGAAACCGGTATACATTGATAAAATCGGGTAATAAATGTCATTGACAACGAGAGATAATCCCTTTTAAAGTTGGCATATCAAATAATGTAAGGTCCAACAAAAAGAAATGACCAACTAATGATGTTTTTTTACGGGATCTAAAGCAAAATCTCTTTGAAAGCTCTTCAAGTATTTCATAACATTTTGACCAGAGATGGAATATCTAGCAAACTTGAAGGCATGCATACTACATTTACAAATATTTCATCAGGATCCCACGGACTATGAAGATTTTATCGTGCCTCTTGTTTTCATTCCTAACACATAAATTGCAGCTTAACACATAAACTTTTATCTTGCGGATCCGTAAACTTGTGAAGGAATTATCAAAGTTATGCGGACCGCATACTTGTGCATAAGTACGCGCGCATAAGTATGCTTGGTCCATAACTTTGGTAATTCCTTGACAAGTGTATGCGTTGGGGGCATAGCGAAATTTAAACTACGCTTGCGAATTTTTTTTTAATTTTTATTGCGCGTGGGTTCGAACACGAAACCATGGGTTTTAAGTAGAAAGCAAAATTTAAAGATTTCAAATATGAGGGGCAAAATTTAAAGACCACCCCAAAAGAAGAATTGCCCTTTTTTTTTTAAAATATTGGTTGGTGTTTAGTATGGGGCCCACACTTTTTTTGGGCCCACACTTTTTTTTTAACTTTTTTTTTTAAATTTGGTTGGTGTTTAGTATGGGCCCACCCTTTTTTTTTTTTTTTAATGTTCTACGGACGACGAAGCATGGGTTTAGACCCATGCTTCTATATAGTTAAAATGTTTTCCATTACATGGTGTATGTATATATATATATATATATTGGCTATTAACAAATATAAACCACATTATAAATATAGCAAAACGTGGCAAGCACATACATATGCACTCAAGTAGTGATGTATTGGTGTCCAAATAACTGGGCTGATGATTGGGCCCACAAAGGACAAAAGAGTCTTCACAGCCAAATATAACAAAGCAGTTATTATAATTGCACATATCAAACTAATCAGAATAACTTGTAAAGTTGATGATAATTTGTTAAAATTTAAAAGATAAACACAAAATGAATTGAAAAGACAATAATACCCTGGGATAATAGGCAGGCATGTTGACCTGCTGCCTGCTTTTCCGCCTTTATTAGATAGCAATATGTCAAAAGTATTAAACCAGTCAACAAATGAAAATGAGAGTAGTTTACAAGTAAAAGGCAGCTACTTCAGCGTTTGTCCCATGCTCGGAGCAAAAATTCCATGTGGCCTTGACATAACATCCAAGATATTATAATCCTGGTTATAATCCCAGGATAACCTGGTTTTGAACCAGACGACTCCTAAGAGTAATTCCCTGATGACATGCTTCCAGTTGTGGATTTGAAGCTTCATATATATGATTTAGACAAACTTCATTCATTTTACGAGAATGCTAAATTACTGAAATAGATTACATTGTTTTTGAGATCTTGTTTATCGCTTTTTTGATCCAATTCCAATTGACTTGAGCCATCCTTGATGTATTAGCCTACATTATTGTACGCAGAAAAAATATCGTGTTATGTCGCTAGGGTTTTGTAATTGGAGTCGTATTAATTCACCTCACATTATTGTACGTTAAAAAAAATTGGGGAATTAGGAGAATTACACACGATTTAGGTGAATTAGGGGTTAAATGGCAAGGGCCACGTGTAGTAAATTGAAGGGGGATAAAATATCTCGTATAAAATATTGACGGGAGTCTCACACACGATCATTGGTCAAAGTATGAAAAAACACACTAAGTGTTACAAAAAAAAAAGTTTACTAAATTTTCTTTTTTAGGGAAATAAATAAGGTGAACGGTGGAGATTAGTTTTACAAAATATATTTGTAAAACGTGAGATGGCCACGTTTTACAATTTATATTTTTAACGTGCAGTCAATTAAATTTTATTTTTATTTTTAATTTTTTCGTTGACTTGTGTCGGGAGGTATATCGGGACCCAATACCAAATAAATAAATATCTGTATTTTTATACGGCTGGGAAGTGGGACCCAACCAAATAAATAAATATTATAATCTGATTATATCGAAACGGGAAGAAGGCGGTTAATCGTTTTGATGGTTCTTTCTTTCCTCTCAAATTCTTGTTTTTGAGATCTCTCTCTCTTCGATCTTCACTCTTTCTCTCTCTAAAATTCTCTTATCTTCTCCACGGGAATCCAATCACGTTACAAGCCTTTGGCTATGGCGATTATAGCTTAGTTCATCAGGTTATCGTTGTGACTTGTAATCATTTGGCTATGGCGATTATAGCTTAGTTCATCAGGTTATCGTTGTGACTTGTAATCATTTGGTGATTGTATTTGATCAATTTGATTGAGTATATAATAAATTCCCTGATTTGGCCCTAATTTTGGTTTAATTACTTCCGCGCACTACTAGAATATTACACCAACAGGCATCGTATTAAAAAATGATGGGTTAGCGACCTTGTCACTAGTTACTTGATAATCATCATAATTAAGCAACCACAAGTGCAGATTTATTGGATAATCGAAGTGCATTTTGACTGAAACCACTATGTGTTACTGGTTCCAATAAATGCCAGTGGCTTAATCGTAGTGTTGGTCGAGAAGAATTGATTGTGGCTGGACTAGTCGTTTGAACTTAGTTTTTTTACCAAAAATAAAAACTATCCTAATATACCAACTTCGCATAAAACCTCAAAGTTTATGATCAAGATCTTCCCCTTCTGACTAGAAATTCTAGTAAGGCTTCAAACCAAGTGCCAAATGCATCAAGAAACTAATTATGGATGACTGAATAGTACAAGGGAACATAAGGTCTAATTTGTCATTTGCATTTATTGACTTGGAAAAGACGTATCTTCAGCCAAAAAAGGATCACGAAAATACCATAATTCATTCACATCTCACTTAAAAGACCCAAAAATAACTAGTAACATCCTCAAACAATCTAGCAGTATTCAGGCAAGAATCTAACAACTATGCACTAGAAAAGGACTAACAACCTAATGCACAGTTCAGTGGACTTAATGTCACGGCCCATTTCGCTAGTCATGATGCCACCCACACTACCTCTGGTGGGCGAACCATCCCCTTAATCACATTCACTTAAAGAAAGGCATGCAGAAGTAAAGGCGGAAATTATACTAAAAGTCTCAACAAATATTTATATCTATGAAATAAGTGCGGAAATACTAAAACAATTACAACCCCATAACCTGGTCTAAACTCACACAAGAGCTTCTAATACTTAATACAACATCTGAAATACGGGTATACAAGTCTCAAAATACAAAGAAAAAAAACTATCTGTGGAATCAGAAATAGACAGATAATCACAAGAAGTGACCCAGGACCACAGATCCGGCAAGTGGCTCACCCTAAGATCTCTGCGATGGAAAGCTTCGGATCAGTCTCGAGGTCGCGAACTGAATCCTGGATCAAACTCTGCACTCAACAAAAGTGCAGCAAGAGTAGTATGAGTACAACACTAGTACTCGTAGGCATCATAGGCCGACAACAATTAGATAATGCATATAGGATGAAGAAATCAACAAGTAAGCAGATAAGACAATCAAGTACAGTCACAAAAGCATACTTCAAGTATAAGTTCAGAATGAGTCTACAAAACGCCAATTAAGCAGCCATGAGTAAATGAATAAATGTAATGCAATGGAATGCAGTGCCACACAAGCTAACTCTCCACTCTCGTACACACATGCTAAGGGCTAGGCCTCAAAGTCATGACCCATGGGGGACCTACGAAGTCCATATACCAATTGCCACACAGGCCATCATTCTTACCAATTTCCACACAGACTATCATTCTTACCAATTGCCACACAGGCTATCATTCTTACCAATTGCTACACAGGCTATCATTCTTACCAATTGCCACATAGGCCATCACTCTAGCTCTCCAGAAAAGTCTTCGGAGGCTATCAATCACTTTCTCACCATCGTAACCAATCATGTATGTAAATGGAAGGCATGTCAATGCATGGAATCAAATTCAACAACATCGCAAATCATAGAACCAATAGATGCATGTCATGAATGCTGAACACAACTAATTCATTAATATTATCCTTCCTTTTTCATGAGATAAGTGAGATATCAAGTGACAAGGTAAATCAATCAATAATCACAACATATTAGCAAGGACGGCGACAAGCCCACATAACAACATCCATACCAAGCCAGTGGGTTAATGACCACAACCATACCCGAAGGCCTATCATGTTTTCCCCGTCAATATCTACCATCTACATATGATTCTCTAATCGGAGTCTAACAAAGCTAAGCCATAACCTACCTCGAAGGCCGAGCGGGAGTCACAAGCAATCAAGCCAACACCTTCTCCTTGTGGAGAGCCTCTGAACGATCGAAGTCTATCAAATAAGTACTCTACGTTAGTATACGGATCTAAGGATACCCATATTGCCATACTTCTAATTTGAACTCAAAAACGACCTTAAAAAGTGACCCCGAGCCCACTAGGGCAAAACTGAAATTTTATTTGAAAACTAGTTTACCCAAAGCCTTACTAGTCTAAATCTAAAAGACCCATTTAAAAAGCCGTCAAAGTGCTCTTCAATTTCAATAAAACCCTCTCTTAGGATTTAGGCCTAAAATCCCTAATTTCACCAACCCAACATAAGTACAAGGTTAAATAAGGGATTAGACTAGTGGAAAAATACAAATTAGAGCTTAGAATCTTACCCCAAGAAGAGTTGAAGCCTAAACACCTAAATTCCCCTCCAAAAGAGCTCTCAACCCAAAATATGAACTTATGAATTCTAGGTTCGTTTTTAGGAAATAAAAGGGTTTCTGATCTCAGCTATTTCCGCTTCTGCGGACCTTTTCTCGCAGGTGCGGGCTCGCACCTACTGAGAAAAGGCCACAGGAGCGATCTCCACTTAAAGTCTCACACGCGCAGGGGCGGGAAAGAATTCGCAGATGTGCCCCCCCTCCCCCCCCCCCCAACCCACACACACATAAAAATCCCACGATTTCTCGCACCTGCGGACCAAACCCCGGAGAGGCGGGCCCGCAAGTGTGGTCCCCTACCCATAGGTGCGGTTACACCAGCACCAGAAAAATCTGGTTTTTCACTAAGTCCGGTCCAACACCCGAAACTCATTCGGACCCCCCGAACACAAGCCAAATATGCTAACTCATCATAAATCACGCTACGAACTCACTCGCGCACTCAGATTTCCCAAAAGAGATTGCCTTGACCCAACCACACCAAAACCAACCTTTCCAACCACACCAAAACCAACCTTTCCAACCAATGACCTAAAACGCAACCGGACACCTCGGGACCCGAACCAAAAGCCCAACTAAGTCAAAAATCACGTTCCCGACCTAACAGAGCTATCAGAATTCGATTCCGGATGCAATTACCCAAAAGTCAACTATTAGTCAACCCTTTCTCACTTATTCAACTTAGAAGACTCTAAAATCCTCAAAATCAACCAAGGCCCGCCTGATTGCCTCGGGAACCGCGCCACCCATTCCCACAAGTCATAAACTCTGAAATTAAGCTACGAGAAAGGTAATTTGGGGAAAAGGAGTAACATGTCTAATATGACCAAACGGGCGGCTACACTTAATAGATAGTTATGAACCCCTCACTGTGTATGATTGTAAGCAAGTGTCAATGTAGGTTGATAAATTCTAGTCTAAATGGTAGGTTTTAAGAGGCCATGGAAGCTACTCTTATCTATGATATATCAGAAGCAAAATCAGCAAGGAAACAATATTTGAAAAGGCAGGAATAGAACAAATTATAAAGGAACAGTTTGAACATCATTTGAAGTTCATTATGGAACTAATTGCAAGGTCACTAGGTAGTAGGAGTAACTAATATATGCCAAAACAGCAAGGATGACAAATGCAGTAACCAGCTCAAGAAAGGTAAAAACTCACCCCTATTTGACGTTTACACTAAGTCTTTGAATGCTATACATGTATCTCATACATAAATTTATGGTTAAGTATTATGTATTCTCACTTTGATTTTTAACTGCTAAGGTTAAATTGTTTGTTTTGGTGTAAACACTACTTCTCTCCACAAGAAATCTATTTGATCACTCGCCTTGTCTATTTGATGCAGCGAGAGATTGGCTTGGGAAAGGTCAGACGATTTAATCCTCTAATTTCTAGTGTTAGCTAATTGTAACTGTGTGAAGTTCTTTCCTAATGAAAAGCCAACAATGCTGGCAAACTCTAGACAAAATCTCAGGATCGAAGGGACTGGGTACAAGGGTACAAAAGATAACCTTCTCAACTGACATTTCACGTCGATATGACCAGTGCTATTGTTTATCTGGTTACTAGTAGAAGCACACAAAGTTAAAGCACGAAGGCCATTATTTGTCTGTAAGCTGTTAGCTACAACCTTTTTTTTTTTTTTTTTTTCAGAAAAAGTACCATATTAGTAATCTCCTTAGAATAAGGATTCTATAACATCTAAGATTTATTCCACTAAGCGGATAGCTACTGTTGCAACTGTGATATCTATTTCAAAGATTCTACAAATCTTAGATGAGAAGGTGACAAGGTAGTAGGAGTAACTAACATATGGCAACAAGGCAAGGGTGACACAGTCGTTCTACATGCTAATATGAGTTGATAAAAGATTAAACTCTAAAAACGTGTATGACATAAGTTTTCAAAGAAAGCTACCAGGATTTGAGCTTCACAGTTAGTCATAAACACATGGAGACTAGAACATAAGGCTAATTAACACAGAAACATATTCCAATACCAGCGCTTCAACAGCTCTATCTCATTGAGGCTTTACCCCAGTTGGCTCACGAGAATTAGATGAATCAGCTATAGACCCACTGCTTCTATAAAGCAAGACAAGACTCTCAATATAACTGCTCAAGAAAAATGGATCCTTCTCACCGTCTTTAAATTCCTTCTTCTCGGGATCATAAAAAATAACCCCATCAAAATTACGTAACGGATCCCAATAATTGTCTTCAGAACTTACCACGAACGCAAAACTATATTCAAACTCAGACTTGAACGTCGCAGTATATATTTTCCTCCAAGACTTCTTGTTTCCATACTGGTTCATAACAGAAACAACACAACTTTCAAGCGTTACTTCACAACTTTTTTTGTACTGAAACACGGAAATGCGATCCCCACATAAGCTTACAGACAAAACCGAAGGAGAAACATGCACTAGCCAACGTGGCAGACCCATTTCACTAAATGTCTCATCACTTAGGTCAAAAACCAACAGGCAATTAGTAAATTTTCCATTTTTTTTTCTTGCGATAAGAAACCTAATGAATAGCCCCATTTAAATAGGTAGTAGTGTAGAAATACTTAACCAGTTTACCATTGATTCCCTTCGAGTTAACTGTTTTCCATACACCAGTACTCAAACTATAGACCTCAACTTCAGCATTAGTCCCTTGCAGATAGGCTATCCTGACCACCTTAAAATCTTGAGTTTTCAGATCAAAACCAAAACCAAGGCAAAAGTACATTTTAGGGGGAGAGATAACAATACAAGGTTTGGGGAGGGAGAGGGTTTTGCGGATGGTGGGGTTCCAGAGAATGATAGTATCCGTATAACCGAAGAGAACATCAGAGAGGCAAAACAGACCATTACAGTAACCCACAACTCTAAAGTGGATCCCAGTAGTGGTGTTCAAGGGAAACTTGACTTCTTTAACGAGGGGGGATCTTCAAGTTGTGTTTTTGAAGGGTCATCAAGGTAGATAGAGTAGCGTTCTTGTTTCTTGGGTTTGGTCTTGGTGGACATGTGGCGGAAGAGGAGAAGCGGAGTACTTGCCATTGTAGTGGAGCAGAGAGGGTGAGCTGAGATGAAATCAGGAGAGGATATGAGGGAACACCACTGCTTTGATACACACTTCAATGGTAAAAGGTTTTCAGCAGGCAACCCGTAAAGGATTTTGGTTAGCAAGCAATTAGGCAGATAGTCAGACATTGTTTCAAGACTTTCTTTTTCTTCTTTCTGGTAGAATTTGGCAAGGAAGAAAGGATTATAAGGGCAACGTTAGAATCTTTAGAGGGACATTTCTTCATGTTTTAGCATATGATATGCATGAAGTACTAGTACTAAACGAAAAGTAATCATTGGCATCCAGGTATTAGTACCACATAACTCATCAATTTTCTTAAGTTGAAAGAATATTTTATAAAATAGTGAAAGATAAGTTCTAAATAGAGTAAATCCTTTTGTTTTTCTATTTGAAACCATATGTTGATGTTCAACTAATTACAGTCTTCAGTAGATTAAGTAGATTAAGTAAAGTAAGTGCTATGCTCTGTCTCTGTTAATCTTTGATCAATCCAAGCCTATATGGAATTTCAGAATTTATTTTGTTTGACGTCCTGTACTCCCCCGGGCGGGAATAGATAATTGTTTTAAAAAATAGCTTTCCGGCCCAGTACACCCACAAGGGGTGCTAGCTAATTAGACGGTCCATTACCAACTCTAAATCCTAACACTGTCTATATAAACACTTTATGTGTGTTGTGATAAAACCTTCGGAAACGGCTAGAATTAGGGTTAATTCTTTGCATCTGTTAGAGGGATCTTTAGGCTATCCGACAACCTGTGACAGGAGTCCTGATTGCGGTAGATCCACTTCCACTAAGGAGAAACCCATAACTCCTAAACTAATTAAGATCCTCGTGGAGAAAAAACTAAAATCAACTTAAACGGAATGCTATATTTCAAATTTTGAGTTTTACTTATAATGTAGACGGAGAGAGTGAGACAGTATTGTTAAAAGTAACTGTATACGGTAAAAACCAGATTAACGCTTAGCCGGTGAGACCGGGGGCCGACAAAAGGAAGAAGACAAACACAAGCGCTCAGACCGGGGGTATTGCATCAGTAATGCTTGATCAGAAGAAGTTTGAAGAAAACCGTAGGGTCCGATTTATCCGGGGTAAACTTCTTAGCGCAGTTGGTCCGGTTTCTCCATAGCCGAGTTGATCGTGGCCGTTGGTCCGGTTTATACATGGCTGAGTTAATCGTGGCCGTTAGTCCGATTTCTTCATGACCGTTATGATCGTGGCCGTTGGTCCGGTTAATCAGTTATTCGATTGCCACGTGTGAAGATCGTTTTGCCACCTATTACTGTCAGTCGTACGGGTGTCAGACCGTACGACCCAACCTTATCCATATTAGGGCTTCCTTTATTTCTAAAAGGGCTTGATGATGTATGAAAGGCCCATAGAGAAAAACTATAAATAGGGGGCATTTCCCTACTTTTAAGGGTTGGCTTTCAGATCCAAAAACATTGTATTAGAATTATATTGAAGCTTTCTCTCTCTCTCTCTCTCTCTCTCTCTCTCTCTCTCTCTCTCTCTCTCTCTCGCTCTGATTTTGGCCCGGTTTATATCGTTAAATTCATTGAATCGTATTATTCAATATTGCACTGAAACATACATAAATATCTTAGCTCAAATCCATAATACTAACACATTCATCCAAATTATTAACACGTAGATTCAAATCCATAATACATATATATATATATATATATATATATATAAGTCATCCATAAGCGAATCCACATATACATTCTTCGTTAATCAAAATAAGGTTAAAGTATCCACATATCCTATACCTCATTTACAAATTCAACTCATTACCTAATTTCGGGGTAAACAGTTTGGCGCCCACCGTGGGGCTAGGATAATAGTGGTCTTTGATCTCGGTTTCTATTTGCTCACCTAAAGATTTTTCAGTTCTTTTGTTCGTCTCTGTGAAAACGGACCAAATGGCAAACAGTGGACAATCTGGTCACGTCAACAACGAGATTGTGGCCGAAAATGAGAACAGTGGGCTACGGGGATTACCAGCGGAACCCATCGACCCAAATGTCATCGATTCGAGGGAAGGCCTCAACCGGCAAAACACCGTGAACCAGGAGAACGCCGCCCAGCCGGCTACCGATCCCTTAAATACTCTCAATTCGGCCACTTTGTCCCCGGGCACAAGGCCAGAAAGTGTCAAATACCCCGGATGATATTAACTTGCGTCTTATTTTTGAAATGTTGCAGGAACAGAGAGCAGCTATTGCCAAACAAGGAGTCGCAATAGCCCAGTTGCAAAGCAAAAATGATGAAGCATTCAATCACTTCTTTCGAAATGCTCGCGGATGCATTCATAAAGGCTCATGCCGGTGCCAAAAAGGTACAGGCCCGTAAGGCGGATATTTTCCGAATAGCCCAAAGGGACGACGAGTTATTACGTGAATTTGTCAACCGTTTCCAAAGGAAACGGATGGAACTCCCTCCGGTTCCGGAGGAATGGGCTGCGCAAGCTTTTACCAAAGGACTTAACCCTCGAAGTTCGACGGCTTCGTTCAAACTAAAGGAAAATTTACTGAAATACGAGGCTATGACCTGGGCAGACGTACACAATAGATACGAATCAAAGATCCGGGTAGAGGATGACCAGCTCGAACTTCCCCCGGGTCCCGTAAACCTGAACAAAGGCTCTGAGAGATCGAGGAAGAATTACGACCCGGAGTCACGGCCATCAAGGGAAAGATATCGGCCGTACTCTCATTCAGAGAAACCAAGCTTCAGGTCGGAAAAGTCGAGGAATGGTCCCGGTCAATTCTCCAGCCGGAGAGATAGAAGAACCGAGCGACCATCGAATAGCCGAGGGTTGTCATTCAGGAGTGATGCCGGAAGCTCGGCTACCAACAGAGACCCGCCAAGGATATCGGAATACAACTTTAGTGTCAATACCTCGGATCTCGTCTCGGCCATAGGTCGCATCGCAGAAGCAAGGTGGCCGAGACCATTGAGGTCAGATCCCGATCAGCGGGACCCGAACATGATATGTGAATACCATGGAACCCATGGTCACAGAACTGAAGACTGTCGCCAATTAAGAGAAGAGGTGGCCCGTTTACTTAAAAATGGTCACCTTCGTGAATTCCTGAGTGAGCGGGCCAAAAGCCACTACAAGGAAAGGGAGTCAAACAAACGGATTGAACCGGTAGAACCTCAGCATATAATCAACATGATAATCGGGGGTACAGATGCTCCTAGAGGGCCGGTGATGAAACGGACAAAGGTTTTCATTGTTCGTGAAAAGCGCAGCCGGGATTACGTACCCGAGGGTGCCATCACCTTCAGCAACGAGGATGCGAAAGGCATCATTCAACCGCACAATGATGCGTTGGTAATTTTTATTCTTGTTTTTAAGTCACAAATTAAACGTATTTTAATTGACCCAGGTAGCTCGGCCAACATCATCCGGTGGAGAGTGGTTGAACAGCTAAGGCTACTCGACCAGATCGTACCGGCAGCCCGGGTGCTCAGCGGGTTTAATATGGCGAGTGAAACCACTAAGGGTGAGATTTCTTTGACGGTCAACGTTGATGGCACTATCCAGCAAACGGTATTCTATGTGATAGAAGGGGATATGAAATATAATGCATTGCTGGGTAGACCATGGATACATAGCATGCGAGTCGCCCATCGACGTTACATCGGTACGCGAAATTCCCGACACCGAGGGGATAAAAGCCATCCGGAGAACAACTCACTACAAGAGAGATGTTCGCGGTCGAGAAAGCATCACCTATTCCTAAAAAACTGGATCAAAAAGAAGAATCAACCGGGGGTAAGAACTCGAAATAGAACTACCGTGCACGGGTTCGATCACGGAGCGAAGGGTTGGACCGGGGGCATGAAGAGGATGATTTCGGTATACCCGGATCATTCGTGTTCTTGGATGACTCGGATGCAACCAAGTCTACGATGGAGGAGTTGGAGCAAATCATCTTATTTGAACATCAACCGGATAGAAAGGTATACCTGGGCACGGGGTTAACCTCGGAGCTCAGGAACAAATATATTAAATTCCTTCAAACTAATGCCGATTGTTTCGCATGGTCGCATATAGATATGACAGGTGTGCCGCCGGAAGTAACAACTCACATGCTCAGCCTCGACGGGAGATTTCCCCCGGTGAAAACGAGAAACGAGGCCTATGGCGAGAACCGAAGCACGCGCTTCGTAAAGGATGAGGTAACGAAGCTTTTAAAAATAGGCTCTATTCGGGAAGTAAAATACCCAAATTGATTGGTCGGCTAACATAGTGGTGGTGCTGAAAAAAGGTAATAAATTTCGAATGTGCGTTGATTATAAGGACCTAAACAAAGAAGGATTCATTTTCGATGCCTCACATCGATGGAATGATCGATGCGACGGCCGGGCATGAGATGTTAAGTTTTCTCGATGCTTACTCCGGGTATAACCAAATCCGGATGCACCCGGAGGATCAAGAGAAAACATCATTTATTACCCGATATGGGACTTATTGCTACAATGTCATGCCTTTCGGATTAAAAAATACCGGTGCAACTTACCAACGCCTAATTAATGGAATGTTCGAAGAACAAATAGGGAAAACAATGGAAGTTTATATTGATGACATGGTTGTCAAGTCCCTGGAAACAGAGGACCATTTAAAACATTTGCAGGAAACCTTCGACGTGCTTCAAAAGATATAACATGAAGCTCAACTCGGAGAAATGTGCTTTCGGTGTCCGGTCGGGCAAGTTCCTCGGTTTCATGGTGTCAAACCGGGGAATTGAGATTAACCCGGACAAGATCAAAGCAATCGAGGATATCGAGGTGGTGAATAACGTCAAAGGAGTGCAGAGGCTTACCGGAAGGATAGCGGCACTGAGTCGGTTCATATCAAGATCTTCAAACAAGAGTCACCGTTTCTTCTCCTTATTAAGGAAGAAGAATGACTTCACTTGGACATCGGAGTGCCAAAGAGCCTTACGAGAATTAAAAGAGTACTTGTCCAGCCCACCTTTGTTGCACACACCGAAAGCGGACGAGCAGCTTTTTCTCTACCTTGTCGTGTCCGAGGTAGCGGTAAGTGGAGTTTTGGTTCGAGAAGAGTCAGGTACGCAATTCCCCATATATTATGTGAGTAGAACTTTGGGGAATGCGGAGACCCGTTATCCCCACCTGGAAAAGTTGGCATTAGCACTGGTAAGCGCTTCTAGGAAGCTCAAACCTTACTTTCAATGCCACCCAATATGTGTAGTGACTACTTATCCATTAAAGAACGTCTTGCATAAACCAGAATTATCGGGTAGACTAACTAAATGGGCTGTAGAGATAAGCGGATATGACATTGAATATAAACCTCGGACGGCCATCAAGTCCCAAATCTTAGCCGACTTTGTGGCAGACTTCACCCGGCCATGATCTCCGAGGTTGAGAAAGAACTTCTGCTAACCTCGGGGAAAGACTCAGGTATTTGGTCACTGCACACGGACGGGGCCTCGAACCTTAAAGGTTCCGGGCTAGGAATCGTTCTTAGAACCCCCGCCGGAGATGCGATTCGGCAATCCATTAGAACTGTTAAATTGACTAACAATGAAGCCGAGTATGAGGCTATGATTGCAGGATTGGAATTAGCTCGGAGTATGGGGGCCGAAGTAATTGAAGCAAAATGCGACTCTCTCCTGGTCGTTAACCAGGTGAATGGCGTCTTCGAGGTTAAGGACGAACGGATGTAAAGGTATCTGGAAAAGATCCAGGTGATACTTCACCGGTTTAAAGAATGGACTATGCAGCACGTACCGAGGGAGCAGAACAGCGAGGCGGATGCATTGGCCAATTTGGGATCTTCAGTCGAAGGGGAAGAAATTAACCCCGGGACTGTGGTGCACTTGATGAATTCGGCAATAGAAAACGGGCATGCTGAAATAAACACGATGGGTTTAACTTGGGATTGGCGCAACAAATACATCGACTACTTGCAAGATGGAAAGCTCCCGAGTGACCCAAAAGAATCACGGTCGCTGAGGACAAAAGCAGCACGGTTCTGCCTGGTAGATGGCCAATTATATCGACGGTCTTTCTTCGGTCCTTTGGCCAAATGTTTAGGTCCCGGAGAAATCGAGTACGTGATAAGAGAAGTACACGAGGGGACTTGCGGCAATCACTCTGGTACTGAAGCCTTAGTCCGGAAAATCATCAGAGCCGGTTATTATTGGAACCGGATGGAGGAAGATTCGAAGAATTTTATCCGGAAGTGTGACGGGTGTCAAAGACATGCCCCGATGATTCATCAGCCCGGGGAGCTACTGCACTCGGTGATATCACCCCGGCCCTCCATGAAATGAGGGATGGACATTGTTGGTCCGTTGCCATGGGCACCAGGTAAGGCCCGTTTTATTTTGTTTATGACTGACTATTTCTCCAAATGGGTTGAAGCACAGGCCTTCGAAAAGATAAGAGAGAAGGAGGTTATTGACTTCATATGGGACCACATTATTTGTTGGTTCGGCATTCCGGCTGAAATAATTTGTGACAACGGCCCCCAGTTCGTTGGTGGCAAAGTCAATGATTTTCTCGAAGGGTTGAAGATCAAGAAAATTGTATCAACTCCGTATCACCCGTGTGCTAACGGACAAGCGGAATCTACGAACAAAACAATAATTCAGAATCTGAGGAAGAGACTTGAAACATCAAAGCATCACCGAGGGAAATACTACCGGAGGTACTGTGGGCCTACAGAACCACATCAAAATCGAGTACGGGGGAAACACCCTTCTCGTTGGTCTACGGGACCGAGGCCCTCATTCCCGTGAAGTCGGTGAACCAAGTCTCCGATTCAGTTACACCACCGAGGGATCAAACGAGGAGGCCATGGCCGTAAGACTCGATCTCACGGATGAACTTCGCGAAAATGCGTTGGTCAGAATTGCAGCCCAGAAACAGAGGATAGAAAGGTACTATAACCGAAGGGCTAATTTTCGACATTTCCAAATTAGGGACTTGGTACTTCGAAAAGTTACCTTGAACACCAAGAATCCCAAAGAGGGAAAACTGGGCCCGAACTGGGAAGGGTCGTACAAGATAATCGAGGTAACGGGCAAGGGCTCATATTAGCTGGAATCCATGGACGGGCAACGGTGTCACACCCCGATCTTACTAGGGTGTGATGGGCACCCGACCCCATATTCGGAGCCGAGCGAACCCTCGGACTCTTATTACACACATATTCTCTTTGGATTCTTAAATCAAATAAAAGTAAAATCCATAGTAAAATTTGCAAAATCTTTTCGTCGTTTCTCAAATTAAACACAGTCTGTAAACATAAGGGCTCTGTAACATAATGTATAATAAAAACACATTAACTAGAGGAACCCTTTTTAAAGCTGACACTCTAGACCCACGACTCGTAAAAAGTCTCTAACTTCGAACAACCGCACCGCACATATAATCCGACTCGGCGGCCTCCGTACAAATGGAGTCTACCAACTCTCGCTGGAACGTCTTCTCGCAATAGCTCTTACTTGTCCGAGTGTACCGCGCGCATGAAACGCCTTAATGCCCACAAAAGGGGCGTCGGTAATTAGCAATGTGCGAGTATGTAAGGCATAAACAATAACATAGTAAGGGATATAAATATGAATAATAACCATATGGAAACGTAGAACATGTCATGAGAATGAAGAGTAACCTGTACACGTATATGCCTTTTAGGCCGGATACCATGCATGCCTGTCTTATCATATCATATCATATCATATCATATCATATCATATCATATCATATCATATCATATCATATCATACCATATCGTATCATATCATATCGTATCATATCATATCATAGCGCCGAACAACGTCGACTCGCCCACATAGCGCCGAAATACTCCGGCTCGCCCATAAATCCCGCGTCCGGGCATCCCGCGTCCGGGATGATAAACCACCGACTGTGGCAATGAAACATGTTTCCCTTCCCATTCCCCATGTATCCCTTCCCCCACCCCATGTACATATACATATCTCATATACATATATCATATAAGCATGCAGGAGAGCCCAAAGAAAATCATGTATCCATCGGAGTGACATAAGGTCGGAAACCTCCGATTACATTATGGATAATCAGGATCGCCCGCTCACCTTGAAGGAACAATTATAAGGCGAGACCTTTCTATCAATCAAGGATAACATCACGGAAAACATAAAAACGGGGTCATGACATATCATTTCATATACTTTGAAACCTTTAAAATAGTCATTATCGAAAAATAGCTTAACATTTCATATCGTCGTATTCATGGTAAGAACATATCCTTGACATATTCGTCCTAGTCATTTTCTCATATACGGCATCATCATTGTCATCATAGAATCATAGTCGTTGTTTTGGTCATAAAAACTTTCAAAAATCGTAAAACTTGGATTTTGGAGAAAAATGAATATTTTGGAAAACATTCGTAACTTTTAGGAAGGAAATCATGCTTTGAAATCATAACTTCTAACTTTTGAAAAATAAGGACGTTATGGGAGCATTTATAAAATCGCAACGTATGATTCATGCCATAGAAGGAAAAAGGACGAGCCTTAACATACCTGTGCCGCGCCTTATTAGCTACGCTTATCCATCCAAACTTGTTAGTCTACATTCAAGAGAGTTGACATAATCATTAGACTCATCACCATATACTCATCTCAATCCTTCGAACAAATTCATTTATATCCTAGCCGAAATTTCACAAAGATTCCCTCTCGTAGAATACACCACCCCCGAGAATCTAACTCGGCAAATTTTAATCAACAATAATCCGGGAATTCAACCCGGCCAAATCAACAACAATACTAGCAATTATTCTAGCAACACTTCAATATTCAATTCAATCCAATTCAATTCAATTCAATTCAATTCAATTCAATTCGATTCACATAATATTCTAACAACTCAATCAACATACTACTTTATCCGAAACCTTCAACTTCAACAACAACCATGCATTTCATTATCATTCATATACGTTAACTTCAACAACAACCTTCATTCTACGTCACATAATCCATAACGACAACAACTAGAATGTCAAATAAAATCAATTTACTACAACTTACCAAACCCTCTACCATTCGGCCACAACAACTTCTTACATATTTTCATGCATTTTCATCCATCTCTATACATTCCAACAACAACAAAAGACTAAGTAAAATTTATTCATTTTTCCCATGCAACACAACCCGCACACACACGGCCAACTCATGCAACACACGGCCACAACTACCATCCACAACACAACAACCAAATTACTAAATAAAATCCATTCATCACATCTATACAATACATCACATATTCGGCACAAACCACACGACCACATTACCATTTGCATGTTTTCATGTTTTTCATCCATTTTTCCATACTATAACATGTACCAAACATCCATAGCACATAAAAGAAAGTTGGTTCTTACCTTTTCCATTCAACTTCCCTCTTGGTTAGAGTTTGTATATGACGTCAAGGAGCCTTCTACTTGCTTCAACACTTACTCCATGTTATAGAGGGCCTTCCAATTAGTAGGAAAGATGGAAGAAAATAATTTTTCTTAGCCAATTCCATGGGCCCAAATTTGGGGAGCTTGGCCGAATGCTCCCCCTTTCTCTTTTTTTTTTTTCTTTCTTTCTTTCTTTCTCTCCACTCTTTTAATTAAAAGATGACCTCCCTCATATATATATATATAGTTCTACAAGCATGTGAGGGGCACATTCCCTTCTCTCCATTTTTCTAGAATTTCCTTTTCTTTTTCTTTTCTAGCATTTTCTTAAATGCACAAAGATGACCACTTGTCTTGTTTCATAAGCTTTGGTCCAACATGGCCTTTTCTTGAACACTTTGGTCCTTCAAGAACATTCTTGAACACTTTGTGAAATTATCATTTTGCCCCTAGCCTTCCACATAATTCCCATGATGCCACTTTGTAAATTTTCCTTTTTACCCTTAGCCTTTCTCAATATTTTCATACTAATAATGTTCATAATTAATATTCACAACCAACTTGCACATTAAAATAATTTTGAAAATGGTCTTGCCCTCGACTTTCCTCGACTATCTCGAAATATCCGAACGTACGAAATACGGGTCATAACAAACGGTTGCGCAATAACTGGAATGTGGCTCATTTGAAGAGATACTACTGCTAAGGTATGGACTCTTTTTGTTTATTTACTAACCTTTTCTTTTTTGCAGGAAGCCGAGTACCCGATATAGTTAGTTGCTAGGTCTGAAAACACGTGTTGCACTCTTTTTCTTAGTACGGTTTTGTCCCAAAATGGGTTTTCCGACAAGGTTTTTAATGAGGCAACAAGTACAACGTGTTACTAGAAGGAGACGAGGATAAATACCCGGAAACTCGAGGCAACACCCTACGAGTGGGGACTTGATAGTGCTTACTCGACTTCGCAGTTCGAATAAGCACTAGGGGGCTACTACACCCACATTGAGGTTTGCCCCGATTAGTTGGAAATGGAAGAGTTCAACAAAGAACACCGCTGGGTCCTCATAAACCGGACCTCCGGTATTAGATTTCGATGTAAGGACCAAACGATCAAGAACGAATCGTGTCCACTTAATATTTGTTATGGCGTTATAAATCAAAGCCGACCTTCGTATTAGGTTTTGATGTAAGGACCAAACGATCGAACGAATCGTGTCCACTTAGAATTTGCTACGGCAAAAAATGTATGAAACGATAAAACCCACATATCATGTACAAATACTTAGAGTTTATTGAAAAATCAAATTATTACATTTCGGGTATGTCTTCCTAGTAAAGCACATTACCCCGAAAATTAGGCATTATTTTATTCGTATACCCGACTCCGGGCACTACAGTCGAAATACGACAAAGGCAACAAGGTCACATTGAACCGAGCCAAAATCTTAACACCCCCGAATGGGGACTGCTACATCAGAAATTGGTAAATCAGAGATTCAGGTGCCCGAACCTAATCTAAGATAAGCGAATAGCCAAAGAATATCGACCCTAAAAATGCCTAACGTGATTCGGTAACGTCTGAATTCACAAAGCATAAATAAGTCCCGCGGGCAAACCACTCGATCCAACTCCCGAACAAAACATACCGGATGAAGTTAAAAGCCAATATATAACGAACAGTCCGAAACGTGACTCCGATGTCCCTGCTTATCCTCGTAACGGACCGACAGTTCGGACAAATGTTATAACAAATATTCAAGAAAAAGAATAGTCAACAAGAAAAATGCGCTTTTCATATATGTAAAATTTTTACACTTGAAATTCTACAAAGTTGAAAAAACAAAGAGGCAAAAAGCAAAACAAAGGCTAAATACAGGCCCTGGCCTATTCGGTGTGGCTAGAACCAGAATGTTCGGACACTGTCCGCTCGGAGTCTTCGGAGTCTGAATCAAGAGCTCTTCTGGCTGCTTCTTCGGTTCTTTTAGCCTCGAGTATCAGAGCCGGGAGATCAGTAAAGCCACGCTCGGCTTCGTCGAAGGTAATCCTCCGAGACTTCCACCGTTCATGCTCTACCGCAATCGTGGAGTAAGCCTCGGCGCCTTCCACACTCCTCGTGGCTTTCGCCAAATCGGCCTCACCGGCCGCCGCCACTAACTCATCCCTCTCTTCATCGAGGGTTCTCTGGTATTGAGTGGCCGCCTCAAGCTCGGCTTTGAGAAGATCGTTTGCCCCGACCGTCTCCTCGAGTGTGGTTTTCAGCTCATCACATATTCGGGCCCTGTCCTCAGCTTTTTGCTCGAATACCCTCATTCTCTCTTCATACTTGGCACTCTCGGATTCAAGCCATCGATGCCTCTCGGCCATGTTCATGGCATCAGACTTGACCGAGTTAAGCTCCCCTCGGAGTTGAGAAATGATGGTTTCGATTTCACTAAGCTTGGAAGAAAAACGAGCGTTGTCTTGACTGAGTCCGACTTTCTCCGCTTCCAGTAGCCGATTTCTCTCCACAATCCCGGCCAACTCACCCTTTAATCGGAGGTTCTCAGCCTTCATTGCATCAAGCTCGGGCTGAAGGTTTGTAAGGGCCACTATTCGGCTCAATTCATCCTCCTTTACCTGTAAAAGGTGCTAGAACTTCTCCGTTTCCCGACCTTGGGCGTCCAGCTGGCCTCTAAGGTCGTCAACCTCTTGCTGAGCACGGATGAAGGCTTCGTTAACAAGCACCACACTCTATGAAAGAAACAGAGAAGTTAAACGACAAACTAAAATTCACATCGAATTATCCAAGGAACAGGCTGATAAGCTTACCCGATTGCCCGCATGCATGCCTTCGTTAATTAGGCACCGCCGTGGGGACTCCGGCCATCTTCCTCTTGTCCGAGTCCGAAACAAGGGGCCTTAAATAGCTCGCTATTCCCACCGGACGAGACGAAAGTCGCGCCCGGAACGGTAACCACGGCGATCCGGTCCTTCTAGGTTCCACGCTTGGGCCGGGCGCGCACTAGGCTCTCCCGTGCTCCAGTTTCAATAGACCGACTAGCTGCCCTCGTGGCTCGAGGAATTGGAAGATGTCCGAAACCCGCAGCTTCCCCGATTGCGGGAGGTATATCCAGAAACATGTCATCGAGGTTGTCCGACCTCGGAGTAGTAGGGGAGACCGGAATAGCACCAGCAGCCTCGGTAGAAGCAGGAGCTTCGAATACGGCAGCTGGGTCCTCGGCCGGCAATGAGCCAGTATCCATTGGGGCCTCAGTACCGGGTGTCGGTTCAGCTCTTAGTCCGGCCTCAACGGTCGAGTCAGGCGCGGATCTTCTAGACCTTTGCAGGGGAATCTCCTCAGAAGAGGCGTCACCTGAAATATCAACAAATTCAATGGACCTTAGAAGTGTTGGGTAAAGTATTTCTTCCCCACTGCCAGCGAGTAGCAGCGGAAGGTCTCTCTCTCTCAAGGAGGTAGAACGGTAACTTCATCCTCCGGGACAGACTCGAAAGATGGGGCCACACCGACCCGTCGGCTAATCAAGTCGGACTCGTCTTCATCTCTTAAAGTTCGGATGACGCTCCTGGCCCTTTTCCTCGGTTTCTCCCCTTTGTCCAAGGGCTTCCTTCGTCTTTTGTTGGCAGCAGCGATGATGCGGGATGACTCCGGCCGACCGAACGGGCGGTGCCGACACGGCCTTGCTCGGCCGCCCCCGGTCTGGGATTCACCGAGCCCTTCGGTAAACCTAAATATCGAAGAGGTTATGGAAAGAAAAAAGGGCAAAAGATATAATATAACGTAACTCAAAAGTAGTGTTACCATGATTTTGGGCAACCCATCGGCTACGCGACAGGATACCCCATGTCAGCTCTTCGAGGGTGTGTTGGTCGAGGAGCGCTTCAATCCACTCGTTCATGTGTGGAACGGTCGGAGGTATCCATGCCACGGCTGGTGAAAAGAAAAGGAGAAGTGTAAATACAAAGGATTAAATGAAAGAATCCAAGAATAAATTAATAAAGGGGGAACCGAGAAACTTACGGTTATCATTCCATTTTTCCGGGAAGGGCATATACTCCTCCGGGATAATGTCCGCGGTCCTCACCCGGACGAAGCGCTCTAACCAGCCCCGGTCTCTGTCTTCATCCATTTTGGAGAAGATCGGATTCCGGCCTTGCTTAGCGAGCTTTATCACACCCCTCCGGAATCGCCTCGGGGAATATAAGCGGATCAAATGGGTCATCGTGAATTCTTTTTTGGCGTTGTTAGCCAACAGTCGGAGGCAGACTACGGTCCTCCAGATTATCGGACCGATTTGAGCAAGGGTTACATTATAAGTCCGGCACGGCGATCGAGCTTGAGCGTGAAGGGATAGGTGTAAAAGTATAAGAAGCCTTCCCTATGGTCGGTGATTGATTCATCAGGGCCGGGGGCAAACACTTGCACCGGACGGTTATCCCATCCACAGTCAGCCCGGACCTGATCAAGCTTGTCCTCGGTAACGGACGAGGGGTATCGCCTTACATCGTACCCTCTGTCCGCAACCAAGGAAGGCTTCTCAGCTTCGAATTCTTTATTGTAGTTGGGCTTGGACGGTACTATGTCTAAAGCCGTAGGCTCGGCTATGGTTTTTCCCTTCGGTTGAGATACCGGCTCGGCTCCTTGAGAAGAAACCGAGGGAACGTCCTGGGAAGTGGTTTCGGTGTTGGCAGACATTCGGAATAGACAGGAAAGAAGATTGAAAATTTGGTAAGAAGTTAAGAAAAGGGAACTAGCAACTGAAAGAACAACTGAATGTTACAAAGTGAAGGAACGAAGCAACGCTTTCAATCAAAGGGCAGCAGTTGAGTAAAACAAGTTTCTTGCAAACAGATTTAAGCAACAAATATGGGTATTAGTGCATTTGGACCAACGAGGAGAATGAAGATGTCAATTGAGGGTGAAAACAGAAGTGAAGAAGTAGAAATGAAGAAGTAAAAATGAAGAAAGGAAGGCGTTGAAGGCCTTATATAGGCATGGGTCTGGGGCGGTTACAAATCCCGACCAACCGGGGGACGCCACGTGTCCCATAATTAATGAGACGTGATTTGAAAAGACGTGCGCAACGGCGGTTACAGAAATTGGCCATTCGGAGGGTGACACGTGGCGGATGGCAGAAGGATGTGACGTAACTGTTCCGCCCAAAATGAAAAGATAAGAACGAGCCTATGGAACTACCGGTGTCGTGATTCATCCACTTCCCGTTACTCCGGCAAAGCTTCGGTCCGGAAAGTGTGGGGACTATCTGTATACGGTAAAAACCGGATTAACGCTTAGCCGGTGAGACCGGGGGCCGACAAAAGGAAGAAGACAAACACAAGCTCTCGCATCGGTGGTATTGCATGGTGCTTGATCGAGAAGAAGTTTGAAGAAGTAGGTCCGATTTATCCGGGGTAAACTTCTTAGCGCGGTTGGTCCGTTTCTCCATGGCCGAGTTGATCGTGGTCGTTGGTCCGCCGGTTTATACGTGGCCGAGTTAATCGTGGCCGTTAGTCCGGTTTCTTCGCTGACCGTTATGATCGTGGCCGTTGGTCCGGTTAGTTAATCGGTATTCGATTGCCACGTGTGAAGATCGTTTTGCCACCTATTATCGTCGGGCCGTACGGGTGTCGACCGTACGACCCAACCTTATCCGTATTAGCGCTTCCTTTATTTCTAAAAGGGCTTGATGATGTATGAAAGACCCATAGAGAAAAAACTATAAATAGGGGCATTTCCACTACTTTTAAGGGTTGGCTTTCGCATCCAAAAACATTGTATTAGAATATTGAAGCTTTCTCTCTCTCTCTCTCTCACTCTCTACGATTTTGGTCTCTATATCTCTCTCTCTCGAATCCATATACTCATCGAAACATAATACATATATATATATATATATATATATATATATATATATAAGTCGTCCATGGCGAATCCACCGCGTATATTAACGTGCTACTTGTATTAAAACAAGAAAGAATGAGTTAAGAAGGTTCAAGGAAAGTTAATCGAGTTAGTAAGAATATCGTTATATAGATGGTTGTCTTAAGTATCTCGAGGTGACATGGTAACCTAAAGGATTTGAAATCGCGTTATGAGTATGTATATGAGGTAATGTGAGTGACCTTTTAAAGTATTTGAGATTACTAATAATGATATAAAAGACGGACAAAAGATAGGAATATACTTTTGCGATTGGAGTTTCGTCGAAGCTTTGTGAGTTCTAGTTATGTTTAAGGTTATTGTGATTCTCCGGACCCGTCGAGACATGTATATGGATTGTTATGGATGTATATGAGTGTGTATATGTATGTATAAGAGGTTACATGAGGTTGGAGGAGGATTAGAAGTTAAACGAAATGAATCGGAACAACTTCAGTAAAATATCGGACCCGATTTTAGCCTATATTGTAGGAGGCATATCTCCTAGTATATAATGCGTTTTAAGGTGTTTCAAAAGCCTAAAATTAAGTTCATCGAGTCTAGTTTGCAACGCAACAAACCGCTCGTAAAAATTATATCGGGGTAAGGAGATATGGACGATTCAAGTTGGATTATTAAGTGGGGATTAAGATTTAAATATCCACAAATTTATCACTAGTGGCCGTGTGGGCCCCACTACCACATAGAAAAATCTGATTTTTGCCATGCTTTAGTGGGGGAAACGTTCAAGACCATCTTGGGCAGCAAAATGTCCTACTTTGTTGACCAAAGTTGCATGCCACAACTCATTTTCCCAATTCCACAAATTGAGCAAGAGAGAGAAGCTCTCATCTTCACCAAATAGAGAAAGAGAGCCACGGCCATGGAAGCTCCACCACCAAAAACGGCCAGCCTTCTATGTTTCTTCTTTCCATTAAACCCCTAAAGTGTTCTACACATTCACCATTAAGTTTCAAGTGAAGGAGAAACCATAAACATGCCATACAAGCTCTTATAGCTCACGGCCAGATTTGAGCTCTCCATTTTGATTCAAAAAAATTATTTTCCAAGGTGTTTCAACCCTTGAGAAGGTGCATAGCAACGTGGAGTATCCATTGGAGCAACAAGAACAAGTATTAGTTCATTTCACAAAATTCTAGCAAAGTTAAGAAGCCAACTTGTTAAGGTAAGAGTTGATCATTTTGTATGTGTTTGATGATGAAGTTGAACCGTGTGGACTGTTTTAGGACGAATTTTGAGGTGTTGTGAATATGTAAATGTACATTTCATGTATGAAATTATGAATGTTGGTGTTGAAATATGGTTATAGCCGAAGGGGCTGTTTTAGAGGTGATTTGGATATGTTGTGCATGTGTAAATATGAATTGCATGTATGAAATTATGTGTGTGTTGATGTTGAGGCCTTGTAGAAGCCGTAGGGGACTGTTTGGTGTGGGATAATGGACTGATTTTATTTAGTAATCATGGTTATGGCTATCCTAGATTGCATGGCAAAAAGAATGAAAAGGATTGGAAGGTTAAAGGTGAAGTTGTGTTGATATGAACATGTTGTTGTTTTGTTGAATTATGGCCGTGTAGTGGACTGTTTTGTGGAAGATAGTGAACTGATTTTACTTGGTATTTTGAGGTTGTTGTCATGAATTTTATGATGGGAATGAAGGTATTTAATGGTTAGAGTTGGAACTAAAATTGTTTATAGGTTGTTGTAAGGTTATAGTGTCGACAATGTAGCTATTTGCATACGAATTTGGTGATATATTTATCGTGTGACTGCTGGTCGTATTTTACTGAAATTTGCTGAAAAGATTGCATGAAATAATGTAGGAGAAGAGTATGTGGGCTGCTTGGTGTATTGTAGGTGTTCGTTAGAATTTCGGGCATCTTTTATGTTATAATTGGGGGCTGTTTTGATATGTTGTTCTTGTTAAATTAAAAGAATTGAGTATATGGTTGTGTCCATAAGTTGTTGTTGGTATTTCTGTGTCAACAGGAGAGTAATTGGAAATTCGGGATAGGCGAATAAATAGGGGAAGTGCTGCCCGATTTTCATCAAGTCTTTAGATAATAGAAAGCCTTAAAACGAAAATATGTGAACTAAAGAAATGTTCTATAAGGAATGGGCTATAGATTTGTGAACTAGAGATGTATTACTAACGACAATTTTACTTTATATAAATAGGCTAAAAGAGCAACGAGGCGAAAAGGATTCGCGAATAAGCGCTAAAGGTATGTAAAGTCTATTCCTTTCTTTCCTTGGCATGTCCTAGACGTAAGTATGAAACGATATGAACCTTGGGGTAAACTCTACTCTCTAGTTCCAAGCATGATTTGTGATTCCTTTATTCCGTAATGTTATTGTCACGAGCCTACTATATGATTGACTAATGAATGATGTATAGAAGTTCCTACTCTTAAAGAATCGCACAGCTAGAGGCATACTTGACCTTCAAAAGTCACACTATGTTAAATGGATACATGTATATGAAATCCGAAACGTTTCTTGTTGTAGTTGGTTATGAGATTTAAAAAGAATTGAACATGATTATTATATTATATATGGATCGGGCCGTACGTTCCTCGGCATTATCGCATTATTATATTATATATGGATCGGGCCGTACGTTCCCGGCATTATCGCATTATTATATTATATATGGATCGGGCCGTACGTTCCCGCATTATCGCATTATTATATTATATATGGATCGGGCCGTACGTTCCTCGGCATTATCGCATTATTATATTATATATGGATCGGGCCGTACGTTCCTCGGCATTATCGCATTATTTATGGATCGGGCATACGATGTGTTTGATTTTCCTTTATCGTATTATTATATTATATATGGATCGGGCGTACGTTCCTCGGCATTATCGCATTATTTATGGATCGGGCCGTATCGTTCCTCGGCATAATTTAATGTCAGATCATATGATGTGTTGATTTTCCTTATGTGTAAGACAGAAATGTTTTTCAAGAGAAAGCGAACCATTTTGGGCATTCTGATTATCATATTTGTCTTTTGTATCTCTTAGGTATAATTTGTATGGCAGATGCAAGCACTTTGGTATTCTGGTTATTGTGCTCACGTTCTGTACTCCTTATTTGGTTATGACTTCGTTTTAGATGCCATGCTTTTCATACTCGGTACATATTCGTCTTGACCCCCTTTCTTCGGGGGTCTAGCGTTTATAACTCCCGGGTGTACGGATGAGTATGTGTTTATTCTAGTGGAAGATGTTCCGTCCCGGATTGGCGAACTCCACTTTTTCCGGAGTCTTTGCTTAGTCCGAGCATTTATGTTATATTTGGGTTATGTTAGAGACTTTGCGGACGGTGTCATGTATGTAATATATCGGTTGTAAGCGGCTAGGCGAGCCGATATGTTGTTATGCATTATTCTCGGCTTTGTTTTGTAATCGGCTATGTAGGCCGATATATCGGTATGCGTTATGTTACGATTATATTATGACTACGAGTTTTATTTGATTTGAAAAGATGAAAGGCATGTTTGTTTTAAAAAAAAAATCATACGATTTTGACATGTTTTGCGAGCCCGGTATGATTATGTGTATTACGAAAGTGGGGTTCGCTCGGCCCTAGGTAAGGGTCGGGTGCCCATCATGCCCTACGGGTTAGGGTGTGACGTTTGGTATCGGAAAGCTTCAGTTCGTCCTAGGGGTTGTCTGCAAAGTCGTGTCTCGTAGAGTCTTGTTTATCGTTGTGTTGTGCACCACATCTATAAACAGGAGGCTACAGGACATTTAGGATGTTACCTTTCTTTCATATCTCAGATCGTGCGATAGAGCCCAGTCATAGGAAATGAAATTCTTTATACTAACATTTGATTTCAGTTGAAGAACGACATCGACAGAAGAAAGTGATTGATTATATTGGAAGTTCCAAAGTACGCAGGTAAGCAAAGGTACGAAAGGTATATGTCGAGTAAGGTATGGAAGTATGATTGAAATGTAAAGTTGAAAATTGAAAGAGAAAGTATAACAGGTGCAGTTTGAGTTGGGCATACGAGGTATGTTCATCATTTTTATATTGTTGTTGATATTGGGAGCCCTGTGTGGCTATGATACGATATGATATACACGTATAATTGTTGGCCCTGTGAGGCATTGTTGGTATTTTCTGCGTGCAGGTTTTGGGATAGTAAGAAGTACAGAGAAAACTCTGCCCGAATTTTTCGAGAAATAGAAAAAAAAAAAAAAAAAAAGAGAATGAGATATAGGTTTGTAATATGTTTTGAAAGGTTGCGTCAATAGTAAGGATATTATTTAACTAAGTTGCCAATACGGCTGACATCGAGAAATAAGTCGACTGGCGAATCGATGGTAATAGTAATTAGGAAGTCGATATCGATATGGTAAAAAGAAGAATTTGGAAAGGGTTTATGGTACTAAGAGATGATTTAGAAAAGGCTGGATAATCTTGATAAAGTGTTATAGCAAGGTACCGACTGAATTGATAAGCAGGGATAAATTATGACGAGTTTATAGTAAAAGAAGTAGTAGTGTGATTAAGATGAGAGTACAAAGGAAAATGAACTGTGACGGATGCGAATGTATTGGTAAGATAGGCTGTGAGGTAGTGAAGGATAAGATTTACTAGGAAGGGTAAAAGGTTAAGTATGCTTACACAACACTAATGTAACATTCGAGGACGAATGTTCCTAAGGGGGGAAGAATGTTACACTCCATAATAATCCGTGCTACTTGTATTAAAACAAGAAAGAATGAGTTAAGAAGGTTCAAGGAAAGTTAATCGAGTTAGTAAGAATATCGTTATATAGATGGTTGTCTTAAGTATCTCGAGGTGACATGGTAACCTAAAGGATTTGAAATCGCGTTATGAGTATGTATATGAGGTAATGTGAGTGACCTTTTAAAGTATTTGAGATTACTAATAATGATATAAAAGACGGACAAAAGATAGGAATATACTTTTGCGATTGGAGTTTCGTCGAAGCTTTGTGAGTTCTAGTTATGTTTAAGGTTATTGTGATTCTCCGGACCCTCGAGACATGTATATGGATTGTTATGGATGTATATGAGTGTGTATATGTATGTATAAGAGGTTACATGAGGTTGGAGGAGGATTAGAAGTTAAACGAAATGAATCGGAACAACTTCAGTAAAATATCGGACCCGATTTTAGCCTATATTGTAGGAGGCATATCTCCTAGTATATAATGCGTTTTAAGGTGTTTCAAAAGCCTAAAATTAAGTTCATCGAGTCTAGTTTGCAACGCAACAAACCGCTCGTAAAAATTATATCGGGGTAAGGAGATATGGACGATTCAAGTTGGATTATTAAGTGGGGATTAAGATTTAAATATCCACAAATTTATCACTAGTGGCCGTGTGGGCCCCACTACCACATAGAAAAATCTGATTTTTGCCATGCTTTAGTGGGGGAAACGTTCAAGACCATCTTGGGCAGCAAAATGTCCTACTTTGTTGACCAAAGTTGCATGCCACAACTCATTTTCCCAATTCCACAAATTGAGCAAGAGAGAGAAGCTCTCATCTTCACCAAATAGAGAAAGAGAGCCACGGCCATGGAAGCTCCACCACCAAAAACGGCCAGCCTTCTATGTTTCTTCTTTCCATTAAACCCCTAAAGTGTTCTACACATTCACCATTAAGTTTCAAGTGAAGGAGAAACCATAAACATGCCATACAAGCTCTTATAGCTCACGGCCAGATTTGAGCTCTCCATTTTTGATTCAAAAAAATTATTTTCCAAGGTGTTTCAACCCTTGAGAAGGTGCATAGCAACGTGGAGTATCCATTGGAGCAACAAGAACAAGTATTAGTTCATTTCACAAAATTCTAGCAAAGTTAAGAAGCCAACTTGTTAAGGTAAGAGTTGATCATTTTGTATGTGTTTGATGATGAAGTTGAACCGTGTGGACTGTTTTAGGACGAATTTTGAGGTGTTGTGAATATGTAAATGTACATTTCATGTATGAAATTATGAATGTTGGTGTTGAAATATGGTTATAGCCGAAGGGGCTGTTTTAGAGGTGATTTGGATATGTTGTGCATGTGTAAATATGAATTGCATGTATGAAATTATGTGTGTGTTGATGTTGAGGCCTTGTAGAAGCCGTAGGGGACTGTTTGGTGTGGGATAATGGACTGATTTTATTTAGTAATCATGGTTATGGCTATCCTAGATTGCATGGCAAAAAGAATGAAAAGGATTGGAAGGTTAAAGGTGAAGTTGTGTTGATATGAACATGTTGTTGTTTTGTTGAATTATGGCCGTGTAGTGGACTGTTTTGTGGAAGATAGTGAACTGATTTTACTTGGTATTTTGAGGGTTGTTGTCATGAATTTTATGATGGGAATGAAGGTATTTAATGGTTAGAGTTGGAACTAAAATTGTTTATAGGTTGTTGTAAGGTTATAGTGTCGACAATGTAGCTATTTGCATACGAATTTGGTGATATATTTATCGTGTGACTGCTGGTCGTATTTTACTGAAATTTGCTGAAAAGATTGCATGAAATAATGTAGGAGAAGAGTATGTGGGCTGCTTGGTGTATTGTAGGTGTTCGTTAGAATTTCGGGCATCTTTTATGTTATAATTGGGGGCTGTTTTGATATGTTGTTCTTGTTAAATTAAAAGAATTGAGTATATGGTTGTGTCCATAAGTTGTTGTTGGTATTTCGTGTCAACGGAGAGTAATTGGAAATTCGGGATAGGCGAATAAATAGGGGAAGTGCTTCAGCCCGATTTTCATCAAGTCTTTAGATAATAGAAAGCCTTAAAACGAAAATATGTGAACTAAAGAAATGTTCTATAAGGAATGGGCTATAGATTTGTGAACTAGAGATGTATTACTAACGACAATTTTACTTTATATAAATAGGCTAAAAGAGCAACGAGGCGAAAAGGATTCGCGAATAAGCGCTAAAGGTATGTAAAGTCTATTCCTTTCTTTCCTTGGCATGTCTAGACGTAAGTATGAAACGATATGAACCTTGGGGTAAACTCTACTCTCTAGTTCCAAGCATGATTTGTGATTCCTTTATTCCGTAATGTTATTGTCACGAGCCTACTATATGATTGACTAATGAATGATGTATAGAAGTTCCTACTCTTAAAGAATCGCACGGCTAGAGGCATACTTGACCTTCAAAAGTCACACTATGTTAAATGGATACATGTATATGAAATCCGAAACGTTTCTTGTTGTAGTTGGTTATGAGATTTAAAAAGAATTGAACATGATTATTATATTATATATGGATCGGGCCGTACGTTCCTCGGCATTATCGCATTATTATATTATATATGGATCGGGCCGTACGTTCCTCGGCATTATCGCATTATTATATTATATATGGATCGGGCCGTACGTTCCTCGGCATTATCGTATTATTATATTATATATGGATCGGGCCGTACGTTCCTCGGCATTATCGCATTATTTATGGATCGGGCCGTACGTTCCTCGGCATTATCGCATTATTTATGGATCGGGTTTGATTTTTCCTTATGGCATTATCGTATTATTATATTATATATGGATCGGGCATTTCCTCGGCATTATCGCATTATTTATGGATCGGTCTTTTGTTCCTCGGCATTCGCTTAATGTCAGATCATATGATGTGTTGATTTTCCTTATGTGTAAGACAGAAATGTTTTTCAAGAGAAAGCGAACCATTTTGGGCATTCTGATTATCATATTTGTCTTTTGTATCTCTTAGGTATAATTTGTATGGCGACCCCACTTTGGTATTAAGTTCACGCTCACGTTCAGTCCTTATTCGGTTAGATCCGTTTTTACAGGATATCATGCTTTTCATACGTACGTGGACTTATATACGGTTAGGCCTATCCCAGACAAAAGTGTTTGTACGCCATATGTTCGGGGCAATCCTATTTGCCGTGGCCTTGTCGCTTGCATTTGTATATGTTTTTAGGGCCGATAAAAATTTGATAAGCCCGTGCCTGCCTTCCTCTCGACATATATATATATATCTCTGGTTGTGTTTGAGTTGTGTTTGAAACAGTTTGATATAAATTGAGGTTGCGTATGATATTTACGCCATATATGCCATCTGTATGTGAGTCGTATTTAGTGAGTGTGTTTGGGTGCCCAGTTCGGGCACTAGTCCTGACCACGGGGTTGGTCGTGACATGCCATTTTATCTTAAGAGGACCAATACCTTGTGCCTAAGTACTATTGATAGCTTCAAGTGCTAGTGAATATGTACTCAAAATTACCTTCACTTTGGTCTATACCTCCTATACTTCTACAATATTGACACAGTTACTATCTATAAATAAATGACAATTTCGTGATCCCTTCTCATCCTCACTTTGAAATGGTGTTAAGCTATCTGACATTATTAATTTAAAACCCACACATTAGATCAGTCTCGTACTTTCATTCTTTACGAATTTAAGCGGCCCCTGGTGCAGTTCTTAATAAAATGATTTATTTAATTACTGCATGTTTGTTGATCTTGATGATTGGCTTTCTGAACATATTTCTTCACTTGGAAATGTGTATTTTATTGACATAAATATGATAAAGGCTTTTGATCTAAGTTGTCAGAACAGAGTGTGAGCGCGTCACGGGTTTGAATTCTACTGTTGACCCGAGCTTGATATTTAAGTGGAAAAGGACCGAGCTTGATATTTAAGTGGAAAAGGATAGAGAGGCATGCCTATTTTCCATCATGTTCCATACACCATAACTCATCAATGCTGATTTCACTTGCCACCATCACTGCCGCTCAACTAAAGGGTATTTTAGTCAGAAATTATTTCATTAAACTTAAAAAGGCCATTTCCACAGAAGTATAAGAACTAAGGACCATTTAAATAGCAGCACAAAAGTATCTTTTTCTGTCAATGTCCTAGCAAAAACCCATCCATTGGTCATCAATGTACAGGGAACGAAATTCAAGTGTCTGAATCTTTGAGCAAGCTAGAAAAAGCACAACAAACCAGTTCAATAGTAAAATAAGCAAAGAGCTAAATGTCTTACAAGTAATATTTGCAAAATTTTGAGTCAGACACAGCAACATGCTCTGTGCAAAGATAACAAATTGAATTTGGTTAATCATCCTACAAAAGAAACTACATTTCTAACAGTGAATTTACAAAGTACAGAGACAAATGTAACCCCTCCCTACTTGTGAGGTACTCCTAAGTGTACAGCGTATCTGAAGGAAAATAAAGCACCAAAACAGAAAAAAGAAACATACACCCCCAGTCACTGTCAGAAGCAACAGCTGCAAGTCCCAATATTAAGACTCGAGGGGTTGGTCTGCTGTTGCTTTCTCATCGGAACTTAGAATCTTTTATTTACTTCCCTTGAATGCTGAAAGAGAAAAGAACGATCTTGATGCTGAAACACAAAACACCAAAACATTAAGGATATGAAGGACATATCCATCACTAAAAGTTAAATTTTCAAGAACACGGGAAACCAAGACGGAACTTAAAACTTAAAAGAAAAGAAAACCTTTTGTTGTACTTGCTGGAGCTGAAAGCCGGCTGGCTTGCAATTTCTGAGCAGCAATTTTGCCTATACTTGTTTGAGCTGCAAGTATGAATGTCCAGTCTATGTAAGGTTGATCAATACTAGAATTATGAAACAGAGCTCAAACACAAGCAAGATATACGTTAACAGAAAACTAAAACAGTCTACTAGACTACAAAAATAGAATGTGTGCTGTGGAGGGCAAAGAAATACCGGATAGCTCATAGTCTTCAGAAGACAACTTTGGTTTTCCAGAATGCTTAGCATGAAGTGTAGCCTTCTTCAGTAGATTGTCAGAACTACTTTTAGTGAGAAGTTTAGAATCCTCTGGATCATCCTCGCCTTCAGAGAAAAAAGACGGGCTTGAAACACCAGTTAAATTTAAATCGGTCTTACCCTTACGAGCAAACTTTAGAAGCCGCTTCAATCCTTTTGGCACATCCTTCTGATATACCATGGTAGGAGGATTCTCAGCATTACCCCAGTCAATAACATCTTCACTGCTCTCTTCAAGCAACATTTGGGACAGAGAATGACGAACTCGTGGACTTGAGATTCTTACAGTTGCAACATCAGCCACAGATTCATTAGGACCAAAATCATCATTACATGGAAGGGCTTGATCCTCCTGCTCCTCTATTACCACCCAGGCGCTAGGGGAAATGTTTGATTCCTCTTCAACCTCTCTTTTCAGTGGAGATGGAGACTCTTCTTCCATCCTTCCAATATCATCTTCATTATCTGGCGTAACCTTATTGCAGCTCTCTCTATCTTCATATTCTTGAGGGCTGTTTAACTGAATTACAGAGTCTTCATCTTCATGGATCTTTACCTCCTCAATACCCCTGTTGTCCAGTTGATTAAGAGGACCAGAAGCAACAGAGGCCATCTTGTTCTCCTCAACTTGAACAAGGTCCGTAGATTCCCTCAAAGATTTTTCAGGCTGAGATGAAACTCTGGCCTTTATGACTGGTCCGGTACCCGTGCCCTTACGAAGAAAAGGCTTTGCCTCCTTTGATTCCAGAGGTACCACACTACTTTTCTTGGTTACCTTGCTGAGTCTAGATTTAGCAGAGGATGCAGAATCTGCAGGGGTAGGCTGAATCCTGGCTTTTGTAGGTTTGCTAGCTTTTGTCAGAGTCTGCTGCTTCTTGTCATTCCCATTTGTAACATTTTTTCTGATATTATTCTGGGGTGTTTTCACAGATTTTGCTTGGGGTTGTAACTTCTCAACCTTTTGGCTTGTCTGAGGAAATGCTGGTGTTGGCTGTGATCTTCTACGGGTAGGTGTAGTACCTGGAGAATTTGTTACAGGAGGAGTTTTAGCAGTTGATGTCCCTGCAACTCTTGGTGACGGCAAAGATGGCCATGACTTCCGTGTCGCTGGCAGTTGCGATGCTTTTGATGAAGCTTTCTTTACAACAGTAGGTTTAGGAGTTCCATCTTTGGTATTTGCAGATTCAGGGGATTTCTTGATTGTTCTCTGGGTTCTCTTAATATTTGGTTTTTTACTAACATTACTTGCATTTCCTGTGACAATTTCAGCATTTCTTTCATCAAGAATTTGTTGCATTGCTTTCAATTGTTTATCCTTCTCTGCTCTATTCCTAGAAGTTTCACCACGAAGTTTCTCATCCCTCTTTTCTTTGTAATGATCATAGAACCCACCTCGACGCTCAGCAGGACGACTTTGGTTTTTTCTATCAGTTGCTGCCACGTTCTGATATTTGCTAGGCTTGGTTTCCATCATTTTTGTGAGCAATTGGTTTAGCTCTGCTTCTTTTTGTCGAGTCCATTCGACTGAGGCATTTAACTTTTCACCTATTTCTTCACTTTGGTTAGGGAAAGATTCCTCGCTTGCAACCTTTGGACTATATGCTTCTTCTTCAGGTAAGTTTTGTTTGAAATCAGCAGCAGCAGCCTCGGCGTCATGGCTTTTGGAAGGAGGATATGAATCGGGTTTCATACCCAAAGTACTTTCAGTTTCTTGATTTTCCAATTTATTGGTAGCCTCAGAAACTGGATCATCAGAAGCAACATCAACAGAGCCTCTAGAACTTTCACACACGCCTGAACTCCATCTTCTCAATACCGCTTTATTAGCACCAACTGAGGCACTTAGTAGTGACTTTGTCCTTTGATAATCAACACCTTGGCCTTTTTGTTTGCTTTCAAAGAGACTGATTGCATCTTGCACACTCATTCTACACGCATCCTTCTCAGCCTTTTTTGAGGTTTGCTCAGAGTCTTCCTCATCACTATCGCTGGCAGCTGCATCGTTATGAGAGATTGACCTTTCTCTGGCAGGAAAGTAATTTAGACTCTTAATAGTTAAAGCAGTGGATCTTCGTGACCCAGAGCGCCCAATTTGGACTCTTCGCATGGGAGATGCAGACCTTCTCGGAGATGCAGATCTTATTAGAGTTCGACTTCTTTCCCCTGATGGTTGTTCCTCTTCACTTGTACAGGAAGATTCTTCGCTTCCTGATGAGTTTTGCCTCTCTATCTGTGCAGCTTTTGCAGGGGAAGCACTATATTTCACTGTTGTATCTAACTTTGATGGTCCAGATGTTTGAGATTTGCCCCTTTCTGAACCAACTTTGTCATTTCTAACATCAGTTTTTGAAAGAGACAACTCTTTACCCGGAAAACCACTAGCCCAGTTCTGCTGGCTCAATGAAATAAACTTCTGCAGACAGTTCCTGAAACGGACAACATACAATGCAGTCATTAACCTGTTGCACACATCTTCTAGACGAATTAGGTTCAACTAGTTGAAAAGTGAAAGAAGAGTATCACTAACTTAACCACAATTTTAAAAGAAATGAATCTGCAACTGAAGTGTTAGCTTCCAAAGTCATGAAGAAAATGACCCAACCCCTAAAATTAAACAAACAAAAAATTTACCAGATTTTCTTTGCCCGGATTATTAGGGCTATTTCATTGAGATTTGGAAAACGGTAATTACTAATTGAAATGAGTGATCATTAGATCACTAACAGAAACAATTCAGTTGGAGTAAGGTGACGCTTGAATTGGAATGTCTTTTTGCTTTTGGGAAAAAAACTGGCATTTATTTTGGTTTCTGGAGAACAATGTGCATGCATATGCAGGAGATATTATCACTAAAGCCCTAAAACATTTTGGTTGCTTTCACATTAGTGAGAAATAAAATGTTAGAACCAAACAAACAGTTTTATTTGCTACAAAACTTATTCTGCGGGGAAAATGGTTAAAAGAAAAATAAGGGACGAATTAAAGGGAAAAACATTTTTGGCTTTAGCTAAAATAGCTGTTTTCACTGGTATTTAGAATGTAATGAACAAGTAATGTTTGATTTCAGAAACAAAACGAGTACCAAGAATTGATTAATTAAATAACTGTATTAGTCAAATACTAAAATCAGCTGATCTACTCCAAACCTGAGACCTTCAAACTCTGCTAGGTGATAGATGAATCAAGGGTGGAAAATTTTCCTCGTTTTTTCCTTTTTGATATGGTAAACCCAACCCCAGAATCCCCCTGCCAGTTAGCACCCTTGGTAACCCAAAAACTCCCAACTCTTGGCCAGAAGTTGAGTGTTTTTGCCTCACTTGCTGAAAGGTTTTCCTCCCGTTTACGATAAGTCAAAGCACAAAAAGAAACTAGGGTAAAAAGAAAAGGATATAGAATGTCGATATAGGCACAGAAACTGCTGAAAAATGATTTGAAGGGATTAGACCCTAGTTCTCCTATGACTTACCTCAATTCAACAGCTCCGAAATAGTAAGAGAACTTCTCTATGTTAATAATATCCTCAAAAGAGCATGTAGTGCCAGCAGCTTGGTCAAAAGCAGCAGCTAATTCCCCTTTTAAAGCAGTCAACCTCAAATCCATCGCCCTCAGCAATTCATTCCTGTTGAACATTAGATTATTCGGAGATGGTAGATTAATTTTCTGAAATTTAGAATTGTACGAGGCATAGGGACATACTTGGAAGCATCTGATGACGGGTTATCTTCTTCCTGTAGTGGTATCAAAGATCATGTTATCTTTCAATGGGTATATGCAATAACTCCAGAAAAAGACAAAAAAATAAAAAAAAATCCAGGAATAGAGATGGATAATTTACTTGCTGTGATGATGACACTGCACCACTTGAGGAATCGCATTCTGCTAGAAGTAAGAAAAACAATATTAGTTGTTATTTTTTATTTCCTTTTTCTTCTGATTGAGACTAATCTAGGCCATATTGTCTAGCAGGAACGGTAAGACTGTATCACTAACCTTCTTCCCCGCTCCCAATACGATCCTGAGGACCCTAAAGGTATAACAAGCTCATTATTATTCTTCGTGTTACAGTTCCATAGATTAATTGAAGGGTCAGAACAGTTATATAGAAAGATAAAAAGCACCTTTGAATATAAAGAATTATGAAACTTCCGAGCTTCTTCAAGCTGAGATATCTCATTTACCATAGCCTTGGCCATATCAATTGTAGACGATGAGCTGATAATATGAAGAAACCTGGAAATACAGGGATTGGAGTATGGGGATACAGAAAAATCTTTAAAAGACAATTTGAGGTAAATGATGAGTTGATGGCTGCGGGACTGATCAAAAAAAGTAAATGACGACGGAGTGTACCTAATCAATGTGGATTTTGTGAACCATTTAGCGTCATTAAGATTCCCTAGAGGTCTAAATCTAAAATTGGCATCTGATCCCTTAGAGTGCAAAGATTTGATTTTGGGCGAATGAAATATCAACTGCTCCAGAAGTCCAGAGGCTGCTGTTTCTAACTTGTTTCTGTAGCAGATATGTGACTCGTACCTGCTCCAAAATACAGTAAAAATAGGAAGAAGTATTATCAGGAGAACCGTGATCCACAGTAGAATTCATGTCCAGTGCACCAATTGTTGGGCTTTAAGTAACCAAAGAGAACCCAACTGGTCTATTATCCTGCTACACTAGGTACAAAATAAATCGCGGTCCTAAGTTTGTTTTCACAGTCATATTGGTATACCAGAGAATTATATGTCAAACATTCATCAAACCTCTTAAGGAAACCATTGCGAACTACCCGTTTCAAGAAGGGAGAAACAAAAAGTTAATGAGGTCCTCATGAAGCCACAAAAAAATCATTTCACAAAAATTATGAAATCAACTGCAACTAGAATACAACCAATGGAACTGAAAACAAAAGTCTGACCTGTTCTGGCTTGGGAAAATCTGAAATTCAACATAGTCCATCAGGACATCAGCATCTATTGGACCCTCCATCATTGGTCTCTTAAAATCCTAAGCCTGGTGAAAGGAAACTGGTTAATTAGCTCAATGTGAAAATGGCATGATTACTCTCAACCGTTTTAGCAGTAGCAGTTATGCAAGAGGAAGTCATTTTGATCGAAGAAGACTGAAAAAAAAAAAAACAAACAAACAAACAAATTTACACTAAAGATAGCAGTAAAGTAGCTACCAAGTCAAATACATCGCCAGGTCAAGATTTAAGGGAACATATTATAGTCTTTTTTTAATCAAGGGGAACATAATACAGCCTCAAGGGCCCAAAATCAAGCAAGTTGACCTTAAAAATGAACCAACCCCACATTGCCAAAATAATTTTTTGCCTGACCAAACAATATGAAAATAATCAAATCACAACTGTCCATAAACAAAAGCAATGAAGAGCCAACATAATCACATTCAAAATCGGATCTACCATCAAACTACATTCATCTTTTGATTCAACTTATCATTGCTTTTCAACTTCCTTTCAGAAGAAAAAAGATACAATCTTTGCAACCATTTAGAAAAGTACCACCAACCCAGAAATGCCTGGTCCAAGAACTCAATGCAAAACATAAAGAATATCAAGTTTCAAGCTTTTAGACAGTTACATGTACTTAGACTGTCCAATATCTACTTGGGTTTCTGCAAAAGAACAAAATGCAGGTGAAAAAAAGGAAACTTACAGGAAATAGAGCACAGCCCTCAAAGTTGGAGAACTTGTTAGTGAAGATCTCAAATATGGTTCAAATCAAGAAGATAAAAAGCTACAGTCTTTATGTTCTTTTCACTTTTTTCTTTGATAAAAGTTGTGGTCACAGCCCCAGTTGGAGAAAAAGCAAAGAAAGAAGAGAACTTTGAGCGTAAGGAAGAAGATAAAACGAAAGGGGCAAAAAACTTACTTACAGACACACTGTGTGACTGTGTTTTTTAGAGAGGTTTGTTCAGTTGAGTGGGGGGTGGGATGGGGTGGGGTTGGGGGTAAAAGGGGGGTGGGGTAGTGGAGAGTGGAGAGCGGAGAGTGGGGATGAAAAGAGGTGATTGCGTTCGAGGAAAGCTTATTACTACAACAGTCACTATATGATGATGTGTTTATTATTTGCATCCAACGCTTGTTTCTCTTCTCTTCCTTTTTCTTTATTTTATTATTCTTAGGTACGACTTTTCTTTATGAATTCAAACTTAGGTGGGTGGTCCTCTTTTGAAAAATTGACAAAAATGGTCCCTTATGATTTAGATAGGTTTAAAATGATCCTTTTAGATTATACTGTTGAGCTATTTAGTTAGTTAAATTTGTCAAAAATGATCATTTGTGTTTTTCGTCAAAAATATTTAACAAACTTTAATGTTAAATTTAACAGAAACTATGAAGAAAAACAAAGATTTTTATATTTGGAGGTGCAATTTTTACTATCTTTGTCTATTTCTAGAGTATGATACAGTCTTTTGAGATGGAAATCGTGAAGTTTTTCATTACTTTTTAGTATCTTTTTTTGTGTTTTGTGTGGCATTGTTATTTTTGAGATTTGTAAGAACTTTTTTGGTTGGTGTTTTATGTTAAAAGTAAGTCACAGTTCCAATAAATCTAACACCGAAAGTTTGTAAATGCTGGATAGTGACCAAAAGTGCTTACTTTGCAAATTTAAAGGACCAACACTGAATTTTAATATATTTAAAGAATTATTTTTAACCTAAACACAAGAGACAATTATTATCATTTTATTGACCGCTCTTCTTCCCCCAATTTGATTTTTCCTTTTTCTCTGTACAAAACCCCGCTACTCTTATATTCTTCTTCTTCTTTTTTCAAAATTTCTTTTTAAGTATCTGTTAAAAAGAAAAAGAAAATAAAACGAAAGCCAAAGTGCATATATCCTTTCTACTTTGCGTGTGTAAATAAGGCTTGTTAATTTCTTGGGTATTTTGCAAAATAGACGTAACAAAATTCCATGGGGATACCTCATTTAATTTCTGCACCGTCCATTAAAAGATGAAAGGCACACATATAATAGGTTACCCATATAAATATCTCTCAGGAAAAGTCCTCTTGGTGTTTTGGCAAGTGCTTAAGGAAGTCAAACTAAGTAACTAACTGACGCATTCTGTTTAAACAAATACAAGGGCTCATGTTCCACGCAGCATAATGTGCATTTTGAAATGTAAAGGATACCTCGATAATGACTAATGACTTTGTTTTATTCTTTTAAGTAAAAAAAAAAAAAATGAAGATTTGGGGGAAGAGAAAGTCCAACGTAAGAATGAGGGTAGAGTAGTTGCAAACTTGCAACTCTTGACAGAATGATTCTTTTACGCAATGATAAAAGCTAAATCTTTTGATTACTGAAGTAGATCTTTTTGGGAAATTGCTACATCTTTTAGTACGAGCAAATTGTAACCAAAAGTAAAATAGATCTTAATTAATTGAGATTCTCTTTTTCTTCTCATAATTACAGTATTCGGATGTATGCACCTTAATTATTTCATTAAATATTTGTTAATTTTCACCGACACAAGCATCATATAACTCTGTCCATTATAATTTAGCAAAATCAATTACTCTCTCCGTCTCAAAATATTTATCATTTTATTTAATCAAGACAAAATTAATTTTTTCTCATTTTACCCTTTTATTAATTTGCAACATTTAAGAGGTTTCACCATTGATGGAGTAGATATTTATTGAGGAGAGATTACATGAAATATGTTAGGAGAGTAAAATAGTCAAAATGCTACCCTTATAAATGTTTTCTTAAGGGGCGTGTAAATAAAAAATGTCACAAATATTTTGAGATGGAGGGAGTAATTGCTAATTTGTAACCAAAATTCAAGAGTCAAATCTTAGCTTATTGTGGTTGTACAGATTTTCTTTTCTCTTTTTGGGATTATGCTACCACTAACAAGAACATATTCATGTCAGACTAATCAAAATTTAAGAGAGGACTTTAGTACCATAGGAATAATGGAAGCAAATAGAGAGACAGCTGCATGGGAATGGTGGGCCTGTAGCTTGACTTGGAAGAAAACAACACACAGGCAAATACATTGCCACCACTTCTTTTTTTAGTAAATCTTGAAGCAACAGTAATTTGTATCGTAGAAGAAGCCTAATTTTCAATTTGCCATTCCACCATCCATGTGGTTTATGGTGATAATTTCAGACCCAGACAGAAGATTCGATCCACTACAAATAAAAATCAATCATGTCTTGTCCATAGCACCCCACTATATCTCCTTCCTTCTTGTCTCTATTCATCCAAGAACATCCGGTGTTTTAAAAAAGCGAGGCGCGAGGGCGAAGTTAGACTACGCTTATTTTTTTTAGCTTAGGGGGCGATAACGTAAATCACTAAGAACATCCTGGTGTTTTAAAAAGCGAATCGAGGCGGCGTACGGGGCGAGACGTGTCCTATGAATCGTATCTTCAATTTTATAAAATTATTATTAAAAAATAAGCAAAAATAAAATTTTCATGAAAATTCTACACACAAATCACCAATGATATAAAACATTTATTACAATTATTATTTGAGAAAGGTAACAACGCCAAAAATGATAATAGCCTAAATTAACATAAAAAATGATAATAGCCTAGATAATCTTTAAAATGAAATGCTCATCTACTTTATCATCAATCTCTACATCTATTTGTCTTTCCCATCTTAAATTAATATTTGCACTGATTTTTATTTATATATTTCAAGTAGAAGAAGGGTAAAACGTATAAGAGCAATGACAAAAAATGGTCAAAGTTGTTTCAGGAACACAGTAGTATGAAATCTCTATCCTATCAATTTCAAACATAATCATCTCAAAAGACTATTTATGACAACGTTATTTTCTATGAGAATTGCTTTTTGTATTTATATATATTAGGAAAAATCACTAATATGAAAACATGAAATATAAATATCATAAATATAAATATCATCACACCAATAATAAACATCATAATCTATAGCAAAAATACTTTTAAAACGGAAAAATTAAATTAAGGTCCGGGTGTATGCTTTTACTTTACGCCCGGGGCTTACGCTTTTGCGCCCGGGACTTACGCCCTATGGATCTATGTCTTTCAATTACGCACTGGAGCGTTTTTAGTACATCCCGCCCCGAAAATGCCTCCGAAAACACTGAGAACACCAACTTTGCTCCTTTATTTAATATTTGATGTATTCCCTTTTATGTCTAGATGAGATTGCGCACATTTCCTTGCCTCCACCGATCATTGAACCCGAGACCTTATATTTCTCAACTCACATCATTGAGCACACCTTAATTGTATGCATTCTCTCTTTAATAACTCAATTGACCCTCAAGTTAACCGCAATCTTTAAATATTAGAGTTGATTCGCTTGGCGCAAGGCTCAAATCTATGACCTAGCATAAGACCCAAAAAAAAAAAAAATGAATTCGAAATTACTTTATGTGTCACGGCTATTCATACCACTTTTCCCATGTTACGATTCAAACTCCAGTATTTCTATGAAAATACTGGTTTCCAAAACCGCCCTTCGACAGCGTAGACATCAGTTTCTTTCGTTCTTTGCCAGCTCTATGACCATTTCGTCTTAGCAGGTAGTAGCTTACTTGTCTATGTGGTTCAAAACTGGACTGCTAGTATATCATGTTTAACGTGTTAAAACTGAACAGTATGCTTAACAAATTATACCGATACCAACTCAGACACAAAAAGATATAAACATTTAGGAGGATGGGCGAAAGAGAATTGTAAATTAAACCCTTTTCCAGAGGGAATGACAGTAGAGTGCTAATGTTAAAGTCAAAAAGTAGTGAACAGCAAAGACATATATAGCACATACTGCAAAAACTATGTAACTTACTTGAATGGTAGATTTTTAACTCTAGGTGAACTTGGAGAGCGTACAGCGTCAAAATATGGTCTTAAGCAATGTAGCATTTCTCTTCCTCAATTGGTTTAACTTCGCACATTGTACAACCGAGAAAAAAGATAAGCCTGACCTCAGGGTTGATTTAAGTACCGATAAAACTTGTTTAGTCATGAAAGATGGATGATTTCCCTTCTATCTCATAGCAAAAAATTACAGTTGCAACCAACCCAACCAAAGTCTTACGCACAACTAGGGGGGCAATTCGCAGAATTGCCTCTTCTTGGGGTGGTCTTTAAATTTTCTGCCCTTCATATATGAAATTTTTAAATTTTTGCCCGCCGTTAAATCATTTTAGGGTTCGAACCCCCACACAGTCAAAATTTTAAAAAAAATTCGCAAGGCGAGTTTAAATTTCGCTATGCATCCATACACTTGTGAAGGAATTAGCAAAGTTATGCTGGGACCGGCATATTTATGCCTTATCGAGTTTGGCATAAGTATCTCCCAGATAACTTTGATAATTCCTTCAAGTTATGCAATTGCCCTTTAAAGTATACCCCATCGGCATAAACTTGTTAAGCTGATTTACCAAACTTATGCCGATGGGGGCATACTTATGCCTTATGGGCAAACTTTTGCCTTGAAGCATATATATGTATTTTTTCAAGATATAAACCAAAGTTACGTGGAAATATAACCAAATGTCCATCCCGGATACAAATTCACACTTTGCCGGCAATACAAAGTAGTTAGCAATTGTTGATAGACTTAAATTTGGCATTCAAGTGCCACTATTTCTTCGTAGATTTTCCCATCTTTATTTTGAATGCTCCATCACAAAAGGTAAAACAGAAGAATAGGGGGTACGGCAAAATGAAATCAAATGGATCTCACACATTGCTAGACACAAATATTTGTTACTTTTTTTGGTATGCTAGTGGCATTGGTTTGGAGAAAGGAACCTACTCGAGATTTCAAAATACTTAGACTTTGCGGAGAGATTAATATTCACATCAAAACAACTTCAAATGGCGAAAGTTGTATGAATTGCTATCCCTAGCTAAGTGTAGTTGATTGAAACTTTTAATGTAATAGTTGCTCCTAGTTTGACTTATACAAGTTAGTGAGTAGGAATTTTACCATGTACGGTTTTTAACTTTGTCTTTTTTTTGGATGGAATAAAATAGACTTTAAACCAAAAAAAAAAAAGTTTCCTTAAAGACAAAGTTTAAATTTTGTATGCCCCCTGCAAGCCGAGAGTTAGTTATGTTTAACTAAAAGTTGTTTATGCGGATCCGCATAACTTTAACTTTTCTTAAAGATTGTGTACACTCCCGATCTCCTTGCGAAATTATTTTTTTATTTTATGCAAGCGGGGTTCGAACCCGAACTTCATGTATTCGCTCAAAGAAAGGCAAAATTTAAAGTGTGTAGGCAAAATTTAAAGACCACAAATTTGAGGGGCAAAATTTAAAGACCACCCCAAACGAAGGGCAATCCGTGCAAAAAAATGCAACTAGGGGTGTCAAATATGGCCCAAAAGATGATGACCCATCCAATCCGCCCAAAATTTTATGGGTTGGGCTCAAGATGATTTAAATCGTTTAGCCCAACCCAATATAATTTTAAAGTGATCTCCAACTTACAATTAGCAACTATTTTTAGATTTACTTAAATTTGAGTTTATTACTTGAGATTTACTTTATTTTTTGGGTAAAGTACGTATATATACATATTAATGAGAAATATTTACGAAACATGACGGTAATTTTCTATTTACAAAACATAACGTTACAAATCCTATACAAAATATGCTTTTAAAAAAATATTTTTTTTAGAATTATTTGTTTTTTATTTTATTTTTAAAAAAAATTTCTCTCAAAAATTTATGTATGAAAGTTGTATGAAACGTGTGTATCTCGCTCAAGGCTTAAAAAGTTTGCTCAAAATTTAGTTTATGAAAACAGTATGAAAAATGTATGACATGTGTATATCTCGTTGATACAAAAAAAATTCAAAAAGATTGTGTGTATGAAAACGATATGAAATTTATATCTCGCTCAAGGCTTAAAATTTCGCTCACATTTTCGTGTATAAAGATCATGTTAGATTGTTGTAAAATTAATACAACTACAACAACATTGTATGCAACTTTGATACAACACTCAAGACTTAAAATAATCGCTCAAATTTTTTTTTGTATGAAATGTGTATATCTTGCTCAAAGCTTAAAAAGTTTGCTCAAATTTTATGTATGAAAACGTATGAAATGTGTATGTCTCGATCAAGGCTTAAAAATTACGCTAAAAAATTTATGTATGAGAATGGTATGAAATGTGTATATCTCGCTCAAGACTTAGAATTTCATTCACATTTTTCGTATATAAAGTTCATATAAGGTTTCTGAAAAATTAATACAACTACAACAACATTGTAACAACTTTCATACAATATTCAAGACTTAAAGTTTTCGCTCACAATTGTGTATGAAAATTAAAAAATTCGCTCACACATACACATTTCATACACAAAAATTTGAGGTAATTTTTTAAGCTTTTGAGCAATAAAAAAAAATTAAATTTTTTTTTATAGAAAAATAAAAAAAAAATGTGAATTTAAAAAAAAAAAAAACTGAAAAAACTAAAAAAACGAAAAATATATGAAAATCTGTCATGTTTCCTAAATTATCGTTATGTTTTGTAAATAAGGAAAATTATCTATATATTTTGTAATAAAGAGTCTTAAGTAGATACTGTATGTCATTTTCTCTTATTTTTTTCTATGTATTCACTTTTTTTTGTATCCTATATCTTGAAGTTTGTGGGGTGTTTGATATGAAGAAACTATTTTTCACAAAATATGTTTTCCTTAAAAATATTTTTCACGAAAAATATTTTTCTAGAAAATAGACCCTTAAAAAAAACTGGATCAAGTTGGCCTGGGTGATACTCATTACAGCCCAAGTAACTTTTGAGTCAATGTTAATTAGCCCAACTCATTTATTACCTCAACCTATTTTGATTGAGCCAATTTCAGCCCAACCCGCCCATTTGACACCCCTAGGCACAACTTAGCAAACTCTATCGTCGACGATTTGGACAGGGCAACTCCGGGCTCATAATTCGAATTGCTTAACGAGTTACGGTAAATAAAAAGGGAGAATAACCTATATGTACATAAGAATAGAGTATATCTACGAAATATGACGATATTTTTCAGTTTACAAAACATATCAATAGATTTCTTACAAAACATATATGAAATGTGTATATCTTACTCAAAGTTTAAAATTTTCACCCATAATTTTATGTTTGAAAACTATATGAAATATGTATATCTCATTCAAGGCTTAAAAATTTCGCTCATTTTTTTGTATAAAAGCTGTATAAAATATGTATATCTTGCGCAAGGCTTAGAATTCTCATATTTTTCGTGTATGAAAACTGTATAGAAATAATATGAATTTTGTATATAACTGTATAAAATTTGTAAAGAGTTCATTTTAGATTTTTCGAAATTTAATACAACTACAACAACATTGTATACAAATTTCAAACAATATTTATTACAATTTTTTTTCTGTATGAGGCCGTTCTCTAGATGACTCTGATTTTGACCTCCATCTATTTTCATGTGAATTTTTCAAACGCATAAAACTAAATGTTGATTCACTTATTTCCCATCAGGAAAGTCCTGCTAGGGCCAATGGTCATAATTTTAATGTGGGCAATCCTAACAATGAAGTCAATCCTAAGAATGAAGTAACCGTGCGCCAGCTATCACCCATGTTCCAAAATTCAATTTTGAACAAAACCCAAATATTTTTCTGCCTAATTATGACCGAAAATCGGCAAAGCAGGACAGTGAAAGCCTGAAATACAATAAATTGCACAAGATCCAGAAACTATTTTGCCCAAAAGAAGCATAAAATCTGGAAAATCAGCACCGTAAATGGAGTTCCAGGTTCTTTGTATGATTGAAAATGGAAACGCAAATTCATGATATACTATGAAAATCTCACCATAAACACAAATTCACAACCATTGTTTTGTGAAAAAATGGAATGAAATTGGGAAAAGGGGAAGGGAATGGAAGTGTGGCGGCTGGGAAAAGGGGAAGGGGAGGGGAAGGGTGGGCAAGAAAAGGGGAAGGGAAAGGTGGACTTTTATTTTTTTCAGATCCGTTATGTTTTGTAATTAAGTTGGTGTTTTTTGTGAATAAGAAAAAATATCCTTATATTTTGTAATATAAAGTCATAATAATCTTATTAGGTCATTTTCCCTAATTCAAAACCATATGCAAATAAAGGGAGAGAAACCTTTATAACTAAAGAGAAGTCGAAAATCATCCACCACTCAAGGAAACCACAAGCAGCCTCAGTTAAAACACTACAATGTGCTCTCAACCATTTAAAGCATCAGAACGGCTGAATCAAATGAGACTTACTGGTTAACTAGCTCTGCCTACGCCTCAGTAGACAGCCCTAAGTTACAAAAGTACTAGCAGTACGCTAGGAATCATCTAGAATACCTCATCTAAATGGGCAATCACCCAAGCAACAACATTACAAACAGACAGTCCAGTTTAAAGTAAACAGAGATCACACAACGCAAACCATTCCTTAACAAGACTAAAAAACACCATACTAATGGTACAATGTTACCTGAGGCATTCTTCCATCAGTAATAATCTAGACATATCAGGGGAGCAGGAGAATTAGTCAGTTAGACCATACATGGACCAGTCCAAGCCTGTTCCCAGTATAGATCTCATTGCGCTCTTCGTCATAGAAAAGGGCAGTAATATCTTCTAGGGCTTCTGCAACAGTGCTCCTAATACTGGAAGCTTGGACCCGCTTTTTTGAGTTGCAACTTCTGCCACCAAGCCCACTGCAACTAGCACTACAATCATCAGTGGCCTTGCCACTGGTTGCTTTTATTTTAGCAAGGCATTTGCCAGTCAGAATATTGCTGATATTAATAGATCCCGCTGCCAAACCAGAATACTCATACTCAGAAATCCATAAAAGAAATACACAACAGCAAAAATAAACGTAGAGATAACATCAAATCTGCAAATAACCCCACTAGTTCAGCCATCCAGGTTATAACAAGATTACTTACTCCCTTACTAATGTATGTTGAGGCAAATTGTAATACAGGATACGCATGCAGCACATTGATCATATTTATCATGATATATAGCCAAATCCAAACGCCAATTAACTTCTTGCCATTTTGATTGACCTACTCTAAATGGAGTAGGTCCCAAAATTCTGGCCTCTTTTATTAAACAGCAAGTTTTTTTTTTAATTCCAACAAATTATATAAACTAATACTACTATAAGTTATTTCAAACAATGTACATGTTTCTGACAAGCCTCTTTATTTTCACATTTCAAACAAATTATCTCTTCTATACCATAGTAAACAACAACAACAACAATAATGTGTCAATTCCAAGCTAGCCGGAGTGGGCTATACATGAATCCTCACTAAACATGCCAATCCATTTAGACCTGTATCATCCAATATTTGAAGACGATGATGATAATAACAAAACCAAAAAAAAAAAAAAAAATGAACTTCAATAAAAAAACATTATAGCTTAACCAATAATGATGATGCTAAGTAAAAATAACAACAGCAGCAGCAGTAACAATAATATCCATTCAAAGAGTTTACTCTTAAAAAAGCATGAAATTCAGCCCTCACTTAAAATGGATTTAAGGAAGTATTGTTGTTTCCAATCATCAAGTAAGACTTGAGGAATTCTCGAAATCCAACATACCTTTTCCTTCAGATAAAGGATCATCAGAATCAGCTTTGCAGTATGAAATAATTAGGTCCTGATCACTAGTTATGTAAATGTTGTTAGTATTGCAATCAGGATGCCATAAAAGGTGATCATTAAATGAAGTAACAAGCTCTCCACGGAAGTTCCAAACAGCTACTGTTCTGTTTCTGAATGTCAAGAACAACTGGTTCTCATACAGAAATATGAATGCTGAGGGGGTCATGAACTCAGTCCTGCTAACTTCTGTCAACTCAGAATTGCGTACCTGCATCCACTAGTCATTAGATATTATAAAGATAAAGAAACACAAATGAACTGTGGAACATAGATAGTTACTCACATCAAGAATCTGAAGATTCTCATTCTCTTGTTTGACAAGAAGCTTTTCATTAAACTGTTCAATAAAATCCACCTTCTTGTTTCGGTGAAGAAGATGGTTGAAAGATTTAAGAACAGTACCGTCCTCGATTGACAGAATCTTCAGAGGCACATGGCCACTAGCTTTCATAAATATCAACAACATGATTCCTGGGCTGCTTGAAAGAAAAGGGAGAAATGATTAAGAAAAAATATAAGACAAGATATCCAGGTCTTGCCGAGCCAAATCACAGTTATGAAAAATACACTTGTTTAACACAATAGACCAGAATTTTATTAAGTGTAATGAACCCACATTACTTAAATCATCCGTTCTTCACTTGGTCATAATCTTTCAAACGTGAGATCTTGAAAGATTTATGTTGTTCCCACAACTAAACAGAATCTTAAAAAACACTATTACACAACCAAACAAAAGCTCTTATGAAACATCTGGACACAGAGAAGAGAACAGAAAGACGGAGAATTAGAAAGGGAGCAATACACAAGATTGAGGATATCATAAAAACCTCAAAAATGGCAGCGACTTAAGCAAACAAGAAATGGTGCATAAGTAATAGGCTTTAGGCCATTCACGAGAAAAGCTAATTTGAATACTAGCTGAAGTATTTATATGGTAGCCTAACCGGGATCACGTAATGATTGCAATAGCTTATTGACTTGGAATGACACCTGAAGGAGCAAGACAATAATGTAGACAAGTTTTCACACAATTACTTATGCAATAATTCAAGTGTTTCTATCCATACATGCAAAAGTAACGAGTTTACCTGATTTTAATCTCTTGAACATTTTTGTCCGAGATTGAATATAACATTGTGTAGTTCTTCAGGTCAAACACCTTGTATATGCTGACGTAAGAGAAAAAGTATGCATAAGTACAAAAACAACTTTACAAGAATAAAAAACATTGGACCTGTGTCTCTTTGACACTAAAAACAGGACTTTATAACAGCACAGTTACCTATCCTGGGCAGAGTAAGTAAGTACTTTTCCATTGACATCATCAAACTCCACAAAACCAGGCCATTTTAATGATTCAGACTCAAATAGAGCAAATCCAGCATCTGGTTTACCCCTCCGAATGTATCTAATTTCATCAACTATATCAGATTAGAACATGATAAAAAAGAACAAATGAACGAGAGCAACCAAGATGTAGTAGCTGTCAGTGTCACATACTCAATCCTTGTGGTTCTGCATTTCAAGGAACTGAAATTATCTGATGCATAGACGGAAACCGTGATGAGCGAGTCATTGTTTTTATTGTAAAACAAACTTCGTATAACTTCATCTGGACTGACGTTCAGAAAGCATATTCTCTCGTTTTTCTCTGTGTTATTAGTAACAATATATATCAATTTACTTAAAGTCACAGCACATGCACAAATGTGTTAAATAGAAGGAGCGGGAATGGGAATATGCAGGAAAAAGATATCGACAATTTGCTATACCTCGACTAAATGCTGCACAGATGCCAGATTGTGCAAGGGCAAAGACAATATCACGTGCAGCAACTATCTCAATTATCTTTGATCTTTTCTTAAGAAAAGGAAGCACCATGGCACAATGTCCTTTAGGGTCATGGGTGTCATATTCCTCCTACAATCATACGTAAATTACAAAAAAGTGTCAGCAGAATGAAATTAACAAGAATAGATAGATATGTAAAAAAATAGAATTTCAACTAACTGAATATTAATTTTTTGAGAAAACAACAATTAGTATGTGGTAAATCATTTCAAGAAAATACATATATTTAAAAAACAATGAAATTCTTCTCGCATAAACCAACCCTCAAAGGCCACAATCTGTAAATGCTGTTCTTTTTTCTTCAGCTTTATAACTCATGCACATTCTAGAAACACAAAAGAGAGAATTCCCACTGAATTTGGCCAACTCAGTAATGGAAATATTAAATTCCCGGAATCTAAAAGGTAGAATTAAAAAAATAAATCTACACATTAGTCAGACGTTAATGATGGAACAAATCACAAATAACATAAACGGATCTACTATCTGGACAATGAACATTATACATGTAATCAGCAAAAGACTAATCTTCTTACACCATGAAGTCCATGAATAAATGTGCAAAAGGCATCTATTACTTAGATATAAACTGTCAGCTCTCTAGTATTACCTGCTCTAATAATGCATCCCTTTGACAAAGCAATAATAACTCTGTTTCATGTATTACTTTGTGGAAAGACTGCTGTACTAAAAGCCTAAAACAGACATTCCATAGTAAAACAAAGAGCTTTATATTTGTGCTCCGCCATAACACGGAACATGAAAACTCAAACCCCTATCTGATGCAACAAAAATTACAGCATATACACTGAAGTACACCAATACAGCAACTCATGCCATGTTTTCTCAACAATGACAGAGGAATGAGCTGGTTAAATTATTTCACCTACATTAAGGATCTATCCTACCCAGCTTCCTGCTATGTTCAGCATGAACAGATAGGAACTGGGAGAGATTCTATTAAGCTTCTGGAGGACAGACATATCAAGGTTCAAAGCAATTCATCCAGGATGAGGAAGAAAGTGGAACTTCTCAGCATTAATTTTTTTTTTTTTTTTAAAGAAAAAAAACTAAGAATAATTACTTAATTAGAACTGTCTGAACACAGAAGAAATGATTTCAACTGTTAGACCTGGAAACCTCAAAAGAAAATTGCAGTTCTTAAAACAGCATGCATATCCAATTCAGGGAGACCCATGTTAATCCTCAATGTCCAAGACTATTGTCAGCTTAAATCTTAGGATAACCGTTTCTTAGTTTGAATTTAGTTTAGACCAAATTTCAATAATTGTAAAGAGATAGAACCTCTTATATACAACTAGAACGCATAAGAAATAACTGAACAACCCATTCACCATAAAGAACTAATTATCAAACCCACTACATTAGGTCAAAAGCACTCAACTTCTGTTTGAACTATAACTCGGTCCCAACAGAAACACCAAAAAGAATAGTCCCTAAGACTGCCATCTGTGACAACTCAACCACTTCTATCTCCAGCTTCCATGTAACACCCAAACAGAACATCCACTTCATCATCTACAAGGATTTCCCAATTAAAAGTCCAAACAAGGGGCATTTCCTATATATCTTCTTTTTTTTTTTCCCCCATTTTCCCAAAAGAAGGTCAACAACTTTTAGCTCTACTTCTATATCCACTCTTACAACTGTTCAGCGACAAGATTGTCAATGAACATACACTTCATCAACCACAGCCTTACATCAATTCTCCAACATATTAGAAGTCTATTTGGCAAAATCCTAATTTCTTCACATAAAACCAATCAGGTGGAGACAAACAGTTACTTTCCCAAACAACAACAACAAACAACAACATACCCAGCAAATTCCCACAATGTGGGGTCTGGGGAGGGTAGAGTGCACGCAGACCTTACCCGCACCTTTCTGTTTCCGAAAGACCCTCGACTCAAAAGAGAACAAGACAAAAGGTCAGATAAGGACAAGCATAACAAAACAATATGAAAACGAGAAGCAACAAAAGCGAGATAGTCATGATAAACAGTAGCTACCATAAATAAATAAGATACTCGAAGTACAAGACCCAACAATATAAGCAGAAATCAGATGGCAATAAACGAATGAGTTACTTTCCCAAACAACAAGAAGGAAAAAAAAACTGCACTATAAACCTATCTATGCCCCTCTTGGGATCACCCATCGAAGGATCAAGCACGAATTAATCAAATTTTAGGTCATAAACTCAAGAAATGACTTGTTTTGGTATCCCAAATTCCTCTCAACCAAGATAAACCAATTTTCTGTCCCACTTCATAGAATTGTATCTATGAAATCTAACTATATACAAAATCTAAGCAGTAAATTAGTTCAAAACCAAGAATTGAGAAAAAAGATCCATTCAAACCTGTCTGGCGACAAGATTGTCAATGAACATACACTTCATCAACCACAGCATTATATCAATTCTAAGATATACTTAGAAGTCCATTTGGCAAAATCCTCATTTCTTCACATAAAAACACTCAAGTGGACACAAACAGAGTAAATTGCCCTGCACTAACCTATCTAAGCGCCTCTCGCGGTCATATCAAGCACGAATTAATCAAATTTTAGGTCATAAGCACAAGAACTAACTTGTTTTAGCATCCCCAATTCCTCTCAACCAACATAAACCCAAATTTCTAAGCAAAAAATTAATTCAAAACACAAGAATTGAGAAAAAAGATCCATACAAACCTGTAATCGAATGTTCCGAAAACGCTCTTGGGCATCACTCATACTGAAAGAACGGTCACGCTTTGAAGAAATCTCTCTCCTTTGTAGCTTCTTGACGCTATTCAAGAACTCATCAACCCCTCCACGTGTACGCTTCTTTGCCACCACTCTCTTACCTGAACATGGACGAGGACTAGCACATATTCTACGCCCATCCATTTCTAAATCAACACACAAAATCTAAACCCTAATACTACTAATTATCTATACAGCATAACACCTTCAATACACACTACTTTCTATGTTTAAAGAGGGAAAAAAACAGATATGGGTTTCGATTAAAAACACCAAATCTCAATGACCCAGATGGAAATTTTCCATTAAAACACTAAATCTTGATGACCCAGATGGGAAATTTCGATTAAAACCCTAAATCTTGATGACCCAGATTGGAAAATTTAGGGCTTTTCCAACCCCCACAACAAAGAGGCCTAATCAAGAACACTTTTTTGTGAAACGTCTTTTGTTTCGTTAATAAAAAGGCATACTCAACAAAAGTTAAAATCTTCACTGGTATTACAAAATTACAATTAAAAAAAAAATGAATGAAGACAGACAGTGGGGGGATTTGGCAAAGAGGAAGGATAGATAGGCCAAGAAAAGGGAGACGGGCCGGACATGAAAGATAGAAAAACAATGTGTAGGATTTTAAATCAGCTTCACGTCCGTCTTACATTTTTCAAAAATACATCTTCAGAGGCTTTCATTTTCTCTCAATTATGAGCTTTTAGTGCCATGTACTTTCTAAATTAATTGAAAATATATGTTACCCCTTGAAATCAGTGATTTCAAACTAAGATCATTTGAAGTTAAAGTTTTATTTGGATATGTAATTTAATTTTTTTAAGTTATATTTTTTCTTATAGATCTAAAAGAAACTATCAAAACTTTTCAAATTCTTATACAATCTTACCAAATGAGCAAATCATAGTTTATAATAACAAAATTAATACGCTACTAGAAGGCCTTTCTAAAAAAATACAACATTAAGTGATTGAACTTTAGTTCAATAAAAACGAAAATTGAATATGAGTTGTATAAGTAAATGCAGTTAGTAAATGGTTGGTAATGGTAAATTTGTTATAAATATACTACCAACTTGCACATCTTTTAATATTTGATATAAATGATTGGTAAATACATCTACCAATTTATGGATCTTCTTTTTACAAAATATAAACTTATGGGTCAAGTTTTACATTTAAAATAATTGAAAATGATGATTTGGAATCCCAAATCATACATTTTTGGAGAGTTTGGGATTTGAAATCATGATATGAACTTGAAGTTAAAATTTTGTGCAAACTGCATAAATAAACGCTGATTTGAAATCAAAATCATGATTTCATATCGCGTGGCCAAACACCTAATTAGTGTATCACATATCAAAATTTTAAGCAATGAAGGATTGATCTAGTTAGTTACCTCTTGTGAATTCAGACCTTAGTATGAGTAAACAAGATTAAAAAAAAATTAATTTAAATTCAAATTACTTAGATTAGTATTAAAAAAAAAGTCAGTTTTGGAATGGATCTACAACAAATGAAGTCTCCAGAGGTATGGCGGCTTGTTTTGTACCATCATTTTAGATTCGACTCAATTTTGAATCAACTGCTAGATCATCAACATTGAATCTTCGTATGAAAATCAAAATAGAAAAGTTGAATTTAAATTACCTAAATTAGTTTAAAATTTTACTTTTAGAGTGGATCTGGGCCAAAGAGGGTCTCATGATGTATGACACCTTGTGTTGTGCCATAAATTTTGAATTTCCAACCAGTTTTAGCGAAATCTTGAATCAAGGAGTAGATCATCAAAATTGAATTCAAATCTTGGTATGAAAAAACAAAACCGGAAAGGAATTAACTTGAACTCAAATTACTTAAATTAGAAGGAAAAAAGTTACTTAGGAGTAGATCTGTGGCAAAGAGGAATCTTTGTAGGTATGGTGACTAGTGTTGTGCCGTCATTCTGGATTTCCAACTAAGTTCGGTGCCTTGAATCAACTAGTAGATCGTAAACATAGAGGCACAATTCATTTTCCAGATGGGTTGAGAGATGAGTCAAATTTGCGTATACCCATACCGATCTCACACTCCTTTTATTGTTCTTTTGCCACTTCTCGATAATCACGAAGAGAATCTTTAGACTGAACTAAGTAGGAGGGGGGCTGGTGTCAGTATATTATTTGTAAACCTAGTTTTTTTTTTATTATGTAAAAAATACTTTTAAAAGTTTTTAAAACTCAAATATTTCAAAAGCTCCAACACTAGTTTTGGAAGTTTTCAGATATTTGAAGAATTAATTCTGAAAGTATAAAAACATGTTTACTTTTTCAATTACAAGTCAAACAAAAATTATTATGTACTTAAGTTTTGAAAAACATTCAAACAAACGATTGAGTTACTTCGAGATTAAAAAGTTAGTCAAAGCAATAATATATTGGAAATATTATTTAGGCAACAAAATTTGGTCAATGACATAAGTCACTTTTCCCCTTTCTTTTTGAAAAAATACTTTTCAAAAACATAAGACTTTCCCCTTAACAAACGAGACTAAACACCTCAAGGCGAGACGTTCGCTCTAAGAAACTCTCAAGTTAATGTGTAACTGTTACTTTTAGCTCTTTAACTCCACAAAGTCATATTAAGTATATTGAGTCATTGGCAATGGATCAATGCCAAAATCCACTTCCAAAGAAAATGAAGTATCTGGTAAATCCTCAAGAAACACGTCTTGAAACTTATTAACAATTGAAGTTGTTCCAAGGGTCGATTACTCCACTCTAGTGTCCTAAAGTATAGTTATATACGTCGAACACCCTTTGTTTCACTTATACGGAAGTATCTTAAAAGGAGTAACCATGCACTTAGTCAACTGAGTGATTCTTCCCATTCAATATTATGTTCATTAAGAATGATAAGTTTGAGTCATCCAACCCTCTCGGCATACCAAACGAGCGTAGTTCGTCTCAAATCTGGCAAATCGATATTCAAGATGACCTTGATGTCACCTTTCTCAAGCAATAACTAACCCGCATGTGTATCTAAGTCCCTATATTGTAACCACGCATGCCCATAGGCCCGATCATCAATGATAGACTCCCCAACTTGATTAAAAACCATGAGCTAATTAAGAACTTTAGACTACTTGTTCTCGCTCAACAACTATGTCATCAAATTGGTGCTCGACGTTATTTCTAATGAGCTCATGTGGTACTAAATATACAAAATTTTGTGACATCGATGATATAAACACTTTATTTGATGACAATCAGGTCACCTTGCTTGAATATTAAAACTTTCATTTTAGCACATTCATTTTCCTAAATAGAAGGAAACTCTTCATAAGAAGTCGTACAACCTCAGACCTCATCACATGAGGTAACCTTACCTTTCTCTATCATTATCCAATGTCTCATAGTTTCTTATCATGACTGTTAGTTAGTAGGTGATCAACTGATCTTTATGAGTTTACATAGTCCATAGGATGTAAGAATTTGTTTCATCCCATTAATAATATACTGAAAGTCTATTAATACATTTGTATCCTATGAAAGTAGTAAAATTTGAGACGGTATTGGGGCTTCTACAATCCCACATTCCATCTCAAACAACTCTTTCTTGTTATGCCCATACTTTCTAAGTATAATCCTTGAACACAAGACACTTACTACATAGTTCTCTCACTAACTATACCTATTCAAATTGTAAACACTTCATTCCATTACTTTTCATGGCTGACGAGGCACTCGTTCAATCATTGAGCATATAACTAAGAAAATATAGTTTTCACTGTCACACCCCACCCTTGGTAAGGCGTGATTGGCACCCGGCATCCTACAGGAACCGAGCGAACCAACTTAGAACTTACATCCTTCGTGTCTCAAATGGAAACAATAAGATCAAGAGGCTAAATATGAATATAATATCATGCATAAGTAAATGTACAATGGACCTATGATGCCGACATTACTACTGTCACACTATGACTAAGCTGTACACAGGAACTGTCCGCAAAGCTTCTATGAACACGATCGATATATGAGTCGGGACAAAATTCCCCGACATACCCTCTTGTCACAAAAAAAAAAAACATATGCAACTCAGACTCGGCAATGCTCCAGGAAGAAGTGGAGCTCACTAATCAAAACTCGGTACCAAGGCAACCTACGATGAAAGATCCTCGTCTCGTCTATCTACACCGCGGCATGAACGCAAGGTCCACAAGGGACGTCAGTACGAGCAATGTACTGAGTATGTAAGGCATGGATAGTAGTATGATATCAGAATGAAGATGATATAAGATAAAGTAAGTAATTATACCTCGTACTCTTCTTAAGATCTCTATCATGTAAATTAGTCATCTAAAGGAAAAAACATTTCATACACATCCATACACAACATACATACACTAGCATTCACATACACTTACTATACATACATCTGTCATATCCGTACCCGGCCCTTTCGGGACTCGGTGTTATCCGTACCCAGCCCTTTCGAGACTCGGTGTGATCCGTACCCGGCCCTTTCGGGACTCGGTGTGATACCCAACTGATCAGTGGGATGCAATGCATACATACATACATACATAAAAAGACATAACTGAAATCAACATCATCATTACCATTATCATTATCACTATATCCTTCCTTAGAAGATCAACTATCTTAAGGTGAAGTCGACGATGTCATGGGATTCTCGAGAATCATGAACTTAGATAGCATTAAAAATAGAACCGTCATCGCTATATTTCACCTCGAAAGAACAAGTATTATGAGGTGAGATCAATCACAAAGAATAGCCTCACGATCATGAATAAGCTCAATAATATCGTAAGGACCACGAGATTCATAGACTTCTAGAATTTGTGGAGGCAAGGATATTATGGATATGGCACAAATGTTTATAACAAAAGAATCATGCCTTTAGAAAGAAAGGGTTTGGCCTTAACATACCTTTTTAGTCGCCTTAACTTTAACTACTCAGTGCTTGTCCTCCCAGGCCCATAAATCTATATTCAAGAAAATTTATACTATTGTTAGACTCACCTTTATACGTTTATCTTAGTCCTTCAAATAAATCTTTCTACAATCTGCCGAAATTTCACAAAAGATCTCCCCCTATATTCTTTACCTCCTCGAAATACCAAAACAACTCCCAAACAATACCAACAACATCAACAACCATATCAATACCAATATATTCCTTAAAACATCCCACACGATGTTTCTCCAATATTCAACCAACCATAACAACATCCATAATACCATAATAAAAGAATTATATCCAACTCTTTATGATTTTTCTCCTATGATTCTTTCCTTTCCAAGAATTGCTAAACCTTTATATCATCTTAATCATGTAAATAATAGCAAGAACATACCTTATAGTAGAAGAACTTCACTTTATTCACTTTAAACTTGAATCACACGCGACGCTATACGATTCTATACTCGCAACTATACGTTGCCCGAACCTAATTCGGAATTATTGTTGATTTAGGCTTGAAATTTGGGTTTGGAAGTTGGGGAAATTTCTAGAGGGTTTTGGAACAATTTGGAAGAGGTTTTTGGCTAAAAAGAGGGGGCAAGCCCTTTTATATTAGTTCAAATTCGGGGGTCACCGTAGCAAGATCAGAGCAAGTCGGGCACTGTAGCTAGCATCGTAGCACGCGTTTCGTTCGTCAGCCGAACTTGTAACATCCATAATTCTCTACTTCGATATCGTATCGATGAGCGGTTTGTTGAGTTGGAAACTAGACTCGACGAACTTCATTTTAGGCTTTTGAAACACCTTAAAACTCTTAATATACTAGGAGATATACCCCTCCAAATTTGACCTAAAATTCTATCTAAAATTCTGTCAACTTTTTTCAAATTTTCGACAAATTTATTTTCTTCGATTTGCTTTGCCCCGAATTTCCCATAGCTTATTATATGAGCGTAAACCGTCATGACCATAGGATTAGTTCGCATAATATCATATATCCTTGAAGGGAGCTCCAATATCCATACTTAGAACGTCCAACACTTATAAATTTTCACGTACGAAACTACGGGGTGTAACATTCTCCCCCCTTTCAAAAAATATTCGTCCTCGAATGTTAAAGTAGAGTTCACTCTGAGGTAAATGTCCATGTTCTTACCTGAATTCACTGGTAATTACTTTGCTCACTTGCTCAATTAAAAAGTAACTTATTCGAATTACGCAGGTTATCTTTCTTCCTTTGTCGTGTGCACTTTTATATGATACATACTTCCATTCAGAATTTCTTGTTCTCACCAATATCCCCTAACTTCATCTTCTTAGAGTTTAATTCATTCTCATTCCTTCCATTTTGATATCCTCAAACTAGTCATATCACAAAGATCCTTTGCTTTCCATAGTAGTCAAATTAATCCTTGCGATACTTTATCTATTAACCAGTTTAACACCGAAATTTTTGCTTAAATCCTCTTGCCCTTGGTTGGACTTCTTGCACTTGCGTTTGCTGACGGTAGCTCTTGTACTTATATCAAACATCTCAAATCTCTTCCTTAATGATTTGTTTCCTTCAACTTACCCTTAAAGTTTCTGATTCCTTAGTTCGGCTAATAAATTAGGAGTGAACTCTTAACTAAGGGTCCTTGTCCTGCAGCAAATTCAAATCTCTTCATTCTTTCCTTATCTGTAACCTCCATTCCTCCCCCCCTTTTTAAGGGAAGCCATTATTTTACTTGTTCCACGAGGGTTCATTGTCACCAACTTGTTTCGACCAAACGCAATATCCTTTGATCATTTCCTTTGGGGTTCTCCCTTTATCTTTTTGACCTTTGCCCGGCTCTCACTTGATAAGTCTAACGCACTTATCCGTTGTTTTAGTTTATCACCAAGCGGATCTTTTAATTCCTTAAATGCTCGTCTCCTCTATTTATATCCTTGAATCCTTTTCTTGCGATCTTATCTCCGTCTACTTTTATGACTTTTCCTTGCATTTCCTTAGCTCATCTTGCTTCATAACTCCCTATTACTTTTCGATTGCCCCATTGTCGGGTGTCATAATTCCTACAATACCTTATCCAGTCAATCCTTGTCTTCGTCATGAAATACCTATAAAGTGCATCCTGTCATTCACTTTCATTTCCCTTTACGATATCATAGCTTGCTCGTACGTATGTCTATTCCTTATATTTTCATCCGTTTCCTTTATAACCGTATCTATATTCTAAGTCCACCGTCTTATGCCATCACCGTTCACCGTGTCCAACCTTACTAATTTATTAAACTTCCTCTTATCGTCGATGGTCACATAACTTTATTTAATCAATTCATAACCGTAGCTTTCGTATTCTGTCCTCCTTGATTTCCTTTGCTCTTAAGGTGCTCTTTCCCGTCTGCCACTTAATAATATCTACCTAGAAGTCTGCAAAATGTTCCACTATGAGTACAAACCCATCTTGATCTCGTATAGATATATTTACTTCTAGGGTGAAACTTCCCATACTCATTAACTTCCTTCTCCATATCAGTATTTCTTTGTTACCTCTTACTAACCAATCCAATCTATAAATCGTAATACCTTATTTCCGAGTTCCTAATGCCAACTTTCCTTATCTTTCCAATAGGTCTCAATCCCCCGAAATCTCGGATGCAACTCATTCCAGTTTCTTTAACTGCTAATCATTTTTCCCTCTAGGGTTCCTCCTTTAAATTAAATTTAAAATCATTCTAAAACTTCTCTTTGAAAGTGTCTCATAATTGTTTCTTCAATCATGACTTACCAAACGGCTAATGGTCATTTTTTTCCTTTACACTTTCTCTATAAACATGCAAACAATTCAATTTGTTAAAATTTCGCAGTTTCCTCTATAATTTTACTACCTCATTCCTATACACACCAAACACATCCAATGCCCCACGCAGCAATCACAAATACCCATAATATCTTGCCCAAGTTCTTATATCAACGTTTATCCACATTAATAAAACAGAAACATACCTTTCGAATGAACAACTTCAATTCTCAAATTATCTTGTAGTAGCAAGATAATCAACTCGCTTATCCATGATCAAAACATTTAGGGGTTAGAATCAGTGACATCATATCCTATGATTTAGCTCTACGGCACGATCTAAGATGAGAAAGAAGGGTCAATCCTTCCTAAATGCCTTACAGCCTCCTGTTTATAAATGTGGTGCACTGCACACCATAAACAAGACTCAGCTAGACACGGCTTGCAGACAACCCTAGGACAGACCTGCTCTGATACCACTTTATCACACCCCACCCTTGGTAAGGCGTGATTGGCACCCGGCACCCTACAGGAACCGAGCGAACCAACTTATAACTTACAACCTTCGTTTCTCAAATGGAAACAATAAGATCAAAAGGCTAAATATGAATATAATATCATGCATAAGTAAATGTACAATGGACCCATGATGCTGACATTACTACTGTCACACTATGACTAAGCTGTACACAGAACCGGCTCCGCAAAGCCTCTATGAACATGACTGAAGTATATGAGTCCGGACAGTCCCCCGACATACCCTCTTGTCATAAAAAAAAAAACATACGCAACTCAGCACGGCAATACTCCAGAAGAAGTGAGCTTACCAATCAAAACTGGTACTCCGCGGCAACCTACGATGAAAGATCCTCGTCTCGTCTATCTACACCTGCGGGCATGAACGCAGCGTCCACAAGAAGGGACGTCAGTACGAGCAATGTACTGAGTATGTAAGGCATGAATAGTAGTATGATATCAGAATGAAGATGATATAAGATAAAGTAAGTAATTATACCTCGTACTCTTCTTAAGATCTCTATCATGTAAACTAGTCGTCTACAGGAAAAACATTTCATACACATCCATACACAACATACATACACTAGCATTCACATACACTTACTATACATACATCTCACATATCCATACTCGAATTTTTCGGGACTCGGTGTCATCCGTACCCGGGCCCTTTCGGGACTCGATGTGATCCGTACTCCGCCTTTCGGACTGACTCGGGTGTGATCCATACCCGGCTCTTTCGGGACTCGGTGTGATGTCAGACTCGGTGTCATCCGTACTCCGCCTTTTCGGACTCGGTGTCATCCGTACCCGGCTCTTTCGGGACTCGGTGTGATACCCAACTGATCAGTGGGATGCAATGCATACATACATACATACATACATACATACATACATAAAAAGACATAACCGAAATCAACATCATCATTACCATTATCATTATCACTATATCCTTCCTTAGAAGATCAACTATCTTAAGGTAAAGCCGACTATGTCATGGGAGTCTCGAGAATCATGAACTTAGATAGCATTGAAAATAGAACCGTCATCGCTATATCTCACCTCGAAAGAACAAGTATGAAAGAGATCAATCACAAAGAATAGCCTCAAGATCATGAATAAACTCAATAATATTCGTAAGGACCATGAGATTCATAGACTTCTAGCATTTGTGGAGGCAAGGATATTATGGATATGGCACAAAGGTTTATAACAAAAGAATCATGCCTTTAGAAAGAAAGGGTTTGGCCTTAACATACCTTTTTAGTCGCCTTAACTTTAACTACTCAGTGCTTGTCCTCCGAGGCCCGTAAATCTATATTCAAGAAAATTTATACTATTGTTAGACTCACCTTTATACGCTTGTCTTAGTCCTTCAAATAAATCTTTCTACAACTGGCCAAAATTTCAGCAGCATCTCCCCTATATTTTTTACCTCCTCGAAATACCAAAACAACTCCCAAACAATACCAACAACATTAACAACCATATCAATACCAATATATTCCGTAAAACATCCCACACGATATTTCTCTAATATTCAACCAACCATAACAACATCCATAATACCATAATCAAAGAATTATATTCAAATCTTTATAATTTTCTCCTATAATTCTTTCCTTTCCAAGAATTGCTAAACCTTTATGTCATCTTAACCATGTAAATAATAGCAAGAACATACCTTATAGTAGAAGAACTTCACTTTATTCACCTTAAACTTGAACCACACGCGTCGCTATATGATTCTATACTCGCAACTATACGTTGTCCGAACCGATTTCGGGAATTATTGCTGATTTTGGTCAAATTGCTGGGGAAATTTCTGTAGGTTTGGAACAATTTGGAAGAGGTTTTTGGCTGAAAAAGGGCAAGCCCCTTTTATATTAGTTCAAAATTGGTTGAGTACTGTAGCATCAGGAAGACGCGTTTCGTGCTTCACTAACTTGTAACGTCCATAATTTCTCTACTTCGATATCGTATCGATGAGCGGTTTGTTGCATTGGAAACTCAGGACTCGACAAACTTCATTTTAGGCTTTTGGAACACCTAAAAACTCTTAATATACTAGGAGATATACCCCTCCAAATTTGACCTAAAATTCTGTCCAAAATTCTGTCAACTTTTTTCAAATTTTCGACAAATTTATTTTCTTCGATTTGCTTTGCCTCGAATTTTCCATAGCTTATTATATGAGCGTAAACCATCATGACCATAGGATTAGTTCGCATAATATCATATATCCTTGAAGGGAGCTCCAGTATCCATACTTAGAACGTCTAACACTTATAAATTTTCACGTACGAAACTACGGGGTGTAACATTCACATAGCTTACTATACCATCACTCCCATTAGCAGGGACATGCTCGGTTTAAAGGCCTTGAATCATGACCTCATCTGATTGGGTCCCTGAGACTATGTTGCGATTTGTATTCAGGATAGTTTTATCCCCACATCATGGAAAAAACTCTACACCTCATTTATAGCATCACTTGTCGTTAGTGCCCAAAATGAGAACCGTACTCCCATCATCGCATAGGAAAGAAAAGAAAGAATATCGAAGTTCCTATTTCAAGCTCTATAGCATGAGGAAAGAAAAGGGGAGTATTTTCTTAAATGCCTCTGTATCTGTCACGACCCAAATTCACTAAGTCGGGGCACCTACCGTTTCCACCTCGGTAGGCGAACCCTTTTCCAAATCATCAATTCAAACCACAATAAAGTAAATAGAGCTAAATAAGTAGAAGCCTAAATCATAAATAATCATAAGTGCGAAATATATATTTATTCCTCTCGTTGTCAGAGAACCTATGGTTTCCTAGTCGGTATGCCTTTGGAATAAGACCGAGCCCTCGAGTTTTGAGATAGAAGGTGTCTTATCCCATGTACAAAGGTACCATCAGGTATTACTGGCAAATTACAGAACTAGAAGTTGAACGAATCGAATCGACGCAACCTGAACTAATTCAGGAAAATCTGCAGACACTAGTCATCGTCGACGGGCTGTCGACATGTCTATGGACCATCATTGTGTGGCGTTTTTATGTTTCCCAGCCTTGAAGCTGCAGGCGCAGGTCGACACGTCGAATGGTCGTCGACCCGCTCGTCGAACCGCACCGCTAGAACTTTTTAGTTCCAAGCATAAATTTATGACCCTATGAATTTATTTCTCATTTTCACTCTTCCAAGTCAGAGAAAACCCTAGTATATTTACTCTCAGTATTTTCTATCATTATAGTGGAGATTTGGTAAGGTCCGAGCCCCGTAAACCCGAGCTTGTGAAGAAGAAGGTTGTTTCTAGGGTTTCTTCAAAGTTGTGAAGCTTAGGAAGTTGGAGTTGAAGTTGATCCTTGGAATCTTAGGCCCCTCAAGGTATGTAAATGATTTCTACCCTTGTATTTAAGTTAATTATCAAGAGTTTTAGTGGTTTTAAGTGAAGAGAGGATACTTATGGAAGTGGTAAATGGATGGAGGGTAAGATAGTGACTTGGGGCTATTTTAAGAGATGATTGGGAATGGATTCGAGTATATTTTTGATATGTAAGTGTTTTCATTGTAGTTGCAGATATTATGGTTGATGTTGGATGGAATGGGAAGTTGAAGGGTTGTAAACTTACAAGGGAAATGTTGTCCACAATACGTTAATCTCTTTTATATTTAAAAATGGTTAGTAAACAAGGTAATTAGTCTAATTAAGGCCTATGTTATCTTGATTGTAGACCTACGAGTTCGAAAAGTGGAAGTTGGACGATTGGATAAACTTCAAGGTATGTTAAGGTTATCTTTTCTTTCTTTTGGCATGATCTTATGATATGAATCTACAAGTGAGTAAACGAGCTTTCATATTACTCTACTCTTAGAAGCACTAGGAGTACTTCAGTCTTTGATGTTCCTATATGTCACGACCCGACTAGGGGCCCTGACAGGTACCCGGGGCTAACCACCGAACACCGCTCATACTATTACCCATCATACTCATCCTGCGTTCATTCATTATTCTTGTACTCAAAATCATAGGAAAACCATTTCCATTTTGAAACATATTTACCTTTATATACATAAGCCCTTCGGCTATCAAAATAATATATATACAATGAGGAAATTATGAGGCCATACTACCCACACCTACGTATCTACGAGCCTCTACTTGAGTACTAGACATATGGACAGGACAGGACCCCGTCGTGCCCAAAATATATACACATAAAATCATAAGCAATGGCACCTCTCCTAATGGAGTGCTCTCAAGTCTGGTCGATAGCTCCTATGAATCTAGATCACCCCTCCCCCCCCCCCCCCGTCTACCCGTGGGCACGAACAGCTTCCAAAGAAAAAGGACGTCGCATGACGAGCATTGTCTTGATATGTAAGGCATAAACAATAATAATTCATCGGTGAAATATGGAGGTATCAAATGAAGAACAACCTGTAACTGACTGTCAATTTTGATAGAAATAAAGCATGCTAACTCACTTCATAAACATCATCATATCATATATGCATAACTATATAAGCTTCCCAACCATATAGGTACAGTGTGATCATCATTAGCTCGCGTCCGGCCTCAGCGTCCGGGTAACCATCTCATGCCGCCCACTAGTGTGTCGCCCGTACCTGCTAGATACATGGTGTATATCTTTGCCACGACTTTAGCCCCGGTGTCCGCCCCCGTATAAGCGCGGTGTAATATCATCATCATGTACATTTCATAGGCTTATCATAATCTTGTCATACTCTTATCATAATGCATGCATAGGAACTCATAGGAACTCAAAGACCACTATACTTTATCGGGGTGACATAAGGTCGTGAACCCCCGATTCCATTATGGAGCATTCATAAGCATTACTTTCCCATGAAGGAATTAGCACATAAGGTGAGTGTATACAATAAACAACATCAATGGATCATAGTTAGAATCATTAGCTTTAAGATCTTAAGACTTAACTCATCATCATCACTATCATACGCATGACATATCTCGTTTCTGTATTTCATGCTAAGCTCCTTATAATCATAGGCTCATAATTACAGGAATGTAAGAAAGTCATGGGAAAATAGGAGAATTCATGCCATGGGAGTCACGCCTTAGAAGGAAGGGACTAGCCTTACATACCTTTTCGTTTAGCTATTCTATCGCTTGATCGTTCTCCTTCAACGCTCACGTTTCTACCTTCAAGAGAGTTCGCATTAACGTTAGCTAGTCGATCACATGAACATGCCCACTAAAGCTAGAGAAAATTGGGCAGCATTTCCTTTGTTTATACAAATTTCCCCATCTCATATATTAACTCCCAAACGTCTATAATACATTCGCAATATAATAACTAACAATCTTCATTCAGCTACATTATCCACAATGCACAATTTCACTTCAATTCATCCATAATCATGGTCATAGTACACTAGTACGTCCTCTCACATATAGTGTTTATCCCTTGTTCTTAATATCGTTTATAGCATAATCATAATCACAACATATCAAGAATCATGATTCATTCTAAGCTACCACTCAAAGATGTCACTATTCTCTCATTTATGGCCCATTTTCTATCTCCTTCTACAATCCAAGTCTTTCAACCTCTAAATACCTTAAACAACATGGAATGATCATAAACTCACCTTAGATAGTGTGGGGATGTGTCACACCCTCAATCCGATAGGGTGTGATGGGCACTCGACCCTTACCTAGGGCCGAGCGAACCCACAGACTTTCATAATACGCACAATCATCTTTGTCCCAAAACTTAGCATAAGCACACACATTGAATTTTTTTTTGAAAACAAACATGCCTTTAGTTCTATCGAAACGGACAAATTTCGTAACATACAAAACTGGTAACACAATCCGTAATAATACATCGGCTTACATAAACGCACAAACCGACATATCATACACACGACAGCATCGTTCGCAAAGTCTCTACCATAACTTCGGATGCCATACAAAAGTACTCGACTCGGCGGCACTCGGAGAAATGGAGCTCGCCAATCCAGCTAGAGCATCCTGCTCAACATCATCGGCTCATACGTAGGTACACGCGCGGCATGAAACGTAGCCCACGAAGAAACGGTCAAGTTGGACGAATATGTGGCGAGTATGCAAAGCGAAAGCACGGAAACGAAATCATAATCGGAATTCAACTGTACGAAAATGAGCGTATTAACCGTAATACCAAGGTACTTGCACCTGACATACAAATCATACATAAGGAGTTCAGAAGACCAATAGGATAATCAGAAGTACTGAAATAAAGTCATAACCGGAGTAAGGTATGCAGGCGTGAGCATAATAACCCAAATACCAAAATATTCAAACCCGAAATATAAATCATACATAAGCAGTACAGAAGACAAATATAATCATCAGAATGCCCAAAATGCTTAGCTTTATTTTAAAAAAAAAAAACATTTCCGACTCACATATGCGGGAAATAGAACATATCATATAAACTAATGTTAACCGAGCGCCGAGGGACGTACGGCCTGATCCATAAATAATATAATAACCATAACCATACCTTAGCGCATCATAACATCATGACTGGTCACATGAGATGTCATTAACCGATGTGGGATTGGCCTAAACCAGTGTGGGATTGACCTAAACCAGTGTGGGATTGGCCTAAACCAGTGTGGGATTGGCTAAACCAATGTGGGATTGGCCTAAACCAATGTGAATTTTGCATCATCATTGGGTTTGCCCCACCACCGGGTTTGCCCCACCATTGGGTTTGCCCCACCTTAACAAGGTTTGCCCACTTGGCATACGATTCCGTAATCCATACATATAACATATTTCGAAATTCACATCACATCATATTTTGAAATACACATCATACATCGTATCACATCATATTTCGAAATACACATCATTTACAAACCGAGAAACCATAAGCACATAAATCCTTATTACTGACTCAACAGAATAATCAAACAAGTCCTCGTTTAAAAGCCAAAACAGTAGTCAAATCAAGTTTCCTTTGAACGTCACTTGGGAACAAATCAAATAGAATTTTTTGAAATCATAGTTACGTATCAAATCATAAGTGTACGGATCATTATTTCGGCTCTCAAAAACAAATATATAATCATAGTCACATATCAAAATCACATGCATATGAGCAAATAAATAATTAAGTTACTTTCCAAAATTCGATGACCAATTATGTTTACTAACATCGGAAAGTGCAGAAACAAGTTTCGGATTTATCGGGATTAGTATACGGAAGTTACAATCTTCTGAAATCGTTCTTATGTGTCAAATTGTATTATCAAACTCAATGAAGTAGTTAAAATAACTATTTTATAGTAATCAAAGCGATGGTCAAAAGTTCTCTTTTAAAATCATACAAATATACTAAACAGAGCGACATAGGGAGATCTCGGAATGCGTGGGCCCCACCTCGGTCAAATTGAGGCGGCGTACCCCAAAATATGGTCGTTAGACCTTACGAGGTCATATACAAAGGATTCTAGGCCCTCCAATAGCATTTGGGAAAACTACGGATGTTTGAGTAAGTGTTTCAACAAAACAGGACATACTTAATTCAATTCTCGAATGAAAAAGGGCCAAAAATGAAACTCGGATTCCGAGGAGTAGAGTCGTCCCCAAAGCTCGTATCTTAGTCTAACATACCTAGGACATGCCAAGAGAAGGAAAGGGTGAGCTTTACATACCTTAGTTGCGCCGTACGCTCGTCCGGAGTTAGTTCCCGTTTCGCCCAAAATCTACAAATGGTCATGTTTACCAATTGGCAATAGTAAGACTTTTATAATTCAAATCTTTAATTCACTACTTGTCTACGGAAATTTGGGCAGCATCTCCCCTATAATTACATCATTCCCGAGAATCTAACTCGGCCAATTTAACAACAACAAACCCGAGAATGGAACTCGGCCACATTACCAACAATAATATCAACAATCAAGCCTTCCGACTTCAACAATTGATCCAAAAGACACTCCAACATTAGTAGCTCCTTTACACAATTCAATAACATTTCTATTACATATAATTCATACTTGTTCATATATTCCAATACTAACCCGAAACCATTCAACAATCTATACTTTAGCAATCTCATTCACTCTTATAATTATAAGGAACCATACTAGTATCACATTAATTCCTTCCATAATCCACAAACAATTTCAACCTCATTTCCAATCATTAAATCTTCATTTAGCATCACAAAATTCACAACACAACAACAATTAAAATGCTAAATAAAATCATTTCATCTATTCTACATAACACCACTATATCCGGCCATACTTCACCATTTCCAACTTCAACCAAATTCATTCCACTTTCATTCCCAATATGAAGTCCACAACCACAACTAGAATACTACATAAAATTCAACTCATCTTACCTATACCACTATACATACACACGGCCACACATGCATACACACAACACCATGCAAACTTCCATATTTTCATGAATTCTATCTGTTTCTACTTGCTACAACATAAATGAACCCTTCATAACATATAAAAAGGGATTAAATCTTACCTTTTCTCCCTAACTTCTTCACTTGAACAAGGTGCAAAAACGACGAAACGAGCGGCCCATCTTCCAAAATAACTACACCACGTTGTAAAGGACCCTTGAATTAGTAGGAATACATGAAGAAATAATTTTTTTGGACAAGATTTCAAGGGTCCCCTTTTCTCCTTCCTTGGCCGAATAGGCCTTGGCCTTTTTCTTCTTCTTTCTTTGTTTTTCTTTCTCAACTTCTTCTTGAGTTTTCTTGATTAAACATGGAATGAATTAATTCATCCATGTGCAATATATGCTCTCATGTGGGGCATGGCCCACACCCCTTTTCTCTTTTTTTTTTCTTTCTTTTTTTTTTTTTTTTGTTCAAGACAACACACACACCACAATTCCAATTTTGCCCTTGACCATTCTCCAATATTACTCATGAACCACCCTTAAAATTTACCTTTTTACCCCTAAACTTTCCTAATATTTCCACATTAATGACATCCACATTCATACTCGCATAAGCAACTTATGCATTAAACAAGATCACAATATAACTTTGCCCTTAACTTTTTGCAACTATCTCGAATCACCCAAACGTACGAAATACGGGCTATAACATCCTCCCCCCCTTTAGAACATTCGTCCTCGAATGTTCACCTAGCCTCATGGGGTGTCATAATACCTTTGGGGGGGGGGGGGAAATCCCGTTTATAGTTGTCCTTTTCTTTTTTGGTCTAGCCATCAACACCTTTCACCCCTTGTCACACTTCTCAGTTCCTTACAACGTTATCGTAATCCCACGTTATATCAAACAGATTCATAATTAGAGCCAGACGCACAGAAGCATATCGGACGGACCCGTAATCGTAGTCCATGTAATCGTAGTCGAGTCGGACGTATAGAACTATGTCGGACAAATCCGTGATCGAGTCGGATGTACGAAGATATATCGGACGAAACGTAATCGGTTCGAAGTACGGAGGCATAATAGATAGAGCCTTATCAAAATTAGAGGCGTAGGAGTATGACATACAGGATTATGATTAGAGTCAGACCACTTCCACTAATGCTTCGGTGACTTACGAAAATTTCCCTGTCGACATTTCATTACTCACTCTGATCGTTGCTCCACGAGTTATTTCATCAAAATATCCAATCGACTATAGAAAATAAATTTATATCCTTATGGAACTCCGCTTATCCTGTACAATAGTCCTTAGGCCCTTTTCTTATCGGCTCTCTAGTGTGAATTCCTCACAATTGCAATTGGGTATCGACTCACGTCGACGATTCGTATAAGTTCATGGCTTGTATTTTCATGCTCCGTATAATTAATGGGTCATGAACCATTTTCTTGTATCCGATGAACCCTTTCGTTTCCTTCATAGACACTACGTTCTTTCTCTCTTTCAAAAATTTCCAAACTGCCAATTGTTGATACTTGTATTACAATAGTCGTTGTTGTCCGAAACATCCTTTGAATCTCATCGTTTCTCTCCATTGTCCGTTGTGGATTTAGCTTGTATCTATTTTCTGTTCCTCTATTATTATTTAAACGTGTCGCTGCGTACTCAGGTACGGCGTAAGTTTACCCGATACAAAGGATTCAAATCATGGTACAAACATATCATAATTCAAGTTGGCATAAGGCATTCTCTTAAGGTGCTCTCCATATTTTCCTTTCATGTCGATTTCTACCTCTTTTAGATATCCTATTAAGTCCAATATAATATGTTCTCCCCCCCCCCCCCCCTTTTAAGGGGCTCCTTATATGCCAACAGTATTCAAGTATCTTTGTCTACGATAATTTCCTTATTCCTCGTCTTTCTTTCCAGCTCCGTGCATAGCATACCGGAACGTTTTACTACAAATTTTCCTTTCATTTTCTGTCTGCATCATCATTTTGTCCAATATTAGTCCTCTCACTCGTTTAATTTACATATTCGTAAATCTTCTTAGCTATGCGTTAGTGTTACAATTGTGCATCCATGTTGTCTTTAGCGTCCTGCTGCTTTTGCTCTTAGCATAAAATCCTTCTATCCCGCTTATTGAAATTGGTTAAGCCTCAGACATTCCTCTTCTATTCCATATTACCGCACTTCACCCTCTTCATGTACCTATCCTCGAATCTTTACCCAAACAGTCCCATGTTCTGCCAGTAGTTCCTCTCAGGACTTTCCCTATTAAGGTTTCTTACCTTTCATCTTTTTCCGACATTTTGATTTCCCTGTCTTCCATTAGCTTACTCTCTTTCCTTTCCAACCATCACTGTAGCAAAAATGCTAGCAATTTACCTTGTAACACTCGTGTTGTTTACTTTGTTATCGCTCGGACTTCGGTACCCTTACTTGATCCATATTTTCTGTACCATAGCGCCGGTTGCCGGGACTCACCTGGCCATCAATACAATCACATATGACATACCATACATATATATAATTACCATCCACTAACCCGCATAATACTTCTAGACATCACTCAAGCCTATCCAAATACTAGAGCTGTGACGCACTTTCTTTCTTTTTACCAGTATAATCCGCCCCGTCCTATGTGATTCCTTAAAGTTTCTGCCCATTCCGAAGACTCTAATCTTCCTTAAATAACTCGACTTCCTCGTTGGCTTCTTACGTCGAGATTTGTAAAACTTTCGGAAAACTTCCCAGGGGGTCACCCATCCTCAAATTTCTCCCACCTTGGCACGCTTAACCTCGAAACTTTGATGAAATTCAGTGCCTCAATGCTGATATAATCGCGTCCACTTCATCGTATGACCTTTATTACATGATTTGAAGCAAGTCGAAGTCTTACAGATTCCGAGACACCCGCGTAACGCGTCTTTTCCTTCACAATTACTATTTTACCCTTCTTTCAGTTACCCTTTCTTTTCTTACACCCGTTGTCACTTCCGTTATTAAATAACCCTTATTCCAAACCTTCCCTACAAAACTTGGTAGGTCTTCCTAATGCGTTTTATAACTCGCCTTTCCGTTTCACACTTGCCCTTATATCACATTATAGCTTTGGCTGCTTTCTCACTAGACTCTACTTATCTTCGTAACAGTCCCCCACTATATTCACATTCTATCTTATTCGTAGTCAATTCTATAATGTAACACTCCTTTAACCCTTTCCAATCAACTTTATCCTCGCATCCCACAAAGGTTCTTATCAACAACATCACTTCACACCCCAACCTCGGTGTGACGGCACTCGACTCTCATCGTGAGTCAAGCGAACCCCTTAAACGTCAACTCAATTTTTTTTTAAAACAAGAATTGGAAGTTGTAAATGAAATACCAAAATTGACGCGTAGCTCGAGGCATCTCAAACATGATATATAGATACATACAACATAAAACAAGGCGGGCCAAAGGCCTCGCCATTTCTCGTACAACAAAATAACGGCCGACAAGGCCAAACAAGAACCATGACTCCCACGCATTTGCGGACTTCTATAGAGTATAACACAGTACAATATATAAAGCTATACCAAAACGGGGGCAGCTCTCCGGAGCAAATGGAGGTTCGACTCCCGGTGCTATCTCCCTCTAAGCCGGGTCCCACGGTCGCGTCCACGAACTGCGGGCATGAAACGCGGCCCGAAGAAGGAGGTCACGGAATATGTACCGAATATGCAAAGCATCACCGAAGCAAGGAATAGAGAGTTCAACGGTAAGCAAGTTTAGATTACATCGGGGAAAAGTACAACGGAAAGCAAGTTTAGATTACACGACATGAACTAAATATTTAAATAAAATAGTCCTTCGGACGGCCGCCTCCGGCCTAATAATAATAACAATAATAGTAATAACAATAGCAATATCAATAATAGTAGTACTAGTAATCCCGCTTCGGGTGTACCGGTTCCGACATACGTCCATCCCGGCCCGGACATGCGGCCCGAATAAAATAATGGCCCCTTCGGGCATGTCGGTCCAACATACGTCTACCCCCGGCCCCATCGGACATGCGGTCCCGATATAATCCTAGCCCGCCGGGCATGTCACTCGCGGCATCACGGCTACCCTGGCCCCGTCGGGCATGCCACTCGCGACATAATACTAATCCTAGCCCCATCGGGCATAATAATAATAGTAGTAAGGATAATAAAATCTCACACCCCATCGGAGTGGTTTTGTACGCACCCCGCCGGAGTGGTTTTAGAAAAGCCTTAGAAAATAATATATCACACCCCTTCGGAGTGGTTTTAAGAAAGCTTTAGAAAATAATATATCACACACCCCACTTCGGAGTGGTTTTGAAAAGTTTTATAAAATAGCACACTCCCCCGGAGTGGTTTTGAAAAGTTTTATAAAATATCACTTAATAGAGTCATTTATAGAAGTTCCAAGGCAATTCGAATACATTCCGGCAAATTATGGACGTTTGAGCATTTTTCCAACAAGATAGGAGGATACTAGTGTCACGACCCGACTCGGGCCGTGACGAGTACCCGATACTTGTCTTAGGACACCCCTTGTCTACCGTATTACTTTTATTACTAAGCGGGCCATATGTTGCACCCCTTTTTTTTTTTTTCGACATATACATTGGTAACATAACAATAAACATAGACTATGCTTTCACAATACATTATATAGCGACAAGGACAATCGTAACACAACACATCTCACGTGCTTAGTCAAGCCTACGAGCCTCTAACATAGTAAACATATACATAGGAAGGGCCGAGTACTTGTCGTGCCCGAATACATATACAAGAGTAGTACCAAAAGACCGGCTCCCGATAACCGGAGCTACGCTGTCTGGCTGGCGATAGAACTCACAGAAACCGGTCCGTCTGCACCAGACCGCGCGGCATGAACGCGGCGTCCACGAAGGGACGTTAGTACAAATAGCGTACCAAGTATGTAAGGCGTAGTGTGTGTGTGTGTGCAAGTATAAACATAAGTAAGGATCACCATCTCATAGGTTCAGGGGATATATAATGAAGTAAGAAAATAACTGGTACATAGGAAGGCCCCTTTCAGGCCGGGTACTATGCGCGCTTACCTTAGGAAGATACCTCTTACCATAGACATAGAAAATGGAAAGCGTATTATGACATACCTTATCGTATAATTTCATGTCGTCCTATATCATAGGAGATCATATCATATCATAGCATGGCGTGTCATAGCATAGCATGTCATAGTATATCTTAGCGGAGCATAGCATATCATAGTGTATCGTGGCGTAGCATAGCGTATCATAGTACATCATGGCATAGCATGGCATAGCATAGCATATCATAGCACATCATGGCATAGCATGGCATAGCATAGCATATCATAGCACATCATGGCATAGCATAGCACCGAACGACGTCGGCTCGCCACATAGCCGAATAAATCGGCTCGCCCATATATCCCGCGTCCGGGCATCCCGCGTCCGGATGATAAGCGGTACCGACAGTGGCAATGAAACATAGTTCCTTCCCATTTCCAAGTATCCCTACCCCCACCCCATGTACATAGTTTCCATATTTCATAGACATATATCATTTTATATCATGTCATGTCATGTTATGTAGTGTCATAGACATTTCCTCATCTTCAGCATCATCATTTCTATCATAGAATCCTAGTAGTCATTTTAATCATAAGGATTTGTCAAAAATTGTAAACTTTGATTTGGAAAACAATAAATATTTTAGAAAACATTTACAAATTTTCAGAAAGGAAAGCAAGTCTTGAAATCGATGAACTAGTTAAAAACAACTATTATCTTGTAGTCAGAATAATAACCCAAAAGTTTCCTGTAGATTCTACGTTACAATAAATCCAATAGAACAATAAAGAAAATCCGGGAACAAAAGGGCCCACTTCGGCCAATTGAGGCGGCGTGTCAAATTTACGTATTCTATAGTTCATGGCGTCCCTTATAAGGATCTTAGAGTAATGGTCCTATTTGTGTGAGTTCTAGATGTCTAGGAACTTTTTCCAACCATTTGCGCAATTTGTAGTTCAATTCTACTGAATGAATAGTAGCGAATTTCAATCTTAGATTCCGAGAGAAGGATTGGTCCCCGAGACTCGTATTCGACTTAGTACGCCTAAGACATGCCATAGGAAGAAGGGTGAAGCCTTACATACCTCTTTTCGCTCCTTATGCTATTCCAAATTCACGTCGCAATCTCGTCAAAATCTGCGAATTGGTCATGTTTACCAAAACTCTCATTAGTATACTTAGAGTTAGAATCCTAAGGAACCACTTGGCTACCGAAATTTCGGCAGCACTTCCTTTACAAATATACCATCCTCAACATTCAATTTAGTCAAATTCTCATCATACACAATCCGGGAATTCAAACCCGGCCAAACTATGAACATAGCTCAACAATCACACTAACAATTCACATATTTCCTTCAATATACACAATCTCCCTATTATCCATACTTCACCAAAGTTATCAACCTTTATTTGCGATACAAAGTCTACAATGATTACAACTTCATCTTAATTATGGAATTCATAACGACAACAATCAAACACTACATAAAAATTGATTCGATTGTCCAATACAACAACATTACATTCGGCCACCATTACCAATCAACACAACAACCAAAATACTAACTAGCACTTGCTTACCATTTCTTCATGCTTCAACACATACACACTACTATACATACAATATACACGGCCATGCACTCACCCTATGCCTCACGGCCACAACACAACTATATTCTACAACTTCTCAAAATTCATGCAACTTCCATTTTCTTCACATATCATCCACAACAATAACAACCAAACACTAACAAAATAATTGAAATATGATTCTTATTCATATAGGGGCATACACGGCCACATACTAATTTCCTCTCCTTCATGAATTTCATCCATCTTAGCATACTACAACACATATAAACCATGTATAACACATAAAACAAGGTTAAAATTTACCTTTCTTCTTCAACTTCTCACTTGCCTAACTGCTTGGCAACTTGTATGATTTTGAACCTTTCTTGTTCCAACAACTCCACCTTGTTGTGCACCTCTCTTACTTAGTAGGAAATGATTTTTGAAGGATTTTTTTTATCAATTTTTTTCTTGGAAATTTCTCTTGGCCGAAAGGCCTATTGGTTTTCTCCTTCTTTTCTCTTCTTCTTATTTCATGAAATTTCTAGAGAATAGTAGGTAATAAGATGACTTAGTCATCTTATATTAATTCACCACATGAATTAATTAAGGTGGGCTTGGGCCAAGCATGCATGGCCGGCCACCCCCTATGCTTTTGGGCCTCATTTCCTTTGATTTTTGTTGAGCCCAATTAGCTACCGATCATGTTTTATAATTTCCGAAACTAATTCCCGGCATTCCAAATTTACCCTTCGTCTTCCTCCATAATTCCACGGGGCTTATTACGAATTTCCCTTTTATGCCCTTGACCTTTCTCAGTAAATTTCGCTTCTAAATACGTCATAAGCCATTCATATGCTTATCAAAATAAAAAATGTGGCCTTGCTTGTCGCCCTCCCGCGATTGTCTCGAATTATCCGATTGCACTAAAATGCGGGATATAACAACTAGTTCAATTGCACTGAATGAATAGTGCTCCATTTCAGAATTGGATTTCGGTGAACAGAATAACCCCCGAGGCTCAAATTCAAGCCTAGTATACCTAGGACATGCCAAAAGAAGGGAAGGAATAGCTTTACATACCTCACGGGTGCCTTATGCTCGCTTGAGCTCAATTCCCGTTTCGTCCGAATGTCTGCAAATGGTCACCTTTACCAGTTACTATTCATGAGAGTTAGCATTTCAATAATGAGTTCATACTTAACTACCGAAATTTCGAAGATTTCCCCTATAAATATAGCATCCCCGAGATTCAACTCGGCTCAAAAACAACCAACCACAACCCAAAGAACAACATCAACAACATCAATAAGCGCTACAAAACACATATTAACATAAATGGTCTTTCTTTCAACATAATACATCAGCTTCCGTTCTAACTTCACACTTTTCATCCAATGACAACGTTTTCATATTCATTCTCTAATTCGAGGCCATTCAAATACGACCCAAGGACATTTCACGTTATTCTACAAAATATACAAAATTTCCATCAAACCATAATTCATCCGAAACTTCCAACTTTCAACATAAGTTTCCATAGCACATTTTGGCTTCCAACTTCATTAACAACAATCATGATTTGCATCTCAATGACTTCATTCTTATTTTTACATAAGTTACTACAACGTTGCATATTTTCCTACAACAACCTTACGTCATATTTTTCATAACAACAAGAACCATTAACTTTCCATTCACTTCACAAAGCCATAACAACACAATTAACAAGCTAAGTAAAATGAATTCATGCCCTCTCCAACTCAACTACCACACGGCCACAACACCCATATGCACAACACACGGCCATGCATGCACACACCATAATTTTCATAATTCTCGTCTAATTCTAATCATCATAACATATAAATTCATTCCATAACTTAAAACACAAGAATCTTACCTTTTTCTTGAATTTTCAACTTTCCGCAAACGAGTCCTTTCTCCAAACCAATTATACTACGTCGTAGAGCACCTCAAGCTTGTTAAGAATTCGCGAAAAACAAGATTTTAGACCAAGGTTTAAGGCTAGGAAATTTCTTCTTTTTTTTTTCTCTTTCTCTCTTGAAGCCGTGAGCTTCTTTCTCTTTTTTTCTTGATTTTTCTTTTGCTCTCTTGAAGTTTCTTAAGGGCTTATCCCTTTATATAATTAATCATGTGATTAATTACATGGGTTGGGCCAAGGCCACCTTATGGCCGGCCACCCCCTCCTTTTGGGCCTCTTTTTTCTTATTTTTTTTTGAGCCCAATAGCTTAGAAATCATATTTTGCAATTTCCCGAAACAAATTTCCGAGATTCCAATTTTGCCCTTGGCCCTCTCCAATGTTCTCGTGTCAACACTTTCCATAAGTGACAACATACACTTCACGTAAAATCAAAGCATGGCCTTATTCTTACAAATCACAATTATGTCCAAATTTTCGAACGTGCAAAAACACGGGATGTAACATCCTCCCCCTTTAGAACATTCGTCCTCGAATGTTAAATTAGCCTTATAGGTCTTACAAGCAATTTGGGGAAGGTTCTTTAGGAGACAGTACGTATAAATCATTCACTGATTAAAACAATCAACTGCAGAATTTAAATTACCTGGTGGTACATCCTGCGGTGCCTCGGGACCTGGTCTTCCGCCCAGTGCATAGATACGATGTGGGGGTCCTGCACTGGAACTAGGTGCTCTGCCTCCGCCCCTACCTCGACCGGAAGAAGTCTGGGGTCCTGTCTCGGGGGCTCTTACCGAAGGTGACGACGCCGCTACCGAATTTCCAGGAGCAGTATGGCCCACTCCCTGTGGACACTCTCTAGCATAGTGCGTCGGATCGCCACAAGTATAGCACACACCCCGTCGGCACTGATCGTCCCACATGGCGTCTCCCACAATTCGCACATCGCGGAGGGGCCATCGCCTCTTGCCCCGACCATGCACAACTGCCGAGGACCCGACGCATAAGATGAACTCGTCCCGGCCGAGGAAAGTCTCTCTACCCCGCCGAGGTCCACGAAATTGCGAAGGTGCACTATGCGGGGTCCGCGCTCTCGCCGGTGGAACCTTACCCCGACCTTTCCGTCCCGGCCCTCTTGGGCTGGCCGCCACCCCTGCTCGAAGTAGTTTCCGTTGGCGCTTGCGATCCTCGCCCCCGAGCATAAGCTTGAATACGAGCTATATCTATGCCCGCCGCATTGCCACCGGCATACACATCTCCCCGCTACGAGTCCAATCCCGCTACATACCGGTGAACTCTATCCTCCATTTCCTGCACAATAGTAGGGGCATACCTGGCTAAGGAGTCGAACTCCACACTATACTCTCTCACCGTCATACCACCCTGTCGCAGATTAAGGAATCTATCAACCTTTGCTCGTCTCTCTCGACTCGGGTGGCATATAATGACGCAAAAAAGGCGTCAGAGAATTCCCGCCACGTCGGCGGAAGGGCGTCACTACCTCTCGATAATCTCCATGGCCAGGTACCGATTAATTGCGATGCCCCGTAACCTATAAGCGGTAGCTCACGGACTCGTAGCCGATGCCTTCATTATATTCAAAGTACGTCGCATACCATCTATAAACTCACGAGGATCGACGCATTAGGGTCCGTGCCCTTAAACTACGGGGGACTTAATGTAAGAAAATCCCGTGCTGCGGCACTAGCGACCTGTCGGGATACTCGTAACTCCTACTCGTTGTCCCCCGAGTAGCAAGCATTTGAGTCAACAAACGTATGGCATCTTTCATTTCGCCGATCTCCCGACGCGGGCATCGGCCGAGAGGCGGAGATGCGAGGTGCCGGGACCGGAGTCGGGGGCGGGATCGGGTGCCTCTCTCGGCTCCTCGGCGATGGGGAGGTGGGGGAGGACTCGGGGGCGGATGCGTATTCCCCGCGCAAGTCCGAGCTCTAGTAGACTTGGGGGGCTTGGCTAAGCGCCTCATCCGCGGCGCTTTGCCACTCTTCGGGTCGTCGCTTTACCTTTCTTAGGCGGCATTACCGAAAGCACACAAGATCATTAAATTAGGGACTTTATGTACAACACCGCTCTATACGCACGATCTACACCATGAAAGAAAGAATGACACCCTATTAATGTCTCGTAGCTTCTGTTTATAGATGTGGTGCACAACACACCGATAAACAAGACTACACTGACACGATGCGAACATACCGAGGACTGACCTGCTCTGATACCACTTTGTCACACCCCAACCTTCGTCAGGGTGTGACGGGCACTCGACTCTCATCAGAGTCAAGCGAACCCTTAAACGTCAACTCAATTTTTTTTTTAAAACAAGAATTGAAAGTTGTAAATGAAATACCAAAATCGACGCGTAGCTCGAGGCATCTCAAACATGATATATAGATACATACAACATAAAACAAGGCGGGCCAAAGGCCTCCGCCATTTCTGTACAACAAAATAACGGCCGACAAGGCCAAACAGTAACCATGACTCCCACGCTGTTCGCAGACTTCTATAGAGTATAACCTGTACAATATATAAAGCTATACCAAAACAGGGACAGTCTCCGGAGCAAATGGAGGCATGTCGACTCCCGATGCTATCTCCTCTAAGTTCTGGGTCCCCTGGTCGCGTCCCTGAACCTGCGGGCATGAAACGCAGCCCCCCGAAGAAGGAGGGTCAGTACGGAATATGTACTGAATATGTAAAGCATCACTGAAGCAAGGAATAGGAGAGTTCAACAGTAAGCAAGTTTAGATTACATCAGAAAAAGTACAACGGAAAGCAAGTTTAGATTACCTGACATGAACTAAATATTTAAATAAAATAGTCCCTTCGGACGGCCGCTTCCGGCCTAATAATAATAACAATAATAGTAATAACAATAGCAATATCAATAATAGTAGTACTAGTAATCCCCTTCGGGTGTACCGGTTCCACATACGTCTATCACGGCCCCTTCGGACATGCGGTCCCGGAATAAAATAATGGCCCCTTCGGGCATGTCGGTCCAACATACGTCTGCCCGGCCCCATCGGACATGCGGGCCCCGACATAATCCTAGCCCCTTCGGGCATGTCACTCGCGGCATACGGCTACCCCGCCCCATCGGGCATGCCACTCGCGACATAATACTAATCCTAGCCCCATCGGGCATAATAATAATAGTAGTAAGGATAATAAAATCTCACACCCCCATCGGAGTGGTTTTGTACGCACCCCCTTCGGAGTGGTTTTAGAAAAGCCTTAGAAAATAATATATCACACCCCCTTCGGAGTGGTTTTAGAAAGCTTTTAGAAAATAATATATATCACACCCCGCCGGAGTGGTTTTGAAAAGTTTTATAAAATAGCACACTCCGCCGGAGTGGTTTTGAAAAGTTTTATAAAATATCACTTAATAGAGTCATTTATAGAAGTTCCAAGGCAATTCGATTACATTCGGCAAGTTACGGACGTTTGAGCATTTTTCCAACAAGATAGGAGGATACTAGTTCAATTGCACTTTGAATGAATAGTGCTCCATTTCAGAATTGATTTCGGTGAACGAATAACCCCGAGGCTCAAATTCAAGCCTAGTATACCTAGGACATGCCAAAAGAAGGGAAGGAATAGCTTTACATACCTCACGGGTGCCTTATGCTCGCTTGAGCTCAATTCCCGTTTCGTCCGGAGATACGCAAATGGTCACCTTTACCAGTTACTATTCATGAGAGTTAGCATTTCAATAATGAGTTCATACTTAACTACCGAAATTTCGGCAGCATTTCCCCTATAAATATAGCATCCCCGAGATTCAACTCGGCTCAAAACAACCAACCACAACTTGACAACAACATCAACAACATCAATAAGCGCTACAAAACACATATTAACATAAATGGTCTTTCTTTCAACATAATACATCGACTTCCGTTCTAACTTCACACTTTTCATCCAATGACAACGTTTTCATATTCATTCTCTAATTCGAGGCCATTCAAATACGACTCAAGGACATTTCACATTATTCTACAAAATATACAAAATTTCCATCAAACCATAATTCATCCGAAACTTCCAACTTTCAACATAAGTTTCCATAGCACATTTTGGCTTCCAACTTCATTAACAACAATCATGATTTGCATCTCAATGACTTCATTCTTATTTTTACATAAGTTACTACAACGTTGCATATTTTCCTACAACAACCTTACGTCATATTTTTCATAACAACAAGAACCATTAACTTTCCATTCACTTCACAAAGCCATAACAACACAATTAACAAGCTAAGTAAAATGAATTCATGCCCTCTCCAACTCAACTACCACACGGCCACAACACCCATATGCACAACACACGGCCATGCATGCACACACCATAATTTTCATAATTCTCGTCTAATTCTAATCATCATAACATATAAATTCATTCCATAACTTAAAACACAAGAATCTTACCTTTTTCTTGAATTTTCAACTTTCCGCCAACGGAGTCCTTTCTCCAAACCAATTATACTACGTCGTAGAGCACCTCAAGCTTGTTAAGAATTCGCGAAAAACAAGATTTTTGGACCAAGGTTTAAGGCTAGGAAATTTCTTCTTTTTTTTTTTTTCTCTTTCTCTCTTGAAGCCGTGAGCTTCTTTCTCTTTTTTTCTTGATTTTTCTTTTGCTCTCTTGAAGTTTCTTAAGGGCTTATCCCTTTATATAATTAATCATGTGATTAATTACATGGGTTGGGCCAAGGCCACCTTATGGCCGGCCACCCCCTCCTTTTGGGCCTCTTTTTTCTTATTTTTTTTTTGAGCCCAATAGCTTAGAAATCATATTTTGCAATTTCCCGAAACAAATTTCCGAGATTCCAATTTTGCCCTTGGCCCTCTCCAATGTTCTCGTGTCAACACTTTCCATAAGTGACAACATACACTTCACGTAAAATCAAAGCATGGCCTTATTCTTACAAATCACAATTATGTCCAAATTTTCCGAACGTGCAAAAACACGGGATGTAACAAACACACTCGTATCCATCACAATTCCTTTCTTCTGTACTTTTTCTCGATATGGGCCGTGCTCGTAACTTAGTCAAAGCTTATCAGGACCATTGGCACGGCCTTTCAAGGCATATTACGAATCTGTATCTTATTCCCTCTGTATTTCTAGGAAAATTTTGGCAGAGTTTCCTCCGTAACTATTACTATCCCAAAACCTGTGCACAGAAAGTACCAACAATGCCTCACAGGGCCAACATATATATATGTATACCATATCATGTCGCAGCCACACGAATATCAATATTATCAATAACACCACAATACCAGCATACCTCGTATGCCCAAAACAAATCGGCTTTGTTACACTTTCTTGTTCACTTTCTTATCGATGTCATTCTTCTTCCAAGCAATCAAAAGTTAGTCCAATCTCATTTCTAATCAAAACTTGGCTCTATGGCACGATCTAAGAAGTGAAAAAAAGAGTAACCATCCTAAATGCCCGTAGCCTCATTTATAGATGTGGCGCGCTTCACACCATAAATACTCGTACACGACTTTCATCTCCAACCCCTAGGACGGACAATCATAACTTTGTCACACCCTCAATCCATAGGGTTATATAAATGGGCACTCGACCCTTACCTAGGGCCGAACTTAACGAACCCATTTTTCATAATACGCACAATCATCCTTGAGTAACATTACTGCCTACAAAACTTAACATAAGCACACAATGAAATTTTTTTTTTGAAAACAAACATGCCTTTAGTTCTATCGAAACGTTTTCATTTTGTCGACGTAACATACAAAGGCACACGGTAACACACCGTAATAATACATCGGCTTACATAAAAAGCTCACAAAAGCTTACATATCATGCACACGACACTTGGTAAAAAAATCTCTACCATAACTTCTTGCCATACAAAAGTACTCCGACTCGCGAAGCACCCGGAGGGGCTGGAGCTCGCCAATCCGGCTAAGCATCCTTTATTTAACATCATCGAATGGCCCTCTTTGGTACTCTCGGCATGAAACGCTTTTTTCGAAAAAATATGGAAGACTAATTAGGGTCTTCCCTTTTTATGTCTTGAGTATGCAAAGTAGAAAGTACATGGAAACGAAATCATAATTTTTGAGTCCATATATGGCGTAAAATGAGCGTATTAACCTAATACCAAGGTACTTGCACCCGACATACAAATCATACATAAGGAGTTCAAAACCAATAGGTTAATCGAAAGACCGAAACGAAGTCATAACCTCGAGTAAGGTATGCGATCGTGAGCATAATAACCCAAATACCAAAATATTCAAATCAAAATACAAATCATACATAAAAATGCAAATTTCGAATTAAGACAAATATAATCATCAGAATGCCCAAAATGCTTAGCTTTATTTTTAAAAAAAAAACGTTTCCGACTCACATATTCGGGAAATAGAACATATCATATAAACTAATGTTAACCGAACGCCGAGGGACGTACGGCCTGATCCAGAAATAATATTGTCACGACCCCGCCCCGTGGGCCGTGACTGGTGCCCTACTTAGGCACCCAAACAAACTTACGAACCAAATTGTCATATTAGGACATATCAATATCCAGACTCAACAAACATTATTCGTACCGATAGCAGATAGCGGACATCACACAAATACTGAAACGGATGCTACCCTAAGCGGTCGCCCGTGCAAACTCATCATATCAAAATCAAAGCTGGCGGAATGCACATCGCCCAGACATACACATACATACAAACATGTGGGCCATATCGGCCATAGTAATATGGGCATGCTTAAAGGCGCAAAACGTAATCACATATGAACAAACCGGACCCATGACCCACAAATATGACTACGGAGCGCTACAAACAGACAAAACATACGAACATATGACGGGACGGGCCCCGCCGTACCCAAAATAAATACAAATGTACATATGCATAGCAAAATATATATATACCAAATGCGGGCTCGGACCGAAAGAGCACTCAAAATAGCAGAATGGGAAGCCTAAACGGAGGGTCACCCAATCGAACGTCCGTACTGCGTGGCATGAAACGCGCCCCGAAGAAAGGGGTCGATGCGAAAGAATGTATTGAGTATGTAAAGCGAGAAATGGTACAAATAATCCAAATCATAGCCGGAGTCGAAGATAAAACAAATACGCTATAATGGATCAAAAATGCGTAATGCAAATGTTCGTAATGCAAATAAAAATCATGCATAGGGCTCGGGAACGTGGTCACCCCCCGACGCTAGTGCCACAACACATCATACTCCCCGAGTTTTCAAATCTCCGTACAAACTCCGAACACATCACAATGTCACACACACATCAAATCATCGTCACGGATCGTATGACATATCACATCATAACACCATAAACGAGAACCCCCTATGGCGAGGTCTCGGAAACCGTAACACATCATACTGCCGAATATGTCACAATGCGCACGATCACAAAACCGGCCCGGGTACCGGCGAACGAAGCCATAATAATCGGCACGAGCGGAGTATTGCAGAAACCATATGCATATCAAAATTTCGTTCCAGGACTCGACACATAATTTCATATACGAACACATTAGGATCAGAAGGCTCAAAATGAGTGTCGAGTTAGTCGGAATTAATATATAAAAGTTACAGACTTTTAGTTACTCAATTTTTCGAAAAACACATCGTAGGTCATTTTCGGAAAAACTTAGTGTCATTCATAGTAAAGAGCGTTCAAACGACATTATGGGACATTTCAAACGAACCTTCGAGTCATAGGCAAACACTTCCTTCTCATATCGTACGATAGAGATGAAACAAACAAATCAAGTAAGGGAAGTCTCGGGACTTGCGGGCCCACCTCGGATCAAATCGAGGCGGCGGACATAAATTACGAACATTAGGCTCCATAAGGTTACCTATAAAAGTTTCGGAGCGATTCGGATTCATTTGCGAAAGTTACGAAGGTTTAAGCATTCTTATAACCAATTGTAAGAATTGTGATTCACTTGCGCTGAATGAATAGTGCTCAAAATCGGATACAGACTCATTTCTAGGAGCGGCATTATCCCGAGGTTCCGTTCTCGACCTAGTAGGTCTAGGACATGCCAAAAGAAGGGAAGGTAGGCTTTACATACCTTACGGACGTCTTATGCTCGCTTTATCTCCAATCCCGTTTCGCCAGAATCTTCAAATGGTCACATTTACCGCTTACTATTCATGAGACTTTAACTTTCAATCTTGGTTTAATACTTGTCTACCAAAATTTTGGCAAAGCACCTCCCCTATACGTATAGCACCCCGAGACATAGCTCGGCTCAATATACTAACAACAACAACCCAACAACACCATCAACAACAACAACACCAATAATCGCTACAAACATATATTAACACAAATAGTCTTTCTTTCTACATAATGCATTAGCTTCCATTCTAACTTCACACTTTCAATCCAATATCGACGTTTTCATATTTGTCTACTAATTCACGGCCATTCAAATACGATTCGGACACATTTCTCATTATTCTACAAAGTATACAAAATTTCCATCAAACCATAATTCATCCAAAACTTCCAATTTTCAACATAAATTTCCATAACACATTTTTGTCTTCCAACTTCATTAACGACAATCATAATTCACATCTAAGATCTTACTTTCATCATTACATAAAAACTATATAAAAATCACATAAATTTCTCATAACAACATACAACCAACTTCAACACCAACTTGATTCATTAAACCTTTCTTTTCATCACAAACATCACAACAACACAACTAACAACTAAATGAGAATTAATTCATTTCTCCTCCATACCACATAGCACACGGCCAAACACACCCTTCCCACACACACACGCCATGCACACACACACCGCACTTTCATAGTCCTCATCTAATTCTAATCATTATAACATGCATACTTATTCCATAACACAAAAGAATAGAATTCTCACCTTTTTCTTGAAATTTCAACTTGCCGCAAACGTGGTTCTTTCGCCAAACTAATTGTACCACGTCGAAGAGCGTCTTGAACTTAGTAGGAATACGAAGGAATATAATTCTTGAATCAAAGTTGAAGCCTTGGGAATTTTTTTTTTTCTCCTCTTTTTTTCTCTCTTGGCCGAATGGCCTTTCTTGTTCTTGCTCTCTCTCCCTTTTTTTTTTCTCTCAATTTCTCTTGAAGTTTCTACAACTAATGGCCCTTCTCCTTATTTATCACATGGAAATTTAATTAGAATCCATGGGCTTGGGCCATGGTATGGCTTCACCACCCACATCTCTTGGGCCTCAATTTTTCTTTTTTTTTTTGAGCCCAATTTCTTATAAATCATCTTTTACAAATTCCCGAAACAAATTTCCAAGATTCCAATTTTGCCCTTGGCCTTCCTCCGTATTTCCACACCACTATTTTTCATGAACAACACACACATATCTTAATCCCAATCAACATATGACCTTATTCTTTACAAATCGAAATTGTTTCGCATTTTCCGAATATGCTAAAATGCCGGATATAACATCCTCCCCCCCTTTAGAACATTCGTCCTCGAATGTTAAATCAGCCTTATAGGTCTCTCAAACATTTCCTGGGAGGTCCTCTTCCTAATTACATACTCGTATTTGATCTGAACACTTGTAAGGGCATGCGTTTTCTAACTCCTCTTTATCCTCGTCCGACGTTACCATTATCGGGTTATTTGGAATCCTTATTAGTCTAACGGCTCGTACAATCTCAAATAAGATATATGGCGAACAGAATCCTCATCAGAACCAGAAGATCAGACGGATGTCAGACGGAGTCATATCCGAATCGAAGTACGTAAGCATAGATACGTTATATCAAACGGATTCGTAATCGAGCCGTACGCACGGGAGCATATCGGACAAACCCATAATCGTAGTCGATGTATCGAACTATATCGGATAAATCCGTAGTCGAGTCGGACGTATGGAAGTATACAACGGTCCGTGATCGAATCGGACGGACAGATATATCGGACAAATTTGTAATCGTAGTCGGACATACGAGACGTATCGACGTAAACGTAATCGTATTCGAAGTACGGTATAATAGACGGAGTCTTATCAAAATCAAAGACGCAAAAGTATAACAAAAGTTTGATTACGATCAGACTACTTCCACTAAGGCTTCAGTGATTTATAAAAACTTCTCCTGCCGACGTTTCGTTTAGCCTACTTCAATATATCATCTCAACTTACCTCACATCTTACCCCAGTTCATTTATAATACCACAGATACGCGTCTTTCATTTATCACCTTAGCACACTTCCCAGGGGGTCACCCATCCTGCACTGCGGCCCCGGCCCAAAGACGTAACCTCGCAGCTTTAAGGCATTTTAGTGTCTTAATGCTGGGATAGTCACGTCCACTCCCTCATACAACTTTTGTCACGTAATTCTAGGACAAATCGGGGTCTTAACAAATTTTTCGGAAAGTTTTCATAGCGGGTCCCACTTCAATCTAAAGGGGTCGTTTGTCCCCTGTCTATATGGTCTACTGTTTTAGCCATCCAAATTCCCTATATGCGACTTCTGCCTGTATATATGGCTATCTCAAATGATCCTACTGATTCGGATTCTTACCTTACTTTTACCAACACGCAGAAGAAGAAGATCACGTAATATAATGGAATATAAGTCTATCAATACACATATTCATCAGGAAAAGATTGATAATATACCTGGGTCCGCGTTCGGTGGTGCCTCTGGGTCCTGCCGACTAGTCAAAGCATATATGCGGTTCGAAGGACCGCTAAGGTCGAACCCCCGCCACGGCCTGCCGCGCCCGCTGCCCGCCGGGGCCGGCGTACTTCGACGAACCAGAATCGAGGCGCCCACCCACGGACATAGCATAATAGGACGTAGATGACGAACCAGGGCGCGATCTCCCACCGAACTCATAGTGGCCGGTGCCGCACCCTTACTCGTCTGCCCGAACCGCCCACCCACGGACTGCGTCGACAATCTCGCATAACATGGCCCCGGCGGCCGCAAGAAAAAATGTGCCCTCGTAAATCTCCGTAGCAACACGCCCCTCTTGCGCGATCTCCCATCCTCGCTGGCGCCGATATGAACACCGGGCATATCAGTGGCTCAACCAAATAGGGTCCAACCCCGACCCTTTCGTCTCCATATCGGCTGGGTCCCGAGGTCAAACTCCAAATTATGGAACACGAACAACTCCGGCCGAAAATCCCCCGACTCTGGCCCTCCGCGCCATCAAAACGTCCCGCGTGGCCGGGGAGCACGCCGTCAGCAGACCGGTTCCGACGGACTCGTACCAATTAAGAGCACCCCGGTCCGTGCGAGGCCCTCGACGGACTCGGTCTGCGAAGCCCTCGACCAATCCCGACAGCGTCTCGTCGCCGAGGCCGTCCGCGAGCCTCGAAATCTCCGTCAAGAATACCCTCCGCAACCGGCCCTCTTGGGGGGCGGCCACTATCGTCTCTCTATATTCCGGCCTCTAATGTCGATCCTCCCATGCCGATCCCGCCCCTCACACCCCGTGCATAGGCACGGCATGGTGCGGCGTGGGCGTCCATGCTCTCTTCCCGCGCCGCCATCGCGAAAATATAACAATCGGTCGAGAAGAAGCAACTTAATAGCAGCCTCCGCACGATCTAAGATCCAAAGAAAAGGTAACCAACCCCATCACGTACCGCGCATTCAAACCGATAAACAAGACTCCTAAGAGACACGGCTGTGGATTCCGAGGACAAACCGCTCCGATACCACTCGACCCCCGCCCTTGCGTTGTCGAGTCCAAACTCCAAATTATACTCACGAACACTCCGACCCCTCATCACACAAATACTGCAAAAATCTATCAACTCTCGCCTTCGCAAAACTCATCGGGGCAAAATCAAAAAGCATCGGTGGAACTCGTCCCACGTACATAGCACCCTCACCCTTGGACCATAGTTCGGGGCGCTTAAAGGCGCACTCGTACCAATTAAGAGCAATATCCCGTAACCTGTGCGAGGCTAACTCAACGGACTCGGTCTCTGAAGCCCTGACCAATCCCAATGAGCGTCTCATCTGCCGAATGAAATCATGGGGGTCCTCGTCGGGCTTAGACCCAAAACATCGGGGGAGCTACATGTCAAGAAATCGCGAACCCATCACAATCACACACGTCATCATCATCATTACCTCTGCCCAACTCCGCCGCGACGCGTCCGCGGACAACATACGCACTTAACCTAAATTAGCAAAATATTACAAATAAGTCCCGCCACTATCGTCGTCAACAAGATAAACTCGTACGGCCTCCCATCGTAATGTCCTCGTCCTCGCAACCAAACATAATCATATGACGGCCGGGGAATATGTACAAATGGGGCCTTCAACGGAGCAAACAACCTAGGCGGGCGCTCCCGGCCCCTCCGATAGTGGTATAAAATGTAGAACCCTCCAAACTCGACCGGGGCACAACATCGGGCATTTGAAACCATAAGGCATACCAAAACATATACAAAAGGGCCTCGGTAGTAACCCTACTCGCAGTAGGCCATAACATACCAAATGGCCATAGTCTCTCATAACAAAGCCGGCCTGGCAGGCAACCTTTATATACACACCGCCCTTACGGGGCGCGGCGAACAATGTCGCCTTCTTTGGAGGCATCACCGAAAATATAACAATCGGTATCGAAAAAATCGGAGTCATCTTAATAGCACGTTCGGATTCTCTACCGCACGATCTAAGATCCAAAGAAAAGGTAACATCCTAAATGAGGTGGCGTACTTTCAAATCACGTACGTTGACCCTCATAATTTATAGATGTCGGATTAGATTTGTACAAATTCAACAAACCGATAAACAAGACTCTAAGAACACGATATAGATTCCGAAGGATAGACATTCGAAACCGACAAACCGTCGTGCGATACCACTTTTCTTGTCACGACCCCGCCCCGTCACTTTGACCAATTACTATTCATGGACTTAGAAATTCTATTCTTGACCAATACTTGTCTATAAAAATTCAGCAGCACTCCCTACTTAGGCACCCAAACAAACTTCTAACGAACCAAATTGTCATATTAGGACATATCAATATCCAACTTCCACAAACATTATTCGTACCGATAACAATAAGCCATTCAAATACGTTTTAAGAACGGACATCACAAAACAAATAAGTCGAAACGGATGCTACAACACATTTTCGGTCGCCCGTGCAAACCATCATCATATCAAAATCAAAAACCATATTAATTCTTAATCAGCACATCGCCCGGGACATACACATACATACAAACATGTGTGGGCCATATCGGCCATAGTAACATGCGGGGATTTCCATCAATTTCAACAGGCGCAACACACACAACAAGCTAATCACATACGAACAAACACGGACCCAAATGTGCACCCACAAATCTTTATTTTCATGATTCTTTTCACACACTACAATATCCACAAACCATGCAAAACATACAAAGATTGAACATATGACCACTCACCATGGGCCTCAACTTTGCATGGAAGAGTACTTTGCAAGCTTCCACAATCACTCCATGTTGTTCCTTAAATGTACGGGTAGAATATGCATAGAAAATATATATATACCAAATGAGAGAGGCGGGTGCTCTCTCCCTTTCTCTCAATGTTTCTTGAACTCGATAAGTGAAGGAGATGACTTGGTCATCTTTTAAATAAGTGAAATGAAATGGGAAGCCTAACTTCAATAATTCCCAAGTTTTCTTAATTCAGGGTCACCCAATCGAACTTGTGATTAAAAATCCCGACCTCGTCCCGGCAACTGAATTTACTCACATCGTCCCGAATTCAAAATACGGGATCGACGTACAAAAGTGCGGATATAACATCCTTCCCTTTAAAGAATGTTCAATCAACTCCGAGTATGTATAAGGATCTCGGGGGGCTTTATTCCTCCTTCTCCACTTTCTCTTTGACTATTCAAGTCCTTACTTCTCGATAATCACAAATCATACTTACCCCCACGAGTAATGCAACGAGGTCCAAGATTTTCCTTCCTTTTCTTACCTTTTTATTTGAACAATCTCTATTTTACATTTGGCACTCGCTTCCCCCATTTTGGGCGTACTTAGTATAAGTCCCGATTATACTTTACCGCGTAATGCAAATGTTCGGAATGTTTTCTTTCCTTTCCGGCTATCATTGCATTCGATAAAAATCATCATGCCGATTATACTATTTCCCACTTAAAGCTCGGAACGTGGTCACCCCCCGAGAATTGCCGGGATACACATATCTGTTGATATAACCATAACACACACCTACTCCGAAGTTTTCAAATCTCCGTACAAACTTCCAAGAACACATCACAATGTCACACACACATCAAATATTCATCCCTTTAGACTACTCCGGATTCCCATTTGCTTCTGGAAATCGTAAAATCCTTCGAAAACTTCCCGGGGTCATCATAGTCACGACCCCTCGGACCCAGTAGTAACGGGACGCATCGCGACACGTGCCTAGCCTTATCGACACTCATACGTACCTTAACCTAAATTAGCAAAATATTACAAATAAGCGAAATAATAATTTAACAAGGACAAGTGGGCATGCCGCCACGAAGGCCGATAAGGCGTCTACTAAAACATAGATAAACTCTAAACGTACGCAAATCTCACGAAACATATACGGGGCCACACCGTTTGTCTACGATGACCTCTATGTCGTCTTAACCAAACATAATCATATGACGGGACGGGGCCCCGTCAATCGTACCCCAAAGAAATAATATGTACAAATGCAACGAAAATTTTTATACCAAAACACTGGCTCCGGACAAAGGAGCACTTCAACCCAACTGAGCAAACAACCCTAAATTAGCGGCGAATCGAAAATCGGATGTCCACGAAGGCCCGATAAGGCGATCACAAAACATAGATAAACTCTAAACGTGGCACGAAACATATACACCCCGAAGAAAGGGGTCGGTGCGGAAAATGTCTTGAATATGTAAACTTCAACCGACCGAGCAAACGTAATAACTAAAATTTAAAATCGAGGAATAGAATGTGCGGAAACAAACGAAATGCATAGGTGTCCAAAAATACATATTTGAAACCATAAGTAATGCATACCGAAAACATATGCCAAAGCCGGCCCCGCTATGGGACTCGGTGAACAGAACAGAGGCGCCCCCTTCTCCGGCGCCATAACACATCATACTTCAGAGTAGGGAATATCTCCGAAACAAGTCATAACATACCAAATGGCCATATCAGATCATATCATAACAAAGCGTACATGGCACATCATACACCGTAACCCATGCACGTATATACACCGCCCCCTCACACGGGCGCGGCGAACAATGCGAGAGAAATACGCTTGAGAACATATCTGGCCGGGCTCGGTGGGGGAAACATTGGGGCATCCACGAGTGGAGCGATCGAGAAACTAAATGCAATAAAAATAACATACATATTTCCAGAGACTCGATGAGGCATATCAAATAACAAATCAGATCAATGAAATCGGACGGAGTCATAGTACGTACCTTTCGGACATCACGGAGGGTTATGTCGGAACAGAACGTTCGGATTCGTGATACAGATCAGAACACATCATAGGACTTAACGGAATATTTAAAACGATTTTTAAGTAATAAGTAGAGGAGTAGTTAAAACGTTTCCTTAAAATCCGCTCGAAGACAAGTCATAAACACAGAAGGGTAAAATCGGAAATAGTGGGCCCACCTCGGGTCAAATGAGGTGGCGTACTCAAATCACGTTCGTTGACCCTCATAATATCATTGGTAAGTGTTTTAGAGTGATCGGATTAGATTTGTACAAATTCTAGATGTCAAAAAAACAATCTAGTCAGTTGGAGTCTAATTGAGTTCAATTCGATTGAAAGAAAACGGCTCAACTTTAGATATAGATTCCGAAGGATAGGAGCGACCCTAAGGGTCGAAACCAAAGCCAACACACCTATGTCGTGCCATGAAAAGGAAACAAAAAGCTTTACATACCTTTCTTGTCCTTCGCACTTGTCAAAACTTCAATCCCGTTTCGTCAAAAATCTGCAAATGGTCACTTTGACCAATTACTATTCATGAGACTTAGAAATTCTATTCTTGACCAATACTTGTCTATAAAAATTCCGGCAGCACCTCCCCTATAAATACACCACCCCGAGAATTAAACTCGGCCAATTACATTAACACAATACCAACCAAACATTCTAACAACATTACCATTCAATTCAAAATGTATCATAATGCCAATAACTCTTATCCAAATATTTCAACAACATTCCAAATGTTCAATTCAACTTCGTATACTCAAACTAACATCAATACTTACATGTTCAAATAACAATCCGAAGCCATTCAAATACGTTTTAAGAACATCCCAAGGGATCTATACGATATTCAAAATAACTCAAACAATAAGTCACCTTACCCGAAATCCATCAACTACACTAGGGATCTCAACAACACATTTTCTCCTTCCGAATTCATAAACTACATCAACAAACCATACCTTAACATCATTATTCATACAAATTCAAGAACTACATTAAAACCATATTAATTCTTAAATCAGCCCACACGGTTTTAGCTTCAACTTGGGATCATTAAACTTCATTTTTACATCATATAAAGCATGACGACAACAACCAAAACACCAAATAACATTAGTCTTCCATGGCTGCCCCAAACCAGCCCATACACGGTCAACACTCAACCTTCAAGATTTCATGATTTCCATCCATTTCAACACATTACAACAACACACACAACAAGCTAAATACAATTAATTCATCACCCAAAACATACTACACATATGCACGGCCAAATGTGCACTTCCACGGCTCAACTTCAACATCTTTATTTTCATGTTTTCCATTCATTTTCACACACTACAATATCCACAAACCATGCAAAACACATAAGAACAAAGATTGAACCATACCTTTCCTTCACTTCCTCACCATGGCTAAGCCTCAACTTTGCATGGAAGAGTACTTTGCAAGCTTCCAAAATCACTCCATGTTGTTCCTTACCATCTAATGGGTAGAATTGCTAGAGAAATTTTTTTTTTTTCTTCACTTTTTTTTGTTCTTGCTCGGCTAAGGAGAGAGCCGAATGGTGCTCTCTCCCTTTCTCTCAATGTTTCTTGAACTCTCTACGGATAAGTGAAGGAAAAGATGACTTGGTCATCTTTTAAATTTCCAAGTGAAATGAAATCATGTGGCCTTGGCCCACAATTAACTTGGCCGGCCACTTTGGCCCCTCAACTTCAATAATTCCCAAGTTTTCTTAATTCATTTTTGGCCCCAAATGATTACTTGATAATTTCCATGCCAAGAAACTCATACTTGACTCATACCTTTAAAACGAACTTGTGATTAAAAATCCCGACCTCATGTCCCGGGATGGTCTTTCCCTAACTTATCATAATTTACTCACATCGTCCCATTGTTCAAAATACGGGATATAACATTGTCCCGACGTACAGAAGTGCGGGATATAACACCATATCACATCATAACACCATAAACGGTAACCGGCCCTATGGCGAGGTCTCGAAAACCGTAACACATCATACTGCCGAATATGTCACAATGCGCACGATCACAAAACCGGCCGGCACGGCGAACGAAGCCATAATAATCGGCACGAGCGGAGTAGTGCAGAAACCATATGCATATCAAAATTTAGTTCCAGGACTCGACACATAATTTCATATACTAACACAGTAGGATCAGAAGGCTCAAAATGAGTGTCGAGTTAGTCGGAATTAATATACAAAAGTTACAGACTTTTAGTTACTCAATTTTTCGAAAAACACATCGTAGGTCATTTTCGGAAAAACTTAGTGTCATTCATAGTAATGAGCGTTCAAACGACATTATGGGACATTTCAAACGAACCTTCGAGTCATAGGCAAACACTTCCTTCTCATATCGTACAGAGATGAAACAAACAAATCAAGTAAGGGAAGTCTCGGGACTTGCGGGCCCACCTCGGATCAAATCGAGGCGGCGGACATAAATTACAAACATTAGGCTCCATAAGGTTACCTATAAAAGTTTCGGAGCGATTCAGATTCATTTGCGAAAGTTACGAAGGTTTAAGCATTCTTATAACCAATTGTAAGAATTGTGATTCACTTGCGCTGAATGAATAGTGCTCAAAATCAGACTCAGATTTCTAGGAGCAGAATTATCCCCGAGGTTCCGTTCTCGACCTAGTAGGTCTAGGACATGCCAAAAGAAGGGAAGGTAGGCTTTACATACCTTACGGACGTCTTATGCTCGCTTTATCTCCAATCCCGTTTCGCCTAGAATCTGCAAATGGTCACATTTACCAGTTACTATTCATGAGACTTTAACTTTCAATCTTGGTTTAATACTTGTCTACCAAAATTTTGGCAGCACCTCCCCTATACGTATAGCACCCCCGAGACATAGCTCGGCTCAATATACTAACAACAACAACCCAACAACACCATCAACAACAACAACAACACCAATAATCGCTACAAACATATATTAACACAAATAGTCTTTCTTTCTACATAATGCATTAGCTTCCATTCTAACTTCACACTTTCAATCCAATATCGACGTTTTCATATTTGTCTACTAATTCACGGCCATTCAAATACGATTCGGACACATTTCTCATTATTCTACAAAGTATACAAAATTTCCATCAAACCATAATTCATCCAAAACTTCCAATTTTCAACATAAATTTCCATAACACATTTTTGTCTTCCAACTTCATTAACGACAATCATAATTCACATCTAAGATCTTACTTTCATCATTACATAAAAACTATATAAAAATCACATAAATTTCTCATAACAACATACAACCAACTTCAACACCAACTTGATTCGTTAAACCTTTCTTTTCCTCACAAACATCACAACAACACAACTAACAACTAAATGAGAATTAATTCATTTCTCCTCCATACCACATAGCACACGGCCAAACACACCCTTCACACACACACACCGCACTTTCATAGTCCTCATCTAATTCTAATCATTATAACATGCATACTTATTCCATAACACAAAAGAATAGAATTCTCACCTCTTTCTTGAAATTTCAACTTGCCGCAAACGTGGTTCTTTCGCCAAACTAATTGTACCACGTCGAAGAGCGTCTTGAACTTAGTAGGAATACGAAAGAATTATAATTCTTGAATCAAAGTTGAAGCCTTGGGAATTTTTTTTTCTTTTCTCCTCTTTTTTTTTCTCTTGGCCGAATGGCCTTTCTTGTTCTTGCTCTCTCTCTCTTTTTTTTTTTTCTCTCAATTTCTCTTGAAGTTTCTACAACTAATGGCCCTTCTCCTTATTTATCACATGGAAATTTAATTAGAATCCATGGGCTTGGGCCATGGTATGGCCGGCCACCCACATCTCTTGGGCCTCAATTTTTCTTTTTTTTTTTAGCCCAATTTCTTATAAATCATCTTTTGCAAATTCCCGAAACAAATTTCCATGATTCCAATTTTGCCCTTGGCCTTCCTCCGTATTTCCACACCACTATTTTTCATGAACAACACACACATATCTTAATCCCAATCAACATATGACCTTATTCTTTACAAATCGAAATTGTTTCGCATTTTCCGAATATGCTAAAATGCCGGATATAACAAATATAATAACCATAACCATACCTTAGCGCATCATAACATCATGACTGGTCACATGAGATGTCATTAACCGATGTGGGATTGGCCTAAACCAATGTGGGATTGGCCTAAACCAATGTGGGATTGGCCTAAACTAGTGTGGGATTGGCCTAAACCAATGTGGGATTGGCCTAAACCAATGTGGAATTTTGCATCATCATTGGGTTTGCCCCACCACTGGGTTTGCCCCACCATTGGGTTTGCCCCACCACCGGCTCTGATTCCAACTGATTATATTCCAGAATCCATACATATAACATATCAGACTTCACATCACATCATATTTCGAAATACACATCATACATCTATACACAGTACCCGGCCGAAAGGGGCTCGGCGTACCGGACACATCATTTACAAACCGAGAAACCATAAGCACATAAATCCTTATTACTGACTCAACAGAAAGATCAAACAAGTCCTCGTTTAAAAGCCAGAATAGTAGTCAAATCAAGTTTCCTCCGAACGTCACTTGGGAACAAATCAAATAGAATTTTGAAATCATAGTTATGTATCAAAATCATAAGTGTACGGATCATTATTTCGGCTCAACAAACAAATATACAATCATAGTCACATATCAAAATCACATGCATATGAGCAAATAAATAATTAAGTTACTTTCCAAAATTCGATGACCAAATATGCTTACTAACATCGGAAAGTGCAGAAACAAGTTTCGGATTTACCGGGATTAGTATGCGGAAGTTACAATCTTCTGAAATTGTTCTTATGTGTCAAATTGTATTATCAAACTCAATGAAGTAGTTAAAATAACTATTTTATAGTGATCAGAGCGATGGTCAAAAGTTCTCTTTTCAAAATCACACAAATATACCAAACAGGGCGACATAGGGAGATCTCGGAACGCGTGGGCCCCACCTCGGTCAAATTGAGGTGGCATGCGTAATTTTTACAAACATTAGACCCTATGGCAGCATCCATGAAAGTTTCAGAGCAATCCAAGTTCGTTTGGGAAAGTTACGGAAGTTTTAACATCTTTCCAACAAACATATGGGATATAGTTCAATTATGCTGAATGAATAGTACCAAAAATTAAACTCGGATTTCCGTGAGAAGAATTGCCCCCGAGACTCGAATCCAAGCCTAATACATCTAAGACATGCCAACAGAAGGAAAGGGTGAGCTTTACATACCATAGTTGCGCCGTACGCTCGTCCGGAGTTAGTTCCCGTTTCGCCCAAAATCTACAAATGGTCATGTTTACCAATTGGCAATAGTAACACTTTTATAATTCAAATCTTTAATTCACTACTTGTCTACGGAAATTTGGGCACCATCTCCCCTATAATTACATCATTCCCGAGAATCTAACTCGGCCAATTTAACAACAACAAACCTGAGAATGGAACTCGGCCACATTACCAACAATAATATCAACAATCAAGCCTTCCGACTTCAACAATTGATCCAAAAGACACTCCAACATTAGTAGCTCCTTTACACAATTCAATAACATTTCTATTACATATAGTTCATACTTGTTCATATGTTCCAATACTAACAGAAACCATTCAACAATCTATACTTTAGCAATCTCATTCACTCTTATAATTATAAGGAACCATACTAGTATCACATTAATTCCTTCCATAATCCACAAACAATTTCAACCTCATTTCCAATCATTAAATCTTCATTTAGCATCACAAAATTCACAACACAACAACAATTAAAATGCTAAATAAAATCATTTCATCTATTCTACATAACACCACTATATCCGGCCATACTTCACATTTCCAACTTCAACCAAATTCATTCCACTTTCATTCCCAATATGAAGTCCACAATAACCACAACTAGAATACTACATAAAATTCAACTCATCTTACCTATACCACTATACATACACACGGCCACACACCGCATACACAGAAACACCATGCAAACTTCCATATTTTCATGAATTCTATCCGTTTCTACTTGCTACAACATAAATGAACCCTTCATAACATATAAAAAGGGATTAAATCTTACCTTTTCTCCCTAACTTCTTCACTTGAACAAGGTGCAAAAATGACGAAACGAGCGGCCCACCTTCCAAAATAACTACACCACGTTGTAAAGGACCCTTGAATTAGTAGGAATACATGAAGAAATAATTTTTTTGGACAAGATTTCAAGGGTCCCCTTTTCTCCTTCCTTGGCCGAATAGGCCTTGGCCTTTTTCTTCTTCTTTCTTTGTTTTTCTTCCTCAACTCTTCTTGAGTTTTCTTATGGCACATGGAATGAAATAATGCATCCATGTGCAATATATGCTCTCATGTGGGGCATGGCCCACACCCCTCTTTTCTTTTTTTCGTTTTCTTCTTCTTTTTTTTTTTGTTCAAGACAAGCAATTTCCCAATTCCAATTTTGCCCTTGACCATTCTCCAATATTACTCATGAACCACCCGGTAAATTTACCTTTTTACCCCTAACCTTTCCTAATATTTCCACATTAATGACATCCACAATTCATACTCATAAGCAACTTATGCATTAAACAAGATCACAATATAACTTTGCCCTTAACTTTTTGCAACTATCTCGAATCACCCAAACGTACGAAATACGGGCTATAACACCAACCTAGAATAGCCTAAACCTACCATTAATTTCTCATGAATGAGTCATACGGGAACCTGTTTAGTCCTGAAAAATGTTTATAGGTATATGGTTTCCCAGTTTAAGTATAATGCCTCTGTGTCTACGGAATCCTGCCTATTCTTTCTAAATTTGAATCAAATATATGATTGTTGTGTTGATTGGTATCAAACTCTACATGTCTTTCACTACTATGCTCAATAAATGTCTCCCTGTCAATTTGTAGTAAGAGGTATTGCATAAATGAGGGCCTAAAGTGATGCTAAATGGCTAGTATGTATGTCATGAGATCCTATATGATTGTATTAGTCCAAAATGGCAAGTTGAATATTGACATTCCTTTTCTTCTCTGCCTCTGAGCATGTTTCCCTTTTCTGAATGTTTGTATGTTGTCTTAGAGGCATCACATGAATTGGCAATGCATTGTTTCCCTTTTGAAGTTTGGTCTGAAGCTAGAAAAAATTTTGGTGTCCTATTTGTCAGTTAGCCCTTTATGTGGAAGCTCATGCGTATTCTGATTTCCTATGGTTATGAAAAGGCTACAAATGAGGAATAAACTATCTTGTTTGCATTTATATTTTTCAAATGATTTTGAAGTTGTGTTTCGGCTCTCATGTCTATCTTCATTCAATTTGGCTTTGTCAAATGCTCATTGCTGCATCTTCGTAATGTTGTTGGTATCTGTCTAAGCCTTGTGTGTTGTTTAAATCTGTTTAAGTGACCCCCTCCATTGATCTCTTATCTTGCTTGCTTGTATATGTAATATGGTGTTGGAAATACACCAGATATACCAGGCTTGTATACACTCTGGTATATATAAAGAGGGTATATCTGGTCTATCATGCGCCTGCATCTTACAAGACCTCTTTCTGAGTAATTTAACATTAAGGCTTCGAGTATACCTTTCTTGTGTGCTTAGTCTATTTGGGCTTTGCTAATGGGCTCTAGGAACCGTGCCTTACTACCCGGGTTCATACATGTTTATTTCTTTGGCCTTGAAGTGTCATGAAGGTTTTGCTTAATCTATTATAAGTGAATGTGTGTTTCTGTAAATACCTGATGTATATATGCTTAAATTGAATGTTTATTTTTTTAAGTTCTTGATAATTGAGTAAGTAAGTTTAGATGCTTTCTAACTTGCATATTCCTTTTCCCTCTTTGTTTGCACGGGGCACTCCATTTGGGCCGATTTATATGGCATAAAACCTGTTGGGCTTGAGGCCCAACTCCTTCCTTGATCGAGTTCGAATCTAAGTAAGGGAAGAAAATATGTTAAAGGCCCACCTATGGGTGAAAATAGGCAATTGGTAGGCTTAGGTAGGCCCACCAGCCTAACTCTTCTTCTATATATATATATGTGTGTGTGTGTGTGTGTGTGTGTGTTTATATATCAATGTGTATAAGTTGTATATGTGAACAACACTTGTAAATATTGAAACCCTTTATATGCTTAGAACCTAGGAAATACGTTAGTATTATTAGGAAGTCGTCTAAATGATTTTCAAACCTACTTAACTCTAAGATATGCATGAAATTGGTATTCAACTGTTTCTTTAAGTATAAAAATGGTTTGGTAATATGGTTAAGACAAAATGATTTCTTTTAGAAATGGAGCCAAGTTGTATTTTTGGGCCTTTTGCCCCCTTTACCAAATGTTTGGAAACATAATGGATGAAGGATTAAATTAGTTTTGGGCCATAAGCCCACTTTGAACCATTTTATATAAATTGTTTTGCCCGTTAGGACAATATGGTAATTGGACTACAATTTGAACCTCAAAATTATTTTGACACAAGGCACATTTTTAGAATTAAGACTGATAAAAAATGGAAAAACAAGACATTAAAATTTTGCCAAGTAAAATGGACTCTTGCGTAATTTGTTTTGACTTAAACCCATTTTCAGAAAAAGATCAAAGTATTTTAGGCCAAAGTCAAACTTAAAGGGACAAAATCAAAGAGTAATATACTTGGACCAAATTTTGGGTTAAGACAGTTTTGGATCGGAATATGTTTGGAATATATGAGTTTCAATAGGCTAAAATTGGACTTAATAAACTTTTCTTTTCTATTATATTTATATGTTATAAAGGCAGATATACTCCAACTTTTTTCTTATATATACGTAATAATAACCTATAGGGACTATATTCATATCATTAGGATCAAAATAGTAGTGGCTCTACTCGGAGAAATCCCCGAGTGTGTCTTAGTCCGAAAATGATTTTGAAACCAATAAGTATGACATTTTGCAAGAAAGAAAACATTTTAAACAAATAATCACACATCGAAGCTCGAGGTCAACCGTATTCTACGGATCCTTAATACTAGGGTGATTAAAACCTTCCCTAGGGATCACTGTGAGCCACACCTCGAACTCGGTCCAAAAATTTTTTTTTTCTCTTGCTTGATAAACCCTTTTAATGGATTTTCCTAATTTCCATTAATAAATTAGGTGGCAACTCTAAAAATACTAAAATTCATTTAGAACACCAACAAGCTCTTAGTAGCTTTTATGCACCTACGTAAAAGTGAACCGTAACTCTAATTTTGACTAATCTTGAAAAGAATCAACAACACAATGTTTATGTCCTTATGATCTTTTAACCTTATCTATTTGATCAACCAAGAAATGGAGATACAAACATGGTCACCCTATGAGGATTTTCAATTACCAAACAAAATATATTCTGAAATCTAGGTTAAACTCTAAAATCAGTTGAATACCCACAAACAATCTCCAAAATATGCTACGGTTAGCAATATACTTTCCCAAACTTCAGCTTTATAAACATGTTTCGTATAATCAACTAGATGCAAAAAGCAGACAAACACTTCTACATATGAATCCTTTACAGATTACAACATAAGGACAAACTATTGAACACACCTGAGATCAGGGTTTGAGCCTTACAATCATTTAAACAATTCAAGTAGTCATATAAATCACAAAGGGGTAACCATTCATATTTACCAACTACAAATAAGGAATATTACATGATACTCTATACTACTCAAATTTTAAACAAACCTCATTATCCAAAGATAAGTGTCCCTAGCCGGATCAAGAGATCATATTCAGCTTTTATCTTTAGCGGTTAAACCACATTATCCTTTACACCGAGTTGGATCATAAGAAGTAAAATATGTTGTTTCCAAAATAAATGGTAATAGGGCTAGTGGTCCCGGATGGATTGACACGTTTATTTTATAAAACTTGTTGGGACATTATTGGAGGAGATGTGTACAATATGGTGGTGGCTTTCTTTCACAAGGACTTCTTCCAAAGCTATTACTCACACAAATCTAATACTATTGCCCAAGAAAGATTGAGTTAATACTTACTCAAATATAAGACCTATTAGTTTGAATAATTTTCATTAAAAAAGGTGTTCTCAAGGTCTTTACGATAGATTGGAGGAGTTTTTTTCTACATCGATCTCACTAAATCAATCTGGTTTTCTTAAACACGGGAGTATAATTATGAATGTACTTTTGGCTCCGGATGTCACACCCCGATCTTACTAGGGGTGATGGGCACCCGACCCCATATTCGAAGTCGAAGCAACCTCGTGCTCTTATACTCACATATTCTCTTTTTTGGATTCTTAAATCAAATGAAAGTAAAATACATAGTAAAATTTTCAAAATCTTTTTGTCATTTCTCAAATTAAACACGACCGTAAGCATAAGGACTCTATAACATAATGTATAATAAAAACATATCGGCTAGCGGGGCCGTTTTCAAAACCGACACTCTAGACCCATCGACTCCGTCCGCAAAGTCTCTAACTTTGAACAAATCGCACAAGACACATACTCGACTCGACAGACTCCGCAACAAATGGAGTCTACTAACTCTCCGCCGGAACGTCTTCGTAATGGCTTCTACTCGTCGGGTGTCGCCGCGGCATGAAACGCGGCGCCCACAAAAGGGCGTCGGTACGAGCAATGTGCCGAGTATGTAAGGCATGAACAAATAACGTAGTAAGGAGTATATATATGAATAATATCCATATAAAAGCATAGAACATATCATGAGGAAGAAGAGTAACTTGCATACGTGAATGCACGTGCGTATGCCATGCATGCTTATTCTTTCCGAAAACTCGTCACACCCTAATTTCCGACAGGCATGGCCGGGCACCCGACCCTTACCTAGGGCCGGCGAACCGCCGACTATCGTAATACCATAATCATACCGGGCCCACAAAACATAACATACGCACGTAATGAAAATTTTTCGAAAAACAAACATGCCTTTCGTTTTTTTTTCTTTTCTTTTTTTTTCAAATCAAATAAAAATCAAATCGTATAAAACACCGTAATATAAGGCACAACAAAGACTTCGCTTATATAGCCGCTTGCCAAACACATCGGTAGCGTAATGCATACAAACACACCCCCACATAGCCGCTTACCAAACAAGACTCCAACATATCATACACTCGACACCGTACGCAAAGTCTCACTAACATCTCGTATACCATACAAGCACTGTGACTCAAGAAAGCATTCCCAGGAAAATGAACCGCCAATCCAAAAAATCGAACATCTTACGCTAACATCACCTACTCATCCGTGGGTACTGCGTGGCATGAAACACTGCCCCGAAGAAAGCGATGCAAGACGAATATGTACCGAGTATGTAAAGCATAGCAATACGTAAAATGAAATCATAACCGAAGTCGAGCACAGAAAAGGAGTATAAAACCCAAATACCAAAGTACTTACATCCGACATACAAATCATACATACTCATACCGTACACATCATAGCCTGTCATATGAGATAACATTAACCGATGTGGGATTTGCCTGAACCAATGTGGGATTTGCCTAAACCAATATGGAATTTTGCCTCATCATTGGGTTTGCCCCACCATCGGGGTTTGCCCCACCACCGCCTCGATATCAACCGACCATACTCATCATCTTATCATACATCATAAGTGGTCCGTAGGAACCCGTGGACAACGTGGTCGCCACCCTATGCGGCGCCACAACACAAATACACGTGCTTCAAATTTCCGTATCCCCATCACACATCATAACGCCATACACGGAAGATAACACCAAATATAAATGGAACCCGGCCCTCTCCCCAGTGAGCGCAGTCAACCATAACACAAGATAAAACCTATATTACAAGCACGATCACATACCGGTTCGGGATCCGGTGAAAGAGGTAATAACGAACGCACGAGTATCGTAAGTAACCATAATCATACAAATCATCATTACAAACCCAACCGAACAACCAAAGCGAACCATTAGTCAAACCGAAACAAGAGTCAAATCGGGTTTTTCTTCGAATCTCCTCTCGGAGCATATCAAACCGAGCTTCAAAAACCATAGTTACGTATCAAAATCATGTGCATAAAAGAAATCCTTATTTCAAACTCGACAAATAAATAAATAAATAATCATACTCGGGGTCGGAGAAATGGTCGTATTAAGTTCCTTAAAAAAAACAGGTCATTAAAACCAACATAGAAAAGTCGCGGGACCCACGGGACGGCGTCAACAATCCGGGCCCGCCACAAAAATTTAAGTCCTTACTCGTCATGAAATCATTTGCGAAAAATCAAAGCGATCCGAGCTCTCTCTTGAAAGTTACGGTCGTTCGTAGTTTCGAAATCGTTTAGAACATATCTCTTTTGAAAACAAACTCTTTTTGAAACAAAACTCTTTTGAAAAATAAGACTCTTTTGCGACCTTAAAAATTTAATCATACAAAGACGTAAGGATCATAACTCGACCGCATTAAGGATACGAGTATCAAGAAACAAATAAGAGTCGTTTACGAGCTCAAAGCAATCCAATACCGTTTATGAAGGTTACGAACATTTTTAGACATAAGATCCTTTCGGAGTAAAGCCGTTTACACAACATTTCAAACTCAATCATATCAAAGCCATACGAACCACAGCCTGACCATACTAAGGATGCCAACATCAAAAGCAAATACGAATCCAAACATACTCGAAACTTGAGAATGGAGTTACCACGAGGCACAAATCATGTCATACCTTAATCCCGTCTAAGACATGCCGAAGGATAGGTAAGCTTTACATGCTACTGCTTCCTAGTCAATCCAAACGTAAAGTCTGCCTTCTCCAAAATCTACAACAACATTAATAGGCACCGAACATTAGCCATAAGCGTCGAAGAATTCAATTCCAAGCCATTACTTTATTTACGAAATTTGGGCAGCACTTCCCCTGTAAAATTCAACAACCCAAGATTTCAACTCGGCCAAATTCATCAACAACAATACCAACAAACATTCTAACAACATCAACCATTAATTCAAAACGCACTTTAACATCAACAAACCTTCTTTCGCGCAATGTGACGACATTCCAATTACGTTCAAACCAACTTATATAATCAATTCAATATCATTGCTCACGCGTTCAAATACCAACCCAAAACCATTCAAACATGATTCAATAACATTTCCAACAATCCACAAAACATTCAAACAATCCGAATAATATGCCATAGAACCCGAAACCTTCCCAACTCAACATGAACAACCATAACATATTTCTTCCTTTCCAAATTCATAAACTTCACCAACAATACGCACGTTAACAATATTATTATCATAAATTCAAGAAACCACATTAGGACTAAATTGGCTCTTAAAAACAGCCCACACACTATAGCTTCAACTTGGATCATTAAAACTTCATTTTTTTTCTTCATAGAAACCACAACACAACAATCCAAACATACTAAATGAATTTAGTTCTTCACTTCTACATAATGGTACATACACACGGCCAAGTCTCAATATACCAACCTTCATGTGAATTTCATTCCTTTCACATCACATAATCCATAACCACAACAACTAACACACTAAGTAAAATCAATCCATTCTTTGTTATACCAAAAGCGACCCCCCATACGGCCACACCCAACACACATATTTTTCATGAATTCCATTCAATTCTACACACTACAACAACGCACAAACATGCTAAAATTTAACTAACCCTCACTCCTACACAACACACTACACACGGCCACACACATACACACATACACGGCTACACTTCAACCTCCTACTTCATGAATTTCATTCATTTTCACCTACTACAACATGCACAAACACCTATCAAACATATAAGGATGATTAAATCTTACCTTCCACTTAACTTCTTCCCTCGACTAGAGGTGGCAAATCGCGACAACAAGCGGTTTTTCCCCGTTCCAACAACTACTCCACGTCGACGAGGGCCTTCCAATTAGTGGGGAAGGCTTGAAGAATTTTTTTTTTTTGATCAACACCGTAGGGCCGGTTTTGGCCAGCCCCTTTCTTAGCCGTTTTTTTTTCTCCTTCTTCTTTCTCTCTCTTGATGCTTCTTAAATTTTCTAGGAGGTAAAATGATAAAGATGACTTACTTAGTCATCTTTTATGCCCACTCAAAATTTCCATGTGGCCCTATGGCCCACACACACACACATGGCCATTTTCATATAATGGCCAACTCATAATTCATTTTCTAGTCCCAAATTCTTCCAACTTTCATTCCCTAATTTTTTTCCTTATTCCAACCTTACCCTTAACACTCCATACCGACAAAGATGAATATGCAACTTATGCCTTTGAGACAAAATCAACAAAACCGAAAATTAAAAGTCTCTTCCATAACTTGTCGTAACCAACTTAGAATATCCAGTAGCGCACAAAGTACGGGGTATAACATCCTTTCCTTTCTAGAACATTCGTCCTCGAATGTTCAACTAATACGTATAGGGTCTTATGAATCTCGATTTAAACTTTTCCTTCCTTGTAATTCCCTTTACTCAACTTGTAGCATTCTCTAGGCGCATTTTCTCGTGTCGTCTCTTAATCTCTAACTCAAAACCCTTCCTTATTCGTAATAGCTCTATCACATAACACTCCTTAACCCCTTACCCTCTCTAGTCCACTTTGTCCTTAATATTTCACGAGTTGTCTTACCCATGCATTCATATCCGTCTGCCATTTCCTCCGTACTCTTGTCTTAATCTCACTATTACCATCGGCACGACGCCTTTCAAGTCGTATTACAAACCCGCATCTCATTCCCTTTCTTTTTTTTTTTCTAGCAAAATTTCGTGCAGTTTCCTCTATATTTCTTACTATCTCAAAACACCGGCCACCGCCGAAATACCAATAATGCCTCACGGGGCCAACATATAGATACGCATATCATATCATATCGCGACCACACAGGCTCCTAATATCATCGACGATCACAAATGATAAACATACCTCGTATGCCCAACTCAAACGACACTTCGTTACACTTTCTTGTTTACTTTCCCCCTTTAGTCTTCAACTTGTGTTTCAATCGCAACCGCAATATCTTTCCCAACATATGTCTTTCCTACCTTTGCTTACCTGTGTACTTTGTGACTTCCAACATCGTCACTCACTTCCTTCTATCAGTGTCATTCTTTAGCTGCAATCACAAATCAGGGTAAGGAGTCCCATCTCCTATGACTTGGCTCTATGGCACGATCTCAGGTATGAAAGAAGAGTAACCATCCTAAATGCCGTAGCCTCTCGTTTACAAATGTGGCGCGCAACACACCATAAACAAGACTCTCGGACACGACTTTGCGTACAACCCCTAGGACGAACTCGTTCGATACCAATTTGTCACACCCACCATTTCCGATAGGGTATGATGGCACCCGACCCTTACCTAGGGCTTAGCGAACCCGCCGACTATCGTAATACTCATAATCATCTTCCACAAAACATAACATACGCACGTAATGAAAATTTTTACGAAAACAAACATGCCTTTCGTTTTTTTCTGTCTTTTTCTTTTTTTCAAATCAAATAAAAATCTCTAAACGATAAAACCCGTAATATAAGGCACAACGGTACATTCGGCTATATAGCCGCTTGCCAAACATCGTAGCGTAATGCATACAAACACACCAGCCATATAGCCGCTTACCAAACAGACCCGACATATCCTACACTCGACACCTGCCTCGCAAAGTCTCTGCAACATCTCGTACACCACAAGCACTCGGACTCGGCGGATTCCGGAGGAAATGGAACTCGCCAATCAGCTCGAACATCTTCTCGCTATCACCTACTCATCCTCGCGGGTACCGCGTGGCATGAAACGCGACCCCGACAGCGTCGATGCGGGTACGTATGCGTAGTATGTAAACATAAAGACACAAAAATGAAATCATAACCAAAGTGATCTGAAAGTGAGTATAAAAACCCAAATACCAAAGTACTTACATCCAGCATACAAATCATACATACTCGATACCGTACACATCATAACCTCGTCATATGAGATAACATTAACCGATGTGGGATTTGCACGAACCAATGTGGGATTTGCCTAAACCAATGTGGAATTTTGCCTCATCATTCGTTTGCCCCACGATGGGTTGCCCCCACCACCGGCTCGATATCAATCGACCATACTATTCATCTTATCATACATCATAAGTGGTCCATAGTGGAACCGGCGGACGAACGTGGTCGCCACCCTATTCGGCGCCACAACACAGCCTCAACACCGAAGTTTCAAATCTCTCGTATCCCCATCACACATCCAACGCCATACACGACGCAACACCAAATATAAATGGAACCGGCCCTAGTGAGTGAGGACGCGGTGAACCGTAACACAAAGATAAAACCGGAGTATATTATAGTGCGCACGATCACGTACCGGCCGGGATCGGTGAAAGAGGTAATAACGAACGCGCGAGCGTATCGTAAGTAACCATAATCATACAAATCATCGTTACAAACCCAACCGAACAACCAAAGCGAACCATTAGTTCAAACCGAAACGAGAGTCAAATCGAGGTTTTCTTCGAATCTCTCGGGAGCATATCAAACCGAAATTCAAAACCATAGTTACGTATCAAAATCGTGTGCATAAAAGAAATCCTTATTTCAAACTCGACGAATAAATAAATAAATAATCATACTCGGGGTCGGAGAATGGTCGTATTAAGTTCCTTAAAAAAAATAGGTCATTAAAACCAACATAGAAAAGTCGCGGGACCACGGACGAGCGTCAACCCGGGCCCGCCTACAAAAATTTAAGTCCTTACTCGTCATGAAATCATTTGCGAAAAAATCAAAGCGATCCGAGCTCTCTCTTGAAAGTTACGGTGGATTACGTGGTTTCGAAATCGTTTAGGAACATATCTCTTTTGAAAACAAACTCTTTTGAAACAAAACTCTTTTGAAAATAAGACTTTTTTGCGACCTTAAAAATTTAATCATACAAAAAAGACGTAAGGATCGTAACTCGACCTAATTAAGGATACGAGTATCAAGAAACAAATAAAAATGCTTACGAGCTCAAAAGCAATCCAATTCCGTTTATGAAAGTTACAAACATTTTTAGACATAAGATCCTTTCGGATAAAGCCGTTTACACAACATTTCAAACTCAATCATATCAAAGCCATACGAACCATAGCTCGACCATACTAAGGATGCCAACATCAAAAGCAAATACGAATCACAAACATACTCGAAACTTGAGAATGGAGTTACCCCGAGGCACAAATCATGTCATACCTTAATCCCGTCTAAGACATGCCAAAAGAAGGATAGTAAGCTTTAAATACCTCACTTGCTTCCTAAGCTAATCCAAACGTAAGTCTCGTCTTCCAAAATCTACAACAACATCAATAGGCATCGAACATTAGCCATAAGCGTCGAAGAATTCAATTCCAAGCCATTACTTTATTTACGAAATTTGGGCAGCACTTCGTAGAGATTCAACAACCAGATTTCAACCGGCCAAATTCATCAACAACAATACTGACAACATTCTAACAACATCAACCATTAATTCAAAACGCACTTTAACATCAACAAACCTTCTTTCGCGCAATGTGACGACATTCCAATTACGTTCAAACCAACATATATAATCAATTCAATATCATTGCTCACGCGTTCAAATACCAACCCAAAACCATTCAACATGATTCAATAACATTTCCAACAATCCACAAAAATATTCAAACAATCCGAATAATATGCCATAGAACCCGAAACCTTCCCAACTCAACATGAACAACCATAACATATTTCTTCCTTCCAAATTCATAAACTTCACCAACAATACGCACGTTAACAATATTATTATCATAAATTCAAGAAACCACATTAGGACTAAATTGGCTCTTAAAACAGCCCACACTATAGCTTCAATTTGGGTTTTTAAAACTTCATTTTTTTTTTCCCTAGAAACCACAACACAACAATCCAAACATACTAAATTAATTTAGTTCTTCACTTTACATAATGGTACATACACACGGCCAAGTCTCAATATACCAACCCTCATGAATTTCATTCCTTTCTACATCACATAATCCATAACCACAACAACTAATACACTAAAATAAAAACAATCCCATTCTTTGTTATACCAAAACAGCCCATCGGGCCCACCTAAAACACATATTTTTCATGACTTCCCCTTCAATTCACACATTACAACAACACACAAACATGCTAAAATTCAACTAACCCTCCACTCCTACACAACACACACTACCACGGCCCACACTCCATACACGGCTACCTTTAACCTCCCCACTTTCCCTGAATTTCATTCATTTTCCCCACTACAAATACCCAAAAAACCTATCAAACATATAAGGAGAAAATCTTACCCCCACCAACCTTCCTCGACTAGAATTGGCAAATCGCGACAACAAGCGGTTTTCCCGTTCCAACAACCACCCACGTCGACGAGGGGCCCTTTCAATTAGTGGGAAACCGAAGAATTTTTTTTTTTTTTTTTCAACAACTGGGGGTTCGGCCACCCCCCTTTTGAGTTTTTTTTTTTCCCTTTTTTTTTTCTTTCTCTCTCTTGATGCTTCTTAAATTTTCTAGGAGGTAAAAAGATAAAGATGACTTACTTAGTCATCTTTTTCCCACTCAAAATTTTTCCCCAGTGGGCCCCGGGGCCCCAAAAACTGGGCCTTTTTATATAATGGCCCAAATTTCCATAATTCATTTTCTAGTCCCAAATTCTTCCCAAATTTCATTATTTAATTTTTTTTTCCCTTTTTCCAACCTTACCCTTTAAAATAAAAACCGACAAAAGATGAATATGCAACTTATGCGGGACAAAATCAAAAAAAAGAAAATTTAAGTCTGGCCCCTAACCAAAAGAACCAAATTAGAATATCCCCGGGGCAAAGTATGGGGTATAACAAAAAAATTTCTTTTTTCCCTATACATGGGGAAAAAGAACATGTCATAGGCCCCCCGACGTCGGCCCCGCCCACAATGTTCCCGGCCCTCCGGGGATCCCTGTCGGGGATCCCCCGTCCCGGGGTGGAGTTTTTCCCCCCGACCGGGGGAAATGCGTTTTATAGCGCAACATGTCTCCCTTCCCCCCTATCCCCCTATCCTTTTACATATGTCATATACATATATCCCTATAAGCAGCGGGGGAACCCCAAAAAAACCATTCTTCCCCCCGGGGGGAAAGGCCCGGGAACCTCCCGAGATGTTATGGGGAAAAGCCATGGGGGTGGCCTTTACCTTGGGGGACAATTAAATAAGGCCCAGACTAACAAGGAGAGTAACATCATGAAAAAAATGGAATAGGATCGTAAGGGATCGTTTCATAGACTAGAGACTTTAAAAAAGTCAT